>NC_091134.1:20555808-20870365 GCF_041381155.1 Argopecten irradians
AATAAATATAATATAAATATCCTACACTGATTCCAGATTACACTTACATTGAAACTATAACACTTTAAGTTAAATTTAAGTTAAATGTTTTCATCTAAACATACAGTATATCATGAAAAAATAATAAAACAAAAATACAAGAATTATTACAGTGCATATAAAGTCTGCGTTGTTGCAAATGAGTATGAAGCATCATACATATTTCCTCATGCCTTTGTATCATTTTGAATGCATATCAAAAATTACTGAAGAGAAAACATATCAAAATTTTCGACCAGTTATGGCACATAAAACTTTAACATGTCAAAATATTTCTTCTACAAATTCTACAACATTTTATTTTAATTGCCAATTTGATTTAATTAAATTATTGATATGTGCTTTAAAGATGCTCCACCGCTGACAAATGGTATTTTTTCACTATCAAAAACAGGAGCAGACGATTTATTATTTTTCTTCAGCTACAAAAGTTACTTACTTTACACCATTACCACCATTGAAAATTTTGAGCTTCTAATTTTACTTCAAGTTGAAAATATGAAAAATTATTAATTGCATCCCGAAAAAAATCCGTGTCACTGTATCCTATATGGAATGCCGTACTGATTGTGCATGCACCAAAGGCGAAACAAATTATTTATTATTATTTTTTGTGTTTGTTAGACATATATATATACACAATTAAACACCAATCATTGTTCAAATGAAGAATATCATTTATGCTCTGGAGCCCTGCAGGTAGGGCGTTAGAATTGTACCTGCTGCCCCTATTGCATGATCGTAAGAGGCGACTAAATTTAGGATCTTATCTTTTCTATTCTTCCTGACTGACTTCATCTTTCCTAATGCCTCCCTTGGCACCGCCTCACTTTTGGCCTTGAGATGAGCGTTCGCCCCTGTGAGGAAGGCTCTGGGTTCTGTCCCCTGGTCGAGACACACTAAAGTCTATAAAAGTGGTAGTTTCTGCTCCTGCTTAGCGCTCAGCATACAGGGAGTGGGACGACTGGTTCGCCCGTTGTCAGTATAATGTGACCGGGTGGGGTTTGTTGCTTGGTGTCTTCGGCGGCATGCTTCAGTGATATAGCACTATATAAAAAGGGAAACAGTTCCACTATACAAGAAGACACAACATGAATATACCGCAGTCTCCCAAAACACACACCTCGCACAACATACACGCAGCACACCGCATGTATGGGAGGCCGTCCTTACATGACCATAGCTGTTAATAGGACGTTAATTAATCAAACAAACAAACAAATTTATTCTCTGTCGGCGGTGGAGCATCTCCAAACAATATAGATCTATTTGTTGAGCTTCAACGATATTTGATTGCATTTCTTGTAATGTTTGCGAGTTGCCTTCGTATGCGCATCGTATTTACAACACGACGTCGTATAGCCATCGTGTCGCATTCGCTCAGCATTCGTGTGTCCTTCATTCAGCTTTCGTATCCGCGTTGACCTCGTGTTTGATTCGAATACAATCGTGTAGCCTTCTTTAGGCATCATATTTTCATCGGCTATCCCTTCGGTGAAGACGTCGGGTAAGACATCCTTCGGGATGATTTTCACCCGAAATTGAAAATTTCATAATCGTATGACCATCGGATATCAATATCGGGACAGTGTGACGCGGGCATCATAAAAATCATTTTTCTGTGGGCGCCAAAATCCCTCTATGACCTCTTCTTGTACATATCGATTTCGGAATCACTGGTTTATACTTATTTTACATTAAAAAAACAATTTTAAAAAATACATGTAAAGCTATGTTCAATGTAGTGTTGTCTGTTCCCTGCAGGTAGGGCGTTAGAATTGTACCTGCTGCCCCTATTGCATGATCGTAAAAGGCGACTAAATTTAGGATCTTATCTTTTCTCTTCTTCCTATTAACTTTATCTTTCCTAATGTCTCCCTTGGCACCGCCTCACTTGTGGCCTTGAGTTGAGCGTTCGCCCCTGTGAGGAAGGCTCTGGGTTCTGTCCCCTGGTTGAGACACACCAAAGTCTATAAAAGTGGTAGTTTCTGTTCCTGCTTAGCGCTCAGCAAACAGGGAGTGGGATGACTGGTTCGCCCTTTGTCAGTATAATGTGACAGGGTGGGGTTTGTTGCTTGGTGTCTTCGGCGTCATGCTTCAGTGATATAGCACTATAAAAAGGATAACAGTTCCACTATACAAGAAGACACAACATGAATATACCGCAGTCTCCCAAAACATGCACCTCGCACAACATACACGCAACACACCGCATACATGGGAGGCCGTCCTTACATGACCATAGCTGTTAATAGGACGTTAATTAAACAAACAAACAAACCATATTCACAAACAACATATCATATGATTTTGGCCTTTTTCTTTACTTACCGGTTCACATAAGAAAAGGAAGAGGTAATAGCCGAAATAGAAGCATTTTCACCACAATATGAACATGGTTCAAGGCTAAAACTGGTGACAAATGGGTGAATTGTGATAGAAATGTAGTGTATTCTTGAGCAGGCATTAGGTCTACCATCGCTATATATAGGCACTTGAATGTCTCTGTCATGTGACAGATGTAAATAAAACGGCAAAATACTGTATTGCCATAATATTACCCATTTCAGTACTGATGCAAAACAACCTAGTGAAAACATATTGTGTAGATAGGTCATAAATATCATAAGACACGTGTAAAACACTATTATGACGTCATATTCAAAATATTTTAAAATAGTTTTAAAAAATGCTCCGTTTTTCTCTACCGCCAGGTTCATACCATTGATACTATTATATATACATATAAATATACTGTACTGTTGGTAAAAAATCGTGCCAGGTCCCTGTTGTTCCACGATTACAAGGAGACACAATACTTATATATTACAAGAGTTTATCTGTGAAATGTTCGATAGACTTTCTGTATGAAACGAATATTTCTGTAAGGATTTCACCGTCAAGTTTAAACACATGATTGTAAGATGTCTATCTTAGTCAGCGTTCGGATAGGAGAATGAACCTGTTTTAGTGTTTGAGTATTTATCCTGTGTTATTAACCTATAAAGATTTGTGTGTGTTAGAAAATTCACATTTAGGATTTTATTGGGCGAACCAATCCCAATACACCTACATTTGAGCGCTCGCCCCTGTGAGGAAGGCTCTGGGTTCTGTCCCCTGGCCGAGACACACCAAAGTCTATAAAAGTGGTAGTTTCTGCTCCTGCTTAGCGCTCAGCATAAAGGGAGTGGGACGACTGGTTTGCCCGTTGTCAGTATAATGTGACCGGGTGGGGTGTGTTGCCTGGTGTCTTCGGCGGCATGCTTCAGTGATATAGCACTATAAAAAGGGCAACAGTTCCACTATACAAGAAGACACAACACGAATATACCGCAGTCTCCCAAAACACGCACCTCGCGCAACATACACGCAACACACTGCATACATTGGAGGCCGTCCTTACATGACCATAGCTGTTAATAGGACGTTAATTAATCAAACAAACAAACAAACATTTTGAATACAATTAATATATGATACATGTATTGCATGTTCCTGTCATAATTCTGACGTAAACATGCACATGGATGGTATATAATGAAACAAATATGTGGTATCTGATCAAAGTTTTATATAGGTTTTATACAACTGCTTAGGGCTGATTAGTATGCGTAATTCGGTAACACGCAATCATTTTTTATTTCAATAGAATAATGCAGTTCATTGCCAATTCTTGGTAGTAGACTGCCCAAACAAACTACTCGTGCAAATAACCTTTAAGGACAATACACTATTGTTTTATCTTATTTATAATCTGGAAGTTTGCCAAGAATGCGGGTAAATAAAGCAGTTTGGAATTATTCGGTACACAGTGTTTCATACATCCGCATAACATTTGAGTAAGGTAAGTGTTTTTTATTAGATATGATAGTAGTTTTATCACTGATACTGTCTTTTTTATGCTTTACAATTGTTCATTTTAGACCAGGCAATGAGTTTTCTCCATAAGAGGTTGAACACATTTTTTAACAGAAATCGGTTGAATGGTTGGTTGTGTTTCTTGACACATGAAACAGTCCACCCGAATCCCTCTATAGCAAAGCCTCGTTTTGGTTTCAAATCCAAATCCGCCTTTATTGCGTATTAGATTAGACTTATTAGAGTAAGTATTGGAACTAAGCGAAATACAAAAACGTTTGAGGTGTCTACTTTAACTAATTTGAGGATGACAAATCGATTGATGATACTTTTTTAAAATTTGTTTTTTCTAGTTGAAAGTCTATGATGAAGTGACATCTATGAAAACAACTATATAGCAATATGTATGATTAAATGAGTTTCAGAACGAATTAATACTAGCAATGATAACGAGCCTATATTCAAAGACATACCCAGTCATGCAAGTGGAATGTTATTATAAACATAATGTTATTACAAAATACAATGCAACATATTGGACGAATGAACAAATCACATTTAATGAGTTCAAAAACATGCAATCAGATACCAAATATTTTGTTCAGTCATATATATGAGGAAACGGTGTCGACTAACAGAAAACTTACAGTTCGCTAAACAAACTGAAAAAGAAAGGTCGTGTTATGTACAATGTTGATGGATGGGCAAGTATATTATATATTATATTAAATTATAAACAGATGATATAATAGCAGATCAATGGATAGAGAAAACAATTCTGAAAGGAGGGGTATCAGTTTGGGCCGAAACTAAGATAGTTTAAACACTTGCTTAAACATTGAAAACCTATAAGATACCTAATTGGCAGACGATATCTTTCATTGAATATGACCTAATTCTTCCCAATCACCAACTTCATGTGACCCTAAGATGCAATAATCTTAAGCAGATATTGACAAATTCCAAATAAAGCTCTAAACGTCACTTTAAAGCTATGAAATGGTTGAAAAATTAAAGCATTTTCATCTAAGTAACCATATTTAGTCGCCTTTTACGATCATGTAGTGGGGTAGCAAGCACAATTATAATATCCTACCTTTAGTGAAGGTGTTCCGTGAAATAGGCTCATAAAACAATCTAAAATAATAATATAAAAGCCTGCTTTTGAACAGAGGATGCTTAAATATGACCTAATTTACGCACGTGACCTTGTCAATGTGACCCTAGGATTTAATCAACTTCAGCAGGTTATATCAATATCCAGATGCAGTATTAAACAATAAATTCATGATATAAAATCGTTGAAAAATCTTAGTTTTCAGCAAAAAAATATTAAAAGTTTTTAATGCTAAAGTTGAACAACTGTAACCCACTGTCTAAATGTTCCATCAGTTTTCGTAACTGAACTTAACAAATTTAATATTTACATGCGAAAAATATCATCTCTATTCTAATATTTAGTTAATAAGGACTTAAACAATGAAAATGTGAATTTTCACCCTGTGACCTTTGGCTCCTAAAATTACCATGTGCGCAGAAAAATTTATGCCGCCTATAACAAAATTGAACGTATAGTGATGGCGGCCATTTTGGATTTGAACCGAAACCGAGGTTTGCCATGTTGAGATTCGAGTGAATGTCTTTGAGTTTAGTGTACCTGTATTAAACCCAAATCAGTTAAGAAACCTTTGCTAACATTATTGTCCAGCCAAAGTTAGTAAAAACTGACGGTACAAAAAGTTTAGTCATATTTGCTTGTTTAGTCTAAATATATATATATGATTTAGACTTTAGATATGTATTGTGTTTCTTTGATATATATAATAATATACCATGATAGTTTTATGTTTGCTATATATTAACCTACTCTGTTGTATTGCAGATTGAAGAAATTTAAAGGAGAAACAATGGGAGATAAACAAATCAAAAGATTCCTTGATGACATAAGAGACGAATTTCTGAAGTGCGAACTTTGTAACAATTTATTTGATGATGATAAACACATCCCCGTGCACTATCCGTGCTCTCACTCAGCCTGCAAAGCATGTGTAGAGAGTCGATTTCTGATCAATTCAAGGAACGAAACTTTAGTTATTTGTACAGTGTGTAAAAACTCCTTCTTTTTGTCCAACAGAGACATCTCAGTTTTTCCACACAACTATACTTTGATTGATCTGCAAACCTTCATCTCGTCTAAAAAGATATGTAGTCATTGCTCAAACCAAATGTCCACGGCATTCTGCACGGATTGTGATTTGAATCTATGTAGACAATGTAACGAGGAAATACATATCGACAAAAATCTAAATCACAATGTCAAATTTGAGCAAGAGAAATCAAAGCCTGCCGTAGACGCCTGTCACGTGTGCGAGAATCAATCTGATATTTATTGTCCTACGTGTAAGATTTTCTTTTGTTATCCATGTGGAGATGTTCAACACAATGACGAATCGGTTGGAACTCATGACGTACATAAAGTAAACCAGTACAACATCGAATTGCTACCACCGGAGGAAGAGATCAATCTATTCATAAAGCTACAGAAGACATTTTGTGAGTAATTGTGATTTTACTCAACAAAATTTTTCAATTTTGTTATTATCTTGGGGATATTTTTACCACTTACGATTTAATGCCATCAGTACATCATGAATGATTTTTTATTTCAATGGTTTACCAAATTTTATTTTTTAATCTTGACCATATTTATTATTAGTATTATTTCAAAATCTTATTTATGATAACGTGATAGCTATGGAAAAGTGTTCTTTTTTATCTCAGCTTTTTATTTTTCTATCTTAATTTTTGTTGAAGTCTTATTTATGATAACATGAGTGCTATGCAAGATGTTTGTGATGCTAATGGCATATTATTGTCATATTCAATATTATAGGGACAGGCTTTCTGTAGGCATGTTGCCTGTTAACCAATACATCTGCATACTAAAATATTCTTGGATCGAAATCATTAAAAAAATACAGTTAAATAAGAGTCGTCTCGGGTACATATAAATAGGACCATCTCTTATTCATCCATCGGAAAATCACCGAGGATACACGTCTGAGGCTGTTAAGACATAATAAGCATTTATTTGTTTATTGATTGATTTGTTTACAAATATTTTACTAAAGGGTTTCAATTTTTGAAAATTTGTTTCAGGTAATTCAATTGAGGTTGTCCTCGAAGGTTACAATCTTCTGATCTTGAAAGTACAGATCATGTTGGAACATATTCTCTCATTTGTTACAATGAAGAAGCTTGTATTAACAATCTCAGTGATCACGTTATTCCTGGGAATGTTCCTGAATAGCTTCCCAGCATATACCGTGCTACCACTGGGGACAGGTAAATATACGTACATATACATACTTAACATGTTGCAGTGTTATACATCAATGTTGATGAGGTCGTTCTACTTATTCAGTAACTTATATCAATTGAAATTGCCATAAATTATTATCAAGGTCATTCATATTAACAAACTTTTAAAATTCTAAACTTGTTAGCCCTTGACCTCAGCATTTCAGCATGCTATAGGTCCAATATCAGGTCTAAGCTTTTCAGAACATGACAAGAAGTAGTTGAAAGATATAAGGTTTGTAACCTTGAATGAAGGTCACGGTCATTCATGTTACTAAATTTAATACCCATTTATCTCATTATCTCCCAAAATATGTAAGAAAGCA
Source organism: Argopecten irradians (assembly GCF_041381155.1). NCBI lineage: Eukaryota > Metazoa > Mollusca > Bivalvia > Pectinida > Pectinidae > Argopecten > Argopecten irradians. Next base: position 20,563,392 of record NC_091134.1, read on the forward strand.
CCACTGGCAAGGCATTACAGACAGGGAAGGCTGTTCAACGATTGGATTATGGCTATTTTGGTGGTAGTTTCAGGATATGCATATACCTCAAGTTATTCAAGACCGTGACTTTATGAAATAATTTCTTCGTCGATCATTTTCTTTTTTGATACAATAAATTGTTTTAATTGTTTTGTAAATAACAACATTGATAATCCCATGAACCATTATGTTAAATATTTATTGTTTTAACTATGTTAATTATTTTAAGATTACATATTGAAATATAGGTTATATAATAACAGGAAAACAAACAGTGAATTTAGACAACGGGAAATATTTCCAATATTAATTACGTCCTTATCAATAGCAAATGACAATATTCTATTCCTTTTCTGTAACAATTGGTCTGCTTTCATGTTTGTGAGGATTTCTTTTAGTAATTTACGAGCATCAATTTTATTTCATTACCAACAAAAGTTCTTACAAAAATTCATACTGAAGAGGTTTTTCAATACATATAGCATACAATATTTTGTTTGATTTCTTCGAAACTTTGACAGGAGATGCATAACATTATGGTTGCTTGCTAAAACAAGAATATCGAACTATGGGGAAATTAAGTGCTATGTGAGACTACAATGTTATTAAGCCGTGAAACACAATCATCCAATTAGTCGCATCTAACAACAATATCACTTTTAGGCAATCTATTTAAAAGGACTTTTGAAACCATTTAGAAATATCTTCCATTGAAAAACCACTGTAATCATTTAAATTCTGTTTCAGTCGAAAGGTTAAACCTGACGTGTCAACGCAGTTATGAAACAGAACTCGAGAGTTATGAAGGGGGGACGTCGACAGTCAAACAACATTCAAGTCTGTGTAAAGTCAATCTACATCACCGCGAATTACGCAATAGACCTAAGATTTATTTTGCAATTGATGTAAACATACACATAAACAGACGACCACGGACAACCACTGGCCAAGAAAGTGCAATTATAAAGTTGCAATTATTTTACCAAACACATATTTCTAAAAGGCGTCGTAGAGGTTATTGGTCTATATTCAGATGCAAAAGAGTCAGAGGGGAACCTGCTCTTTGTCTTGGCAAAGAAAGCAACGACGGAAAAAGAATTTTGCGCTACGAACAGAAGGTCGTCAGTGCAGTAACGGTGGGAAAAAACAAGACGGTTCCGTTTCTCTTCATCATAGATAACAATATTTAAACACACCATGGAGATAATCGCAATCACAGTAGGTTGGAAGGATGAAGTATCTTTGCACAATTACGACAAAACACAAAACTTAGGCGTGTATATTTTGCTTGGCGATGAAGAGTCTGCAGAACATAACTCGGCGAATATAAGAAGTGGACCAAATCTAAAAGTTGGAGATATACAGACGACAACCGTTTCTGCCTATTCCCTGTCGATTGTATACTTGATGATGTATCCTGTCCGCTGTCTTCTATATTCTCTTCAGTCTGAACTATTGGATATGCTCGAAACAGTAAAAGGACATTTGCATGGATTCTACTCAATGTTTCGCTGATTTGATGAGAACACGGCACACATATACATCGACACTACGATGTTTGATAGTTAATTATACACGATCATGAAGTACGGAATCGTCATTTTATTCATAAAATTTAAAAAATTTTATCTCAATGCAAATATGTACTGAAGTTCCACCGAGATCAAAATCGTCATGTGGACATTTAAGATCGTTTTTCGGCAGATGATCAATGTCGACACTTAGGATTAGAAATCTTTTGACAAAACACAATTTTGATAGATATATAAAATGAAATAAACCAATGTTAGGAAATAATATTCAACTTAAGTTGCCGACAGCTGCTATCCCGTGTGTCTTTACCTTCATAGAATAATGACCCTGGATAGTTTTCCTATGTCAAGTCGTTTTAAAAGGTTTAGATCTTTTGTCATGTTGAACCATTTTTGACTCTATATGAAAATATGAATGTCCCCACATTAGTCCTGACTAACTATTAGGGCCTGATGTGTCCTAGGTGTCATAATAGTGTTTACACGTCCTTTGTGTCATTTTGTTTCAGACCTCAGATGACCGTTAAAACCCTGGGCCTCTTGTTTCATATCGCACTTGCCATATCATTTCTGCCTAAATATCGTTTATGATTCGTGTTACATCACGGGATTGATATATATATATAAATAAAATGTCGTCTCTCTATTTTATCTAACACTTAGATCATTTGCATAGAATCATATTAAATTCGTGTTTGTCTTGATGTAGAATAAAACTTTTTGAAGTGGCATCAATGTAATACAATTTAATTCATTCGAACGATTCGGGCCAATCACTGTCGTTCTTTTGACATAAATTGAAGGTAATGTAATATATTACAAATAACATAAAATATCTTAATTAAATCAAACGAATACCTTTTAAACGAAAATGTAGGTAATGGTCATCATTTTGGACCAATACATCGTAACAGGTTATCAAATAACGTAAAATATTCTTTACGGCAATATATTACGGTATAAACAGTTTTTATGACCACATAACCAATATTTAATGCTAAGTTGTTACGTTAGAAACGCATGTATTCTTGATCAAATATCTCAAATGGAAACTGGTCGGAAGAAATAAATAAAAAACAACATCACAGTTGATGCGAAAGGATTGCATGTTAGTTTATTCGATATTTATTTTGACACCCATGTCCTTTGTTTTCAGGGAGCCAAAATCGCTTATATGCACACAATATGAATTCAAGGGCTGCCATTATAGGCTTTGAATATAGAAACAAATAGTGTACTGGAACTTTGTTTCACTTTTGAATAAACCAAATAGTTGTTATTATTTCTGGGTGAATCCAGTCACTTTGCTAGGTTAGATAAGATAGACGTATTTCTGTGAATCCAGCCACTTTGCTAGGTTAGATAAGATAGATGTATTTCTGGGTGACTCAAGCCACATTGCTAGGGTAAGTTAATTGTATTATAAGGTAATGCGGAGGTCGTTGTTCTTTTTATCGTTACGATACACATCGGTTGAAGTATGCCGAGGTTTTTTTATCACATTATAGCTCATAAACTTGTTTAACTTGGATCCCAAATTTGATTTGTATTTAGCTTTAGTTTTAATAGCAAACCCTTTAGAACTAACCATGAATTAAGATTAAGCTTAAATTTCATCTTTCTATGCGAAAATTTCATCTTTCTATGCGAAAACACAAGATTACATATGTTCTAGTCAAAAATGCCAATAATGCGGTGTTTCATCATACACAAGAACATGTACACAGTTAAAAATACATATTTACTTTAAATGAAGATGCAGATCCGATTACTTTATACTGTTTTCTTAACAAAAAAATCGCAAGAGGATAAAGGAGACGTTAGGAAATCTAGCTATTTCATGTTTTTACTTTAAACATCAGCAGGGTTTAACAACCAGTCTGCTCGGTTTTCAAAAAGTTGTCAGTTTTTACGCCAAACCCAGTCAGCTTCTGATAAAGTTTTTGTTGGGTTTCGGGGGCTAGAGTTCTCTCCCTTGACAGAATCCAACAGAACTCCGCGTGAGTAAGGCCTAGGACCTCTTTACATGAATATATAAGTGTATAGTTGGTATAATCAGTGTCCAATACCCAGTAGTTACCGTAAGGAATTCCTGAAAATATACATGTAAAAATATCGGTAAAAAATGTGCAGATGAACAATGATTCTACAATAACTTATTTAATAAAAGCTTTAGATTGCATATTTTATTTGATTGTATATCGTAATGGTATCATATAACTATGATGTATTCAATCGATTAAAAAAGTATCCATGGTTCCATCGATGCTATTTAATAATTTATGTGATAATATGTAATAGCTGGATGACAAAATCGTTCCACAACGTCGCGATTTCAAGCTTCCGCCCTTCCGGTCGACCTTTTTTAACAAGTTACAAACGATAAACAAGAAAAATAGTTAAAATAAGATTTGATCGACGTATTACAGTAAACCTTAGTTGATTCTATATCAAGAAATAACACATTAAGATTATAAATTAAAATATTGTTGGGGACTATTTTTTCTTCATTATTTTTCTAATATGAAACTAGCGTGATGTTTGAAATCAGCTTATCACGCACGAGAATCGTTGTATTTATAGTGTTTTCATAGGCAAGTATAAGTTGGTTGATTCATATAGTGACGAAACACTCAGAATGTAAATATATATAAATGAAAATAATTATCTAGTAATCCATAAGACATCCTTCAAGTTTCATTGTTCACACATCTTCACTATGCGCTCGGAGAAATTACATCAATGGTTAACGATCATGTTGGATTTTCAAAAATCAGGATGATCATATGTCTAACATTTTACTGAAGTCTCAAAAGTCTTGAAACAACAAGGTACAAAGAGAATTCATATGTTAATTGTAGATAAATACCGTATCGGTGATAATCTTCAATCATAAAATTCGGGAGAGCTGTCGAGTGTATTTCTTTTTCGCAAAACTAAATACGCAAAAGGTGTTGGAGCGTGGAATTTAGGATATGAAATTATAGGATGTACGAGTTGGTGGATATAAAACGCCAGGCTTCTAATGATAATGATGGGGAATAAGGATACGTACCTTCTGCAAATTTCACGAGAAGCTTTGCTGGCTCAGATTTGTCGGGAATGTAAGCATCTCCTACCGCCTCAATGACTTTACCTTCGTCTTTTAATCTGAAACGTCCGTCAAAGTTCACAATAACATTGAAATATTAATCCAGGAATTTTATTTCGTCAGTATGGTATATTTTGTATTATGATAACATCGAAAATTATTATACTGAATGTAAAAAGATTTACTGTCTACAACTTTAAAATTATGTTAGGCCAAAATAATTGTCTGTTTAGGGGTACCCTAATTTTTTACCCCGATCCTATTTTTTTACCTTTTTCTACGAAAAAAATCAAAATTCGGGATTTCGACCTCAGACTCTGGTTCCGGCCATTACTTAAAAGTGAAAGACAATAAAAAAAAATCCGACCTACCGACCCTATTTTCTTTTGCAAATGTAACCCAAAACAGACATATTTTTGGCCTTATATAAATAACGTGTGATTAAAGATGTTACATATATGAGTTGATGATTATAGCAGTAACAACATGGAAGGAGCAATTAAACAATAATGTACGGTAAGTTACAAAATGTTAGAAAACTTTCTAATGAAATAACCAACAGGGTAGTAAAAGACCCAGACCCAGATTCAGCAATGGTCTTTCAACATACAAATTCTTTATATGAAAGCATAACAGTAGACATTAAGGAAAACATCAAATGAAGGAACTTTCCTGAACTTCTGAAAATCTTCCTTTAGGCCACTTTAAGTTAAAAGAGTCACATAAGTTAATGTTAAATTTTGGAATACAACCCCTCCTTTAGTTATAATGGTACAAATCTAAATACTGTTTGTTAAACTATAATCTTACGATAGGCCTTTATTGTCCACGCGGATGTGTCCGTCCTCTTTAAGTTGATAATTTGCCTTTGTGCATTTGGTATTATCCTCAAATCCAACATAAAATTTCAGCACTTCATACCAGTCACCTAGATACTTAAAATAAAATCAAAATATGTATCTTCAGTACCGCATAGAAGAAACTTAAATTTTGAAAAAGATATCGCTAATACAACACAACATAGAGAATAGATAACTATTTATAAACTTTAAGATGACATTTACAGTATACAGTGGAAGAAATCAAAGAAATGCGTTTTTAGATCTGCATAGCAGTTAACAAAATACTAAACATACTTTAAATTTGTGACATCATCGTTCGTATTCATCAAGTGCTAAGCTTTTATATATTAAATCTCACCTTTTGTAAATCAAACGTCTGTTGTACAGTGACTGCAGGACATTTGCCCTTTCCGAACACCTGACAAACTGATACATCAACAACAAGAACGAGGACAACGAATATCAGAGCCGATCGCATGACTGTTATAAGGAACCGACAAAGACAAAAATATCCAATATAGAAGCATCTGATGTTTATATGTCTATTATTTGAGGGTCTGAACCACGATAACACAAGATAAGGGCCAGGGAGTGTTACTTAACCAGACTCTTGATAATAGATTTATTTAGGTAGAAATGATTACATTTGTTAGCAAACACATCACATTTTTAAAAGTACAGAGTCTTGTATAAAAACCCAATAACGTTAATGAACAGTGTTGAATTTAAAATTATATATATATATATCTTATAACTTGATCTTTCCTTTGGAGTCTCTGTGTTATCAGGTCGTGATGTCTTCGCATTCGGCTGTATTAAGTTGACCATAAGGAACTCCTTACGTAAGTTAATGGAAAGGTCACTTATGTAGCTAATCTTATGAAACGACCAAGTCATGTACTTAAAAGTATTTATACAGTTCACAAGTACAAACACTTACGGAAACATCATGCAAATTGTCATTCTGATAATTGATTCAAATTCTGTGAGACATATGAATGAAAGGTTTAAAAATACAAACATATTCTATGCTGCTTCTCGTGCCACTAATCCGTTGTTTAATATAGAATTGTAATATGTAGAATGCTTCTATTTTTAACCGAGAGTAAAGATCAAGTCTTGGGAGCGCATCAGTAAATAACGATTGCAATTATTTCAGAAGGTAAAAGCCGATTTCACTCACTGGTTTCTTCATGCAAAGTGAAACCAAAACGAACCAGGATGGAAACAGAAGTAGTATAAGATCTAATGATTTTTTTTAACTTTTACATGGGAGGCCGTCCTTACATGACCATAGCTGTTAATAGGACGTTAATAAATCAAACAAACAAACAAAATAGTTTCGGGGCCGCGGTGGCCGGGTGGTTAAGACGTCTAGATGTATTACATCTACCAATGGGTCGCGAATTCGAATTTCATGTGGAACTGTTATTTATGCTGATACTGACCGCTGGTGTAGCAATGTACAGTTAGATAATCATGTGGAACTGTTATTTATGCTGATACTGACCGCTGGTGTAGCAATGTACAGTAAGATAATAAATTTTTGCAAAATAAGTCACAGTCAGAAAACGATGCATACAATATATATTAAAGTGTATATTGCGCAATCAATACTTCATTCCATATAGGATATAGTGCGATTAGTGCAAAGGAATTGTTTCTTTAGTTTAGTTTTTAGTTTAATTTAAACGTATTTTATTGCAAACAAATTTACAAAAGGATCGGACACAAGTTATTACAACTTATTAAACCCTCTCACAACAACAATAACATATACATAATTACAATTGCTTTAAATACATATAAAGTTAGATAATGAATAAATATATAAATATCTTTTTAGAGAGGGAGAGGGAGCATTACATTTTAATTATTATTATGGATGGGTAAAAAATATATATAATGTGCAAAATAATACAAGCAACAATAGTATATTCGATAAAGCATATACTGTGTAACAAACAAAGGTACATAATCTATTTGGCATGTCACAAAGGTTACAATATTGATTTCTCAAAACTTTTTGCTGCCCTTTATAAAATGTAGAACACATATGAATAGTTTCGAATCGGTATTTGAAGATAGTTCTTGACTACCAAATAGCAGTAAGTCAAGATCTAAGGGAATATTCAAATTTAAATTATTTAATTTCTGAACTAAAATGTTTCTTTCTATATCAATAGGACACACTCAAAGAAAAAATGATAAGCATTCTCACATAAATGTCCACACAAACAGCTCGGAGCTTCTGCAAGGTTCATTCGAAATAAATCATAATTTAAGGAACTACACTGAGCTAAGAATGAATAATATTAATTTTGCGGTCGCCGATACCAAAGAAAGGAGGAGGAGAGATATAGTAAATAGGTTTTAGAGAATTTTTGGAAATGGTCATTGAAGCTGACGATCTAACAGAATTGTCTAGGGAGTTCCAACAACGAAGTGTTGACGGTAAAAATGAAGATGAAGTTGACGATAATCTATAATATGGGATTCTAAAATTATTTACATTTTTCAATGGATATCCGACATTATCTTGAACAGTAGAAGGAAGTAGGTAAGAAAGATATTCTGGAGTTTGATCGTTATGCATCTTATAAAAAAGTTGAAGTTTTCTTCTCTTTCTTCTATCCAATATAATTTTTAATCAGTTTCAAATTGTAAGGCATGAACACATGCATAAGATGGAATACCCGTAACAATTCTTGCAGCTTCGCGTTGAGCTTTTTCAAACTTTTCAGCTTCTAAAATGGTACAACCATCCCACAATTCACAAGCATGCTTTAAGATTGGTAAAATAAACCTTAAGTAAATTCTCAAGAGAGCATCTCTTCTTAATATAAATTTCAATTTTCTCATAGCATTTATTTTCTTCGTAACTGAAGAGTATATAGCTTCGACATGCCCCCCCCCCCCCCCCCATTTTATACTAGAGTTCAAAGTCTCACCCAAATGTTTATGACTATCCGTAAAGTCTAAAAAAAATTCCGTCAAACACAAGTTCTAGCATTTCATCTATTTCAGTTCTATTCGAGATAAAAAGCACGTCGGTTTTATCAGGGATAAAAGTGACCAACCAGGTTTTGGCCCACGTATTAAGAGCTTCAAGATCTCTATTTAGGATCGTTTGAATTTCAAAACAGGAAGATGAGGAACATTAGAGAGATGTATCATCAGCGAACAGACGAGATGCAGAATAAAAAATATCGGCTATATCGTTTATGTATATCAAAAATAAGAGAGGTCCTAAGATAGAACCTTGCGGAACTCCAGCATCAATAGAGCTCAATTTTGAGACGGATTCATTTATACAAACCATTTGCTGCCTTTGATTTAACTGGTCCTTTAACCAAACGATCACTTCATCACCAATTCCATATGACTTTAATTTTACTAATAGACCTTTATGCCAGACACGGTCAAAGGCTTTAGAAATATCACAAAATACAATACAGGTATTGTTTTCTTTCTTCAAGCGATAAACAAATATTATGATACATTTCTAATAATTGATACACAGTGGAGCGACCTGACAAAAAAACCCGACTGGTATTTATAAAACAAGGAGTAATTATGAAAATAGTTATAGATATGCTTAAAAATGACACGTTCAAAAACTTTACCCACATTTGATAATAGAGAAATTGGACGATAGTTCGATGGAGAGTGCTTATCACCCTTTTTAAATAATGGCATAACTTTTGCTAGTTTCCATGACCTGGGGTATACACCAGTAGTTAGTAACATATTAAATAATATTTCAAGTGGTTTATAAATAGTGCTACAAACATTTTTTAACATATGGTGACTGATTTCATCATGACCCGAGGCCTTGCCGAGTTTAAAAGTTTTTAAGACATCTTTAATTTCACTATGATTTAATCTAATAGCTTTAAGAGTTTTATTGGTTTTAATTGCTACATCGGGGAGAGGGGTAGTACTATCATCAATTCAGGTTATACTACAAAAATAATCATTTAACAAATTAGATTAGAAAGGAATTTTTTCATGATGCAATTAATTAATTTTAATATTTTTATCTTTCAAGTAAAATTAGAAGCTCAAACTTTTCAATGGTGGTAATGCTGTTAAGTAAGTAACTTTTGTAACTGAAGAAAAATACCAATTTGTTTGCTCTTGTTTTTGATAAAGACAAAATACCGTTTTTCAGCTGTGGAGCATCTTTCATTTATTTAACGTATTTCCTGTATTGCCCCCTATTCGTATATCACCGGATGCAATAATCTCGAACCCATTTTTCACAGGGTTTTTTTTCTTCAATAATATAACGTCTGTGTAGAACACTTCATGTTTAATATACCATATATAGCATATTGTATTTATATCTTTTTAAGCATTTATTAATAAAAGTATTGTCTATCAAAAAATATATACACCGTGGTCACACTGTCTGCAATGAAAATGAAGATGAAAGTCACCTTTTGATCAGACTCAAATATGCCAACCATACATCCAATTTTCTTTATGGATAGCTATGGTACTAACGACCGATAATTTTAAGTTTATAAGTTTATACAACAGTCTTGCCTGTTCATAAAACAGTCCCTTGAACAGAGGAGAGTGGGCCTGCACCCAGTATAAACTTACATGGGATTATTAACAAAACACTCCCCGTCTGGTATAACAATACAACTCTCTTACAATAATCCAAGGACTTATATGAGTTATAAATCCTTGAATAATCTTATCTACTATTCTAAATGTTTTCGAACTGAATCCTAATTAAGTTCTACATATCTAACTCAAAGATTGTGAAACTCAACAAAACAACTTAAGTGAAACTGACAAATGTCTTTAAATAGAAAAACATACACGATGTTGTTCTCATTCACTAATGTCAATTAATACATCAGAACCGTAGCGACTCTAGTCTGTATCCTGGTATGGAATAAGAAGTACCATCTCGTTCACTGGACGCACATAGGTCTCTCTGCTACAACACAAACATTTGCTTTACGTATCTTTCCATCTCCACTCGGGTTATATTAGAAAATGGTCTAAATTACTTCAACGCTTACAAATAAAAAGCGAGAGCCCTGAGCTTCTGCCTGATGAAGATTACGTTTGTGAGATCATAATAACGTTTGAACCGCTCGATCATATAATGAGCTTACTTCAAAGCTTCATATCCATGGTGATTACCAATGATTCTCAACCCCATAAGTATAAAAAAAATGGCGGCCGCAAACTGAAGCTGTCAGTGTGTAGGATTGGATTTTGAAGATTTGTTTTCCTGATATTTTCATGTACGTGTTACTTTTGTACCTTAGAAGTGCTTCGAAGCACGAAGGGCTGCGTCCTTATAACTGCTTTTGAATCGCTTTTGTACTAAAAATGAAATACAAGAAAGAGAAGAAGGCATTCCCTTTATTTTATGGTAATAGGCCTTAAAGGGTGCAGCCAGATGTTTCAGTAACTATTGATTATGCACTGTTAAAAAGTTCAATTTAAGGAAATAAAAATAGAAAAAAATATTATTCATGAATATATTCACACTCTATTCCCCCATTTGAGAAGTAAATCCACATAAGAGAAGGAAGAAATTGTCATTTTTTATTTCCATAACAGACTTTTCCGTTTTGGTTAGCTGATTAAATTGGAAGATGGTCTTCCAATCGGGCACGAAGGGCTGTGCCCTTTTAAATAAAATCAAATAACATAAAACACCTTTTATTATCTTTTAGATAATAAAAACAACACTTTGAAAATTAATGCAGTCAAAAAATCCATCAAGCGAAGATGAACACAAAGAATCATGACGTCACATCACGTCAACAAATGGCGCGAAATCATTGAGTTCATTTCTGTGAGTTTATGCTAGACAATTACTATATCATATACTTCTATAGTTTAATCTACTTCCTTTGAATTCTAAATTATGTCTTCTACATTATTTAGAAAATAGAATATACAAGTAGAGCTTCGCTCTTCCCATGCCGTGCATGATTCACTTCTAAGGTAACACGTACATGTACATCAAAATATGAGGGGAAAAAAAGCAATCTTCAAAATCCAATCCTACACACTGACAGCTTCAGTTTGTGGCCATTTCTTATACCTATGGGGTGGGGATGCTTTGAAGTAAGCTCATTATATAATCGAGCGGTTCAAACGCTATTATGATCTGGCAAACGTAATCTTCATCCGGCAGAAGCTCAGTGCTATTACTCTTTATTTGCAAGCGTTCAAGTGATTTAGACCACCTTTTAATATAATCAGCTGACCAAAAACGGAATATCAGTTAATAAAATTTCTCCGTTCTCTAATTGGGGTTTCCTTCTCAAATGAGGGTTTCTGGACAATCCAGAGTGTGAAAATATGAATAAAAAATAAACAGAAAATTCTGCTCCGTTATTTCCATAAAATGCACTTTTTAATATTGTATTGTGTACAATCAATGGGTACTGAAACTTCTGGCTGAGCCCTTTAAGGCCTTGCCTTCAGTCATATTAAATGGTATCATGACTGATTCGATCAACTGTGCAAAAAGTATTTGTAGTGTGGGACATATGTTACACTACTGAATCTCAATATATATGTTTAGTAATTACGTTACAATTTTAAGTGTATGTACATTTTTATACATATTATAATATATACATAAAAAATTGAAGACAGCTTCGATTTTCAGACTGAAGTATATCAGGACTTTCTACTTACATACACAGTCTATCGCGATATCAGTCTCTATTTCTTTACATTCTCAACGTGCTGTTGTAGAACTTTGTTGATATCGTCGTACAAGTCAAAACGCACTGCCATCTCTGTGGAAGTGCTTTTTCCATATATAGCACAGTTGTAATGCCATACGTAATCTATTTCACGTTGACTGTTAAGTCTGTGGATCAGATCCAGATTGCCCTTAGTGATATCGTCCTGCATTCGGATTCCGTGTTTTTCCTCCATAACTTTTTTCTTCCGCATACGAGAACTTTTGGCTTCATTAATGAAATATTTAACGATAAGAGGGCGGGGTTTTCCCCTGGATGGAAGTCTATGAATCGCAACAATGTCTCTCCTGTTTAGATTCACTTTGTCTCTCGCGTCCGAACTTGCTTCTTTACACATATGTATGAACTTGTCCCTTGACATATCTGCCGTCTCGTCAGCTGCCTCCTTAACTCCAATCACTCTGATATACATTTTCTACTGTATTGATGATTGTAGTTTATATCGCACCGTTTTACTTCCATGGCCTTGCGCAGCTTTTCAATTTCGTCGTCCTTCTGTTTCAGCTGCTCCTTCATTATGTCAGTTTCCATTAGGAATCAGTCGATTTTCTCGTTTACTTCCTTGTAATTCTTCTCAACTTTCGAGTTTCAGTCAGTATCTCTTCTTTCATGATTTTCAAAGCACTGTCGACAATTTCCTTAATAGCATCTGTCTCAGCCAGTTTGTGAATTAGTTGCATCTCTTCTCTCATCTGTTGTAGTAGCGATTTCAGACTTTGTAACCCACATGTGACTTTTCAAGAAGACTGTGTAACCCACATGTGATATTTCAAGAAGACTGTAAGACTAATATGAGGCTTTTCAAGAAGAATATGTGACCAACATGTGGCTTTTCAAGAAAACTGTGACCCACATGAGGCTTTTCAAAAGGACTATGTGACCCTCATGAGGCTTTTCAAGAAGACTATGTGACCCTCATGAGCCTTTCAAGAAGACTATGTGACCCTCATGAGCCTTTCAAGAAGACTTGTGACCCTCATAAGGCTTTTCAAGAAGACTGTGTGACCCACATGTGGCTTTTCAAGAAGACTGTGAGACCCACATGTGGCTTTTCAAGAAGACTGTGTGACCCACATGAGGCTTTTCAAGAAGACTATGTGACCCTCATGAGCCTTTCAAAAAGACTATGTGACCCTCATGAGGCTTTTCAAGAAGACTATGTGACTCTCATGAGCCATCAAGAAGACTATGTGACCCTCATGAGCCTTTCATGAAGACTATGTGACTCTCATGAGCCTTTCAAGAAGACTATGTGACCCACATGTGGCTTTTCAAGAAGACTGTGTGACCCACATGTGGCTTTTCAAGAAGACTGTGAGACCCACATGTGGCTTTTCAAGAAGACTGTGAGACCCACATGTGGCTTTTCAAGAAGACTGTGAGACCCACATGTGGCTTTTCAAGAAAACTTTGTGAACCACGTGTGGCACATCAAGAAGACTTCCTGACTCCCATGTGGTACTTCAAGAAAATATTGAGTCTCACACGAGACAGACATATGTACCACCTGGTAACTAAAAAAACCACAGCAGATAGGTAATAATAAGTATATTTTATTGTTTTAAGAATTGGAAATAAGTTAGAATTTTAAAGCAAAGAAGTTAATCAACATGAATACATTTACAGGCAATATAATATATATGTGATACAAAAATATTGCAGGAATATGCATAAATTCAATGGAAGACACCAGGGCCGAGATTGTGATTGAGGCTTAGAGTAAAAATAAGTCTTTAAAAAATATGTCTGTTAAGGGTTACCATGGCAAAATTATTGGCTCGGGAGGATTTTTCCCCCAAGTGTCTTTCACTCTAAAATAATGCCCAGAACCGGAGTCGAATTCCCGACTTTGAAAGTTGTATGGTCTGTGACTTGTTGTATTTTCAGCATAGAAAAAAGTATTTAAAGTGTTCTACATATTTTTCTCCGCCTCTTTAAATTTTAAACTTTCAATATTTAAAGACTTTTGTTAAGTTCGTATTCGCAAAGTTATTAAACGATTAAATTCAAATATTGATTGTTAACATGTACGCCTTTAAAATAGCTCGGAGGTATCCGAACTGTTCTGATCTGTACGGGTATTCCGAATTTGACCACATGATACCGGAGGTTCCGATCTATATGATTATTGGTAACCCTAAACAGACATATATTTTTTTTGTCCTAATATAGATAGGTCCCTTCCCTAAAATTGCATGAAATGCTATATTCCTATTTGGTTTTCAATGAAGCTTAAATACAAGAAATTCATTGAAGACCAGTTCCTAGTACAATGGCTACTGTAACTATTGAAATTACCCAATGTGAAAAAATTCTTTATTTATATTACAGTTCTTCTATTGCAATGGAGTACAGGCATGATTTGATATCAACAATTAAGTAGAAACTGTGTGTGTTTGTCCTACACTGAACTGTATTTTGATCTGTAAGTACCAGTCCCTAGTTTCATCATTTATTTTAAACGAAGAAAAAACCACCCATAGCTAAACTGTGAATGGTAGATAACAACAGAATTTTAGTTGGTTGATTGAACTTTCTATACTTGAATGACCAACTGATTCTCTTGATGTCTTCAGATCGCATTTACATGTCATTGTTATATTCATAATTATAATCATGTTTATGGATATGTATTTATAGTCAGTCAGTATCTTTGTTGAAGACCTACTTATCCATTTTTTTTTTTTTGTGTAAGTTTTTCAACAAAACTTTAATCACTTTAGAAACAAATACATGCGAACTCCTCCCAAACTGGTTTGCAATATAATGAATGTAAATATATTTTATGTACAAAAACAAATACCTTATATTTATATATGTATATGATACTCCAGTATAAGCCAGAACCCCAAGTGCCCTATCCCCATGTATGAAAGACAATTATATAATAATTCACAGTCAGTTAAGACACCAAACATTGATAAATAATTCAATTAACAGCTTATATAACGTTTATAAAATGTAATATATAACTTTAGGATGTTAAGCATAGAAAGGGTTTAACAGTTATAGACGTATCAAGTACAAATTAAAATGCAATTGCTATAGGTTTCAATGTGCATGGTATATAGTTATATAATAAAATAACAATTGTTAATATCATATATCAGTGAAATTAATTTCAGTTTACGTTATTCAAGTAAGTAAGTGACCATTAAAAGTGTGCATTAATCACAGTGTCCAACGACAACATGATGAGGGCACAATATCTAATATAGCAAATATTGTAAAATTTTAAGTAGCAACGATTTATAATTGCATCATTAATTAGTATCCACACGCACAACATCATATCAATAATGGCATGATACTAAATTCACAACACCTAAAATTATGAAATGGAAATAATTATTAAAAACACAAATTACAGTCCTCGTACTTTAGATATTTTTTCTTAAAGAATTCAATATTCTGTCAGATCAACAGCTTGAAATTAACAACTGTCCATCTGCGTGTGACTGGCAACTTCATAGTATAGGGCAGACAGTTTTTGCCATGCAACTTGTCCTTTGACCAGTAACTTTTGGTCTAGATTTGATAGAGTACTAAAGATATACAAAACAAAAATAGTAGTAGCATAGTAGAAAGGTTGAAGATCAAACTGCACAAAACAGATTTTCGTACTTTCAGTCAACTTTGTTGAGATCGCGCGATACTAAAACAGATATGTGGATATTTTTATTAGAAAAACTATTAGTTTGCTAGTATATACACTGACTGTAAAATAGAAGTATGTATTGTAACTTTGTAAGGACCAGTAACTCTCAGTCAAGTCCAGTAACTTTTAGGGGCATTCGGCTGGAAATTATCCAGAAAGGAGAACACTGGACAACAAGATCCAATACAATATGTTTTATGACAACCCCCTATATACATCTGAACCCATTTTGTGTAAAACTGACTTTCTAACAAATCATTGTAAGATCTAGAAAATAGACATTCTTGGAAGTTATGTAATAGGTGATTCTAGATTCTTTTTACGCTGGTATCATCATAAAAGGATAATGCCCAAATTATCAACTTCTTATATGCTAATAAACATCTTATGTTCTAGTACTAATGAAATATAATGACAACGGTATTGTCATAACGATGTCAAAAATCACTTTACGAAGAATACCCGATACTTAATCTGACGATGAGTTTACTAATGAAATATATCATTAACAGGTTATCTACAAGGGAGATAACTCAAAAGGCCCTATGTATTAACAAAGAAACAATTTGGAGCACTGAAAGACTTTTACACATCTTCAAATTTTCAATGGAATGAATAGCAATCATATCCCAAGTAAATTTACATAACATTATATAGAATTATGCATTTCAATGATAACAACATTGGATCAACAAGCAAATATGAATGATATTTAGTATAGCACTATTCAATGTATCATGCTTGAGACAAAACAAATAACAGTCTTATAATCACACATCAAAATAACACTTACTGTATTAAGAATACATTTTTACCCCTATGACTACAGTAAAACATAATGTACACAATATTATCTTGATGGTTATTGTATTTTAGTGCATTTATCCAGAATATTAGTTTTCATGTTCAATCTTTAATATGTGTTACTAATACATGAATTATAATGAATGTACATCATTGCACACCCTTTTTTTTTAAATTAATTTTGAAATGAAATTGATTGTACCAGGGTATCAAAATCAGTGTTTTAACAGAACACTCTGAAACCAAAATTAATTTCAACTTGTCATTCCTTTGTTTCAATATTTGAACCGAAAAGTCATTTACAAGCTGTCTTGTATCATATTTTATAACATACTAGTACACTTATATATATATATATATATAGCACATATCCATTATCTACATACATTATCATAATACTACATGTACTTACAACAAATTTACACAAAAGATAATTATTCTGACATTTTTGCTAATTTGCATAAACTTAAAATTAAACTTGCTGCCAAACATAAGAAACACAGATGCCGTCCGTCTTTGCATTGAGGATTTGTTTTTCTGGACAGATCTGCTGATTTCAAAATTATTGCATGATATATATATGGTACTTATATACAGTACATAATTTGTTCATTTATATAGCAGTGACAACCTGATACATATCAGTACAGCATTCCAACGATTTAACATACGATTATAAGTCCATGAACTCTTTATTCAATAAAACATTTTCTATCAAATACAATAGAACTCAATGTCGGTTACCAGTACTGAAATGTACTGGCACATCCACTGAATTTCATGCATTGATACAACATAAACTTAAAACAAGGATGAAAATTATTGCAAAATCATGCAGTAGAATGAAAATTCCCATGCATTTCAACATTGGACTGCTCACTGCTTTCAGATAATCAAATTTTGAAGGTTCAATGAAATATTACAGGTTAATAAAATACATATTTTCCCCAATTAGTCGATTCACCAGAGTGCAGTCAACTTGAACGCTAGTGATGAATAAAATAGTTAGTGTCTCTGATTCCACTAGATAGTAAATCTCATCCCCGATAAAAAGTTTTTTATGAACGTGTGGAGTTTTAAAAAGAGAAACTTTTAGCATCAAAAACAACAAAATGCCTGAAAAGTTACAAAGAATCCTAATCAGAATCAGTACTTGTCTTTATAAAGCAATTTAAAATGTTAAAAGAATAATGGTCATATGTTAGCTATTTACGTGCTGTGTAAAAAGCTAAATGTAGTACAAGTAGTTCATCATCATATGGCATATATTAAGGCAGTCAAACCTCTAACCCGTTAAAAAGCTGGGTTAAGTTGTTCAAAAATTAGGCTAATGCCAATTTAATTTTCAAATCATTCTCAAAATGACATTCCTGATAAAACTAACTTGCTAAATTTTCACGAAATTACGTAGCAGGTATTTTATTTTGTTCCTGCTTGGTTATTTTTGGGAAACTATAATCATAGGTTTTTCAGGAAATGAGAAATGAGCGTTTTCACTTCGTGTCTATTTTGTGCTGAGATCCTTATTCTCACATCGTCTCCAAGTCATCACTTTGAGGTGACCCTAACATCCTCTGTATGCTACAGAGCACTGTATAATTAATACTATTATTAGCAAATCATCTAGAGAGTTTCACATATTTAGCACTTCATATGAAGAGTGTTCCCTAGCAGCAGAAACTTGCTATAAACAATGTTCTAACAGTGAAAATCACCACTAGGGATTTTCTTCATAGCATTTCATCCAAGAGATGTTTCCTTGACGCACAAACTAGAGTTGCTCATAAGCAAGTCGTACCTAGGGAGATTCCCATGACAATTCATCCAAAAGGTATTTCCTAACATCACACACTCCTTAATTTGTTCCAGCAAGTTGACACTAAGTAGTTTTCTCCATAAGCACATCCTCCCTAGGTGTTACTGTAATTGCTATAACTTTGTATCCATCACAGATCGCGGCCGCTCAATAACTACATTGTTCAACATTGTTCTGCGGACTAACCTCCCCATTCGAAGGCACTGGTATAGAGTCCATACCACCTTCCCCACTATCCTTCACAGATTTGTCGGTGGTCTGGACCCGCGCCACCGCGATGTGGAGACACTGTACCCATTGTTCTATATTCTGTTGACCTTTGGCCTTGAAAGTGTAAGTCTGATCACCCGTGAAAATCTCAAAAGCTTTAGGAATGTCTCGGACTCCCTTACGGACAGCTTTGACACTCTGAATCTTACTCACTGGCAGAGTTTCTTTTCTCTAAAGATGAAAAAAAGTCATAACAACATGAATTAAATTACATTATGGATATCTAGGTATTTGGATTTTATTAGTTTAACGTCCTATTAACAGCCAGGGTCATGTAAAGATGTGCCAGGTTTGTTGGTTGAGAAAAGCTGGAGTACCAAAGAAAAACCACTGACCAGTGGTCAGTACTTTGCTACTGTTTCACTTGGAACTCTCGACCCAGATGTAGAGGGCTTGTGGTAATATGTCGAGATGTCTTAACTACTCGGCCACTGCAGCCCCCATGAATATCTAAATTGAACTTTTATAACTGTAAGAAATAACTGTAATAAGAATATCTATTATGAAAGTGGCCTTATTAATATAAAGTTTTTATTGCGAGTCACAACAGTTGCCTTATCCTCTATATTTACATTTATAAATAATTATTGTAACTTGCGCATAAATTTTTTGAATTTTTTTAAATTTTTGGAAAAGATATGTTGTAATAACTGGTTTTGAATTCCCTGAAATTGCTTTTTTTCGTCTCTTACCAAGTGCTATACTTACAGAGTGACTTTTGTTATATGTGATTTGTGCTCCTGACAACGTGAAGTATCTCGTCTTCCATCGCTTTAAAAACTTCCATCTTCCTTTCTTCTCTTTAAGCTGTCCCTGTAATACCAAATAATTATTCAATTTAAAATCCAATTATTGATAATTATCACTCATATTGTAGATTAATAGTCAGAACTGTAGTTGTAGATATTTTGGAGGTAGTCAAACTTTCTGTGTTTAATCTTAAGATGATTGATACACTTTCAATGTTTTGAAATAAATGGACTGAATGGTTTCAGCCATGTGTAATTGGTGTAAATGGCTTTGGTTGGTTTGGGCCCTTTTTGACCCCAAATTCCATAAAATTTCCAGTGATTAAATTGATGTAGGGTACTCTAAATATTTAGTACACCCCTGATTCAACTGCAATGACTGTTTCTAGTTTTACTACTGTAGTTGCCATGGTAACCATCCAAAATATGCATCAACTTTGAAATGTGGAAGTTTTGACAATTTTTAAATATTTAAAATATTTTGTGTGCTGGTGACAGTGATACTTACCGCTATCACAGGGTTGCCATTCTGTAGTAGATCTAACATCTTTTCTGGATGATTGCACATAAAACAGGCCCAATACTTCTTAGCAGCATTGAACTCAAAAACATCAAAGAACCGAGAGCTCTGTAGTTCCTGGAGTAGGATATCCTGGTCCTGAAAATAAAAAAAAATCACTATTAATACTATCACTTTACAGAATGTCTGAGGTAAAAGAATCTGATTAAAACTATTCGTCAATGACTAGTCATAATTAGTAATTTTCACTTGCAAGGCAGCTTACTGAATCAAGGACAGCATTAAATCTTGTCCAACCTATCCTTGTGCTCATACACAAATCTAATTAATTTTGATTACACCACAGATTTACATTGCTACTTTAATCATCTTCTCATCAGAAAGTCAGACATTACATTCTGAATTCCAAGATGATATGCAAAACTCTTTCATGAAATTGAACGAACTTTTCTTTGAAGTCTTAAAGATTTCTCAAAAGAACCAATATAATAAAGATTACACAACTAGTGAGAAATCTCCACAGACCTCTACCCTGACCTAGTTGACATGGTTACCAACCTTAGAGGAGGGGAATGAGGAGGTGACCAGGGTTAGGAAGCTACTCCTGTCTCCCCACAAACTATCCCAACAGGACCGTAACGATTGGATACTGGCATCATTCTGGTTTAAAGCTGAGGTAGACTGGGCCTGTGGAAAAAAGGAAAATGTCTTGGATAGGTTGATTACATTCCTCAAGGACAGTGTAAAAAGTAACAAAACAAGAGATCCCAGAGGGATCGTGGCGCCCACCAAAGAATGATCTATATCTGACAAAGGAAAGATGGATCTTTTCTCTACTTTTTAAACTTTTTCAAACATACTACATATAAAATTTGAGACAGATCGCTTCAGTACCTTTTGAGAAATAGCGGTAACAAACTTCAACTATCAAAATCCAAGATGACTCCTTGGCGGCCATCTTGTTGATCAATCGGTCCCAAATCACAATATGCACAACTAGGGCCCTAGGGGAACCTACATGTGAAATTTGAGAAAGATCCATTCAATACTTTCTGAGAAATAGCGATAACAAACTTTGAATATAAAAATCCAAGATGGCTGCCTGGCAGCAATTTTGTTGACCGATCGGTCCCAAATCACAATATGCACAACTAGGGCCCTAGGGGAACCTACATATGAATTTTGAGACAGATCCCTTCAGTACTTTCTGAGAAATAGCGATAACAAACTTTGAATAACAAAATCCAAGGCAGCCATCTTGTTCACTGATTGGTCCAAAAATGCAATATGCACAACAAGGGCCCTTGGGGAACCTACATATCAAATTTGAGAAAGATCCCTTCAGCACTTCTTGAGAAATGGGGAAAGATCCCTTCAGCACTTCTTGAGAAATGGGGTTTGGTTTGTTTTTAGTTTTACGTCCTATTAACAGCCAGGGTCATGTAAGGACGTGCCAGGTTTGTTGGTGGAGGAAAGCCGGAGTACCCGGAGAAAAACCACCGGCCAGCGGTCAGTACCTGGCAACTGCAACTGCCCCACATGGGATTCGAACCCGCCTGGCGGCCATCTTGTTTTTTCTGATCAGCCTCAAAATCTGTATGGCACAAATAGGGACCAAGGGTAACCTCCATGTGAAGTTTGAACAAAATTCCTTCAGTAGTTCTCAAGAAATATCGAGAACAAACTTCAACTGCCAAAATCAAAGATGGCTGCCTAGCGGCCATCTTGTTTTTCCGATCAGCCGCAAAATCTGTATGGCACAACAAGGGACCAACGGTACCCTCCATGTGAAGTTTGAACAAAATCCCTTCAGTAGTTCTCAAGAAATATCGATAACAAACTTCAACTGCCAAAATCAAAGATGGCTGCCTGGCGGCCATCTTGTTTTTCCGATCAGCCTCAAAATCTGTATGGCACAACAAGGGACCAAGGGTAACCTCCATGTGAAGTTTGAACAAAATCCCTTCAGTAGTTCTCAAGAAATATCGATAACAAACTTCAACTGCCAAAATCAAAGATGGCTGCCTGGCGGCCATCTTTTTTTTTCCGATCAGCCTCAAAATCTGTATGGCACAACTAGGGACCAAGGGTAACCTCCATGTGAAGTTTGAACAAAATCCCTTCAGTAGTTCTCAAGAAATATTGATAACAAACTTCAACTGCCAAAATCAAAGATGGCTGCCTGGCGGCCATCTTGTTTTTCTGCTCAGCCTCAAAATCTGTATGGCACAACTAGGGACCAAGGGTAACCTCCATGTGAAGTTTGAACAAAATCCCTTTAGTAGTTCTCAAGAAATATCGATAACAAAATTCAACTGCCAAAATCAAAGATGGCTGCCTGGCGGCCATCTTGTTTTTCTGATCAGCCTCAAAATCTGTATGGCACAAATATGGACCAAGGGGACCCTCCATGTGAAGTTTGAACAAAATCCCTGCGGCAGTTTTTAAGAAATAGTGATAACAAGCATTGTTTACGGACGGACGGCGGACCACGGACGCAGGGCGATTTGAATAGCCCACCATCTGATGATGGTGGGCTAAATATATCTTCTTACATACTAGGTATAGTTTGTATAGAATAGGACAAATGACTTGAGTAATTTTCAAAATATTACATAAAAAATGTAAAATAGTACAATACCAAGTATATTCGATAAGATCAAAACATGAAAAATATTACAAAACATTCGCCAAAGTAAAAAGAACTGCTTTAATTATCTGAGATAAAATAATATCCTATTTGTTACAAATAAATGGAGAATTACAACAGATAAGTTACCTGCACGGCTAAGAACATCACATGGATCCAAGTTTTCGGTACTTTGGTATTGAGAGAAAAATAAGTGTTTCCATAGAGACATTGGTCACCTTGACCACCACATAGAAAGTTGAGACGGATATACCGCTTATGGCGCCCATCTACGTGTCAACATATCAAACACAAACATTATAATAATGTTTAATATGGACAATCTGATTACATTGCCAGTTTTAACATCAGAACCATTCAGATAAGGAAAGGCACATGCTGTCAAGAATGACGCTGTCATGATCATTAATTCATTTTCTTTATTTCTCATCACTATGTATTTTACAGAAAAAATTCAGATTAGGCAAAATAGCTTTCATTTTATTTAAGCTTACTTAACAGTAAACTTTTCATACATATGGACTTGCAGATTTACAGTGCACATTTCATGCATATGGACTTGCAGACTTAATTTACAGTAAACTTTTCATACATATGGACTTGCAGATTCACAGTACACATTTTATACATATGGCCAATATCTTCAAATCAGTATAGAATTACACTACATCCACTACAGATTTAAAAATAAAAATACCCAACTTTAATACTTCTAAAGATAATTATCTACCTTACAGTTTCTAAACATTCTGCATACATTGATAATATCAGTAAAATTTGAATAGGAGATACTCGGTACTTACTGATAATACTACATTTAGAAGGCAGTGGAATGCGTACAGAGATGCTCTCTATAAAATTGCGTATAATAGGCATATGTTTTTCACAGAAGTTCTGGACTCCATCACGTAGAGGCTCTGGCTATATAGGGAGAAAGAAAAAAATCTTTAAAAAAATGTCTTATTGAATTTGAACCCAAACAACCTCAAGTTATTGAACTAGGACACAAACAACCTCAAGTTATTGAACTAGGACACAAACAACCTCAAGTTATTGAACTCAGTAACAAACAACCTCAAAACTAAAGTAAACATATATTACCCATGTTGTACCCAAGAAAGCATTTTTCTGAATTTGCATATAACAGAGTTATCCGCCCTTACCGTCGATGCAATAATAGTGTGAATGGTTTTGGTTGATCACTACATCAGCATTTTGCCACTATTGCCTGGCAGGCTGTCGGTACTCTCTCGATACCTTGGTTTTGGTTCTGTTATCTCGACGGTGCGGGCAGGTGGCGCCCTTAAGTCACACACACATGTTGCGGGAAACACGCTTGTCAGTAGCTGAGCTACTGTCAAAATGGATGACTTTGTTGAGCGTGTTAACCCGGTACTGTCGTTAAATACAATGAGAAGTTAGTCGTTGTTGTGTCCACTTATCTATATTTACGACCTGATACCAGTACAACAACTTGATTTGATTGTTTTAGTCATATTTATTTGATTAATCAAGAGATCAAGGCAACACATTAGGACCTAGCTACAGTAGAATAATAAGCATCTGGCGTTCTTAACACGAACTGTACAATACGTCCTTGCTTAAGATAACTTTTAAAATACGTTATCATTATCTGATAAGAGTGTTAACATTGAATAGTTTGATATTTGAGATTTTGATGTCATACCAGTGTTCTTTTCCATAATAAAGACTACGATACAGTTGTTACGGCATATTAGGCCTACTCCTTTTCCGGCAGTTCCAGTATCCAAGTAACAGCAATATAACGCTGTAGACAAGTCACAGAAAATTTAAGAAAGAGATTTAAAACAGATACTTACATCAAGATCATTACTTGTATTACATATTATGTCTAAATTGGCAACACGTAAGCACTGACATTGACTGTGCGTTGTCATCTGAATATTGTTGGTTCGGTTAATTTTTATTACAGCCGGAGATCACCTTTAGAAATTTGTCTGCAGCACGATCTAGTTTATGTTACACGTGTTTCATCTCCGAAGTATGGTATGGAAGCACAATGTGTTGCAAACAATACAGACAGTCGTACTTTGACAATACATACCAACTTCTGTAGATTAAATGAGCATGGTTTTCACGAAAAAAAGAAAACATTCCTACCATTCCAAATATTTTTGGCATCGTTTTGAGATTAAATAATATTTTATTTGTTTAAAAAAACACCGAAAGCTAACTCATATAAATGGTAAAAGTAAAGTACCTTTAGCTTCTGTACGTGTAGTCCGGTTTCCTAATTCATAAGCACATTTTTTAGGCTAAATTTTAGTCTTCGATATCTCCATGATAATGTTTCAACGCTTGCCAAAAACTAATCCACACTGATGTCCGATTTGACTACAGTAATTACTGTACATACTGAAAGTAATCTTACAATATGTAAACTACTTCAGTAACATTGCTTTGAGCCTTGTAATGTACGGTACGTTTTGTTAAAAACACATGTTATTGTTGTCGCTTGTCGCTGCAGTTCTAATGAAACACCTGTGTAGACTTACACATGTGTGTATGACGTAACAGCGCCACCTGCCGGCACCGTCAAGATAACATAACCAAAACTGTGACCAAGGTATCGAGAGTGTACCGACAGCCTGCCAGGTAATAGCGACAGAATGCTGATGTAGTGATCAACAGAAACCGTTCACACTATTATTGCGTCGACAGTAAGTGTACTGATAGGTACGATATTGATCCTTACGTCTTGTTTCTGTAGGAGTACATTCATCTTATTCTAATAAAAAGACAACTTTTCTCAGCAGTCAAAAACATCACAATTGATAACTAATCTGTATAGGCCAAACGAGAATGATAATTTGGTGGAGTTGTAAAAGTGATTAGTTTACAGATAATACTACACTTACAATCACGCTCTCAACATTTTAATTAAAATAAGTCAAATGTTAATTTCACAATGCGGATCATCCTTTGTTTCCCGCCGTCGTCCTAATTACCGCCTGTTACATGACTATCACTGTACTGTGGTATTGTAGCCTCATCTTAGGACATTGATATATATTTTCTTTTGTTATTATCATTTTTAAGAAACATTTAATTTTTGTTTTGGAATGGAAGTGGGCCATTTATGCAGATATTTGTTGTTGTTTTTCTCTCTTTTCAAACAGCAGCTCAAGTAGGTAGGCTCTATATCTTGATAGCAAGGTCATTGATCACAAGGGAAAATACCAGATATAGAATACAGCATACCGGTAAAGGAGGTCCAGTCTGTGTACTGCCATATGTCATTGCACTGGTCATTGATATGCGGTCAGAGAACTGGCTGGACATTGGACTGACTGGCCGCTCCATAGCGAGGCGGGCCTGAGAAGCACTTCCTCTATAAAACAGCAATATATAAATTTCTTGGATGTGGACTTTCCAAGTATTTTCTTTATATAAAACAGTTACCATAATTACCAAATATCTTATTTCAATTTTATGTAACTTTACTGACATTAAGATTGAAAACTGCTGGTCAAACAATGCTGAAATGCTGTAAAAAATGATATGCAGTGTTAACATTCAATTTATACTTTTTAGTTTTTATTTTGATAACTCTTTTTTACCCTAAGCTATTTCAGATTCTTGGATGAGAACATCTATGAAATGGAAAATAATCCTAAAACTGATGTTGAAGCTTCTTTAAGTGAAAGGTAGATAAATAAGATAATAGCCCCAATGCCGGTTTCTGTAGAACAAAGTCAAAGCAAATGATAATTTTGATAGCCAGTTCATTGCAAAAATATGAAACTGTTTTGGTTATCTCCCTTACATTATTACACCATCTCATTTTCCACAAATAGACCTGACACATAACAAAAGACCTATCAAAAAGGCCTTTAGGCTGTTTATAAGTAGGGATTGAACTTGTTTATCAAAGACTAGGCAATAGCATGTATACAATTATGACTGGTTAAAACATCTCCAGCTTGATGACAAATGGTGACAGTCATTGAAAACATTGATCATTTGTTGTGACAGTATGTCATTTCATCACATCAATTAGCTGTACATGTGTTGTTTAACTTACTGTTTAAAATACAGTAAAAACCAATCTAACAGTGAAGAAACAACTTTTTACAGAGGAGGAAATTTGTCCCTTCATAAGATTGGTACTGTATACAAGCATTTGGTATCATAATAATCATTTTTCCTAAGCCATGTAGAGGAAATGTCATATTTATATCATTGATAACTCATTATTTGAAATATCCTGAGAGTTTTCTTAGAATCAAGCCTACCGTGAGGATTTGGCCAGACTCTGTTGACTGGACATGTTGCTAGGTGGCAATGCTGTGTGGCGTATGGCCACTGCTCCACTAGGGTAGGCAGCGTTGGGAGGGTTGCCCACAGTAATGATAGTCACAGTACCCTCCGTCTGACTCGACACGGATCGGGTCTGTTTGGTATTCTCAGCTGGAGCAGGGGAGGAGCTGAATGAGAACAAAACACGCCATTTTGAGAAAATATATTTATTTCATGCATTTCCAAAAGTAGAAGTTTGTTTTGATTGCCAATTTTGTAAAAGGTATATGTAACAATATGTAAAAATCTATATAGTGCTATAAAAATATAAAGATTAATAATAAAAAAAAAACATATTAGGAGAGAATAAAATGTTATTTCTATTGAACAGCCCAGTTTAAAATGAGATCATGGAGTTTTAAATGAATAGATTATTATGCCAATTATTTTGTTACAGTGATTTAAACTTTTTGATACAATGTAGATGTATAGCAAATTTAAGTTCAAAACTAAAAACACTACTAAAATTACCACCACATAAGAAGTAATAACTAAGACATGCATTGCATTTTGATATTTGATGTTACACAACTTGATTATGAGTTTAAAAACAAAACTCTGACCAGGGGCTGATGAAGCCAATATTCTTTTACTCAACTATTTGTTGTTGTCCTCTTTCAGCTGCTGGACCAGAATTCGGACAGCACTAGAACCATTTTGAGACAATTTAGTGATTTCCTCGAGATTCAAAGCCAAGAGATCATGGTTATTTAAGCTGAGTGCCTGAAATGATAAAAAAGATGCATGTAATAGTTCTATTTATACACAATTATAAATGAGGTTGACAAGACAAACACTAATACATGTATTTCATTTTATCAACATGAGAAAACCTATAACATTTGTATGTAAACTAATAAATTATCTAGCTCCTCGAGCTCAGACCAGCAATTTTCTTTAAACACACTCACTTTAAAAAAAATTGTGAAAAAAGCATATAAAGATAGTGGTTCAATTTTATACACATGAAAAGGGTTTATAGTGAAATATTTGCACAGGAATGAAAGAGATACAGACAGATAAATGAAATAATTCAATTATGATTTACCTCTGGTGTACATTTATAGGAGTACATTGTCTATGCATTCAACACCTGTAAATTGTCTTTACCTTGATTTCCTGTAAAATAACAGTCAGAGCTGTCTGGTCTGCAGTGCCAAACTGACCCACGAAATAGTCCATACTCTTACGGGCATAGTCCTGAAACATAAACCGACTCTGCTGTCTTTACCGGTGACAGTCTATAATCTGATTTACTGCAAAAATCTTAAACTTGAGTATGTAAGAAGTGCCTGTGTAATTCAAGCTGATCAAAGTATCTGTTCACTTAATTGCCACATATTTTGCTGGTTTTGTTTGCTTTCTAAAAGCAGAAACATTGTTTGCATAAACTCTATAATGTAGTCTTTAGTAGTATGTTCATAAAGATATTGTATTATCTAATTGAAGAGTATTAAAATCAAAGTAAATTTTATTACCCAATTACAGTTGAGTTAGGTTAAGATGGTCACCCACCTTGTTTAGCGTTGCTATGGAGCCCATAATCTGTATGACTTGTATGATGTATGTCGGCTGTTGCTCAGCAACATTCTGAAGAGTGGGCACATGATCCACAAAGATAAATGGATTTGCTGTTGCCATGTCAACAAACAGTACCAAAATCATACCCGACAATGTGGTTGAGGGGAGATATTCAACAAACTTGGGCACATGCTTCTCCAGCACCTAAAACAAAAATGGAAACAACAATTTAAAGGCTTAATTCTATAATTTAATTCTCTTTAATTAGCAATAATAAAGCTTTTTTGTATTTGCATTATTTCAATTGTCCCTAAAATAAGGAAGCTTTTTGTAAGAGTTAATGGTTCAGTAATCATCGCAAATGAATAAGTTTCAGCTCCTAAAAATAAAGGTTCTGTAATCAAGCGTTGTGGTTCACCCTTCAATATAACAGACTTCAGTGACATTTTGGCAATCACATCAATGACTTCGGATAGTCAAGAATTACTCTCTTTTACTTCTCCCTAACTAAATGTACTTATCTACAGACTTAAATTTAAAGTCTTCGATTCTGGTTTCCATACTCGCTCAAATATTTAGAATCCTGTGTTCTATTCTGTCAGTAAACCTTTTCTTTACTTAGTGTCTGTAAACCTGACCTTATATATGTCTATACTTACTTTGTTGTCAGTCTTGGCTATCATGCCGAACACTTGAAACAGACTGATCCTCTCCGATGGCTCACATTTATCTAGTATCTTGACCAAACGGTCAGTCTGGTCTATCACTGCCTGTCTACACTGTGTAAAAATCTGTGGCAGCACAGTGCTTAACGTATAGTTACCTGTCAATTAAAAGCAATTAATACAATTAGAACTGTAGGAATGGTTTGGATGATTTTAATGTTCAAAATCCTATTAACAACCAGGACTTAAAGGGACAATTCATTCTACGAGAACATTAAAATTTGTATATATATCGGAAAACCCCCAGTTCTAATGGAAATTAGATCAGTCGGTTTTACTGTGATATGTCAGAAAATCCCATGGTGGTGAAATGCGTGTGAAATGTTCAAACTCACTCGCTGTCCGCCATTACACCTTGTGGTCGAATATCTTGTATGCCGAACCCAGTCCCTTGCTCGTAGAGTAATGCTACTTTTGTCTAGAACAGCTCAAATCGCTCTGACAGAAGTGTGTTTACCTTATTAGGTGAATTGTCTTGCCTAAAAAATCATTGTATCACCTCCACAGTGGTTATGTAGTTCATTTGTTTAATGTGCGTGACTTTGGCACGGATATTGGTACAGCGTACATATTGTACCTGCTTAATCGTATTGATCAACAATTTGTAATTACAACGGTATCAATTAAAATACTAAACAATGACGTGGAATTTGTCAATATCTTATTATATGTTTCATAAGAAATGGAGAACAATATATTTATGCCATATTTTGCTTCTTGGTTATGTAAAAGAATTAGCGTGAGTGAATTGTCCCTTTAAAACTTAAAAGTTTATAAGAGGGCCCCAACAAAAAAACACTAATATATACCTGGAGCTTGCTCCATTTATTTTAAGAGTGTACTAGTATTTAAACCATATTAATTTACTCTTTAATGATTTTTTCTCTTTGATAAAGCAATACAAAGCAAAACAAAACAACAGGTTTATGAACTTCCAATTCAAGAAGACCCTGAAACTCAGAGAGTTAATTTTAAACACAATTTGAGGCTTGTCCATCTCACACAGGAGATCAATGATTCGACTACCATTTTATCCTACTGTGAGTGACACTCCACACAGCAGTAATGACACACCTCTGAGCACACTATTGAGGATGAGATCCATGTGCCGAGCCAGAAGGTCAGCATTGTCTAGGGCGGCCAGAGATAGGTAACTGGACACATTTCGGCCAAGCTCCTTGTTGTTACAGCAGAGGAAGTTCACCACCACAGGAATAGCCAGGATCATCACCTTCCCTTTGCCATAGTGCTGGAATTAACACAAAAGTTTCACTCAATTGGAATTATTATAATTCAGTTTTCTGATTGGTTCCTTAGTAATAGTTCATCGAAAAGATGTGACTTTTCATTGCAATGAAACATTTGATAACAACTGATTGTTGATATAGGGAAACATAATCCCTGATCAATTAAATTGTGCAAAAATATCTCAATAATTCATTATTCACTTACTTAAATTATCAATAATCAATATATGATTTATATACATTTATGCAGTGGTTTCATTATCTTTCAGGAGAGGTGGTACAATTGCAATTTCAGGGGGTACTTTTCTATACCATCTGTATGCTATCTAATGTAATTTAGCCTAAATCAGGTGGTACCACAGTCAGGTTCAACCAGTAAAAAGTATTGGGTACCACCTGATATTGAAACCCCTGTTTATGCCTTCCAAATTATCATCAGGGCGTGAAAAGGATACCAATGTAACATGTTTTAGTGCTTTTACATTTGCAAAAGATAGTGGTGTATCACAAACAAAGTACAAATGTAGTTTGTTTACTGGATAAATACTGAAATCTCACCATAAAGAGACAGCTCATGATATCTGAGGCAATCTTGGCGTGGGGTGGATCCTTCTCCTGGGAGGAGGGGTTGAGGTTGTGCTTCTGACATAGCTCCAGTAACCTCACTAAGGCTATCGCATGCTCTTCAATACTCTCAGTCTCTCTAAAAACGTCATTCACATCTTTAAAATTTTCAGTTTAGCTTGTTCAATGAATAAATTGTAAACAAAAAAATCATTTCATATTTTTCCTCCCTTTTTAGGCTTATCCTTAAGTGCATCTTGTTAATTTATGTTACAAATGTAAATGGAATAAATCCTACCAAGACACAGACTGCTAAACCAATTACACACATTTCATAACAATTGCAGTTACCATCAAACACAATTTCGGTATGAACATGTTTGATTGCTTTCTTAGATAGTAAGCATTAACAATGCATATGCATGTATCAATTTCATACCCCTTGCAATACATTCATCTTTTTTTTGCCTGATTGCTGTTATATTCTTTGAACACATCTTTACATGTATATGCAACAATTGTTGTTACTTTAGCAACACATCTTATCACGATTAATCATAGTATTACATGTTGCCAGAAATAAATATACATAGAGATTGAAAACTCCTTCTTTGTCTTTGTTGACAGGCAGCGGGACTGGGACCTCTGGATTTTAGGCATTGTCCGTTGGCTAACTACATTAAGTGTATTCTTTTAAACATCATATATCAAAACAAAGTTTAAACATAATATCATGGTTTGATGTGACCAGTTTTCACGATTGATGTTATTTATTATGATTTTTAAAAGCATAAAAATCAACAATTTTACCTGATTTTTCGAAAATCAGGCATTCAAAACCGGAATTGCATTTTGTTTTATTAAATCGTCAGTTAAAATATCATTTTTTCTATCCAAAATCGTACTCAAATCATCTAAAAATACTGAACTTGTATAACATAACAAAGTTATTCTGCTGTATTTAATTATTTAAGAGTTTATCTTAAAACCCCTAAAGAACATAAAGAGATACATCTGCCGATCGTAAAAATGGCGGAGTTGTCAATCTCTATGTATATATGTTTCTGATGTTACTTTCTTGTTTACCTGATGGCTGTTGTAACCCTTGTAACACAGATTTCGACCACACTTTGATCGTTGTCGTTAGAAGCATAGTCCTTGTTGTCAATTATCTCCCCTATCTTCTGCAGTACACTGATAAGGTCTCCCTTGATGTCTCGATCTTCCAGAGAGAAGAGGTCACCTGCTTTTGACAGATCCTTTTTGTTCAAAACTTGGGCAAACAACTCATGCATTTTCTGTGAAATTAAAAATAATGTTATTAATGCATACATAATACAAGAGGCCCAGAGGGCCTGTATCGCTCACCTGGTTTGTAATGCCAGTTAATGTTCTGAATATAAGTTCATTGTTTCTTTTCTGAAGAAATTTGGATATTTACCTCTAATTCCCCTATTGGGCCCCACTCTTTCTCCTCCAGGGGGGTCAAAGCCAAAATTTATATGAATTCTGTTAACCCCAAGGATGTATCTGGCCAAATTTGGTTACAATCCATGCAGAACTCTAAGACAAGTAGAATTTTTAGGATTTACCTCTATTTCCCCTATTGGGCCCCGCCCTTCCTGCCCCTGGGGGGGTCAATGCCAAAATTTATACAAGTTCTGTTCCCCTTCCCCCAAGGATGTTTCTGGCCAAATTTGGTTACAATCCATGCAGAACTCTAGGACAAGTAGCAATTTATAGGATTTACCTCTATTTCCCCAATTGGGCCCCACCCCTCCTGCCCATGGGGGGTCAGAGCCAAAATTTATACAAGTTCTGTTCCCCTTCCCCCAAGGATGTTTCTGGCCAAATTTGGTTACAATCCATGCAGAACTCTAGGACAAGTAGCGATTTATAGGATTTACCTCTATTACCCCTATTGGGCCCCGCCCCTCCTGCCCCCTGGGGGTCAGAGCCAAAATTTATACAAGTTCTGTTCCCCTTCTCCCAAGGATGTTTCTGGCCAAATTTGGTTACAATCCATGCAGAACTCTAGGACAAGTAGCGATTTATAGGATTTACCTCTATTTCCCCTATTGGGCCCCGCCCCTCCTGCCCCCTGGGGGTCAGAGCCAAAATTTATACAAGTTCTGTTCCCCTTCCCCCAAGGATGTTTCTGGCCAAATTTGGTTACAATCCATGCAGAACTCTAGGACAAGTAGCGATTTATAGGATTTACCTCTATTACCCCTATTGGGCCCCGCCCCTCCTGCCCCCTGGGGGTCAGAGCCAAAATTTATACAAGTTCTGTTCCCCTTCCCCCAAGGATGTTTCTGGCCAAATTTGGTTACAATCCATGCAGAACCCTAGGACAAGTAGTGATTTATAGGATATACCTCTATTTCCCCTATAGCGTCCCGCCCCTCCTGCTCCCTGGGGGTCAGAGCCAAAATTTTATACAAGTTCTGTTCCCCTTCCCCCAAGGCTGTTTGTGGCCAAATTTGGTTACAATCCATGCAGAACTCTAGGACAAGTAGCGATTTATAGGATTTACCTCTATTACCCCTATTGGGCCCCGCCCCTCCTGCCCCCTGGGGGTCAGAGCCAAAATTTATACAAGTTCTGTTCCCCTTCCCCCAAGGATGTTTGTGGCCAAATTTGGTTACAATCCATGCAGAACTCTAGGACAAGTAGCGATTTATAGGATTTACCTCTATTACCCCTATTGGGCCCCGCCCCTCCTGCCCCCTGGGGGTCAGAGCCAAAATTTATATAAGTTCTGTTCCCCTTCCCCCAACACTGTTTGTGGCCAAATTTGGTTACAATCCATGCAGAACTCTAGGACAAGTAGCGATTTATAGGATTTACCTCTATTTCCCCTATTGGGCCCCGCTCCTCCTGCCCCCAGGGGGTCAGAGCCAAAATTTATACAAGTTCTGTTCCCCTTCCCCCAAGGATGTTTCTGGCCAAATTTGGTTACAATCCATGCAGAACTCTAGGACAAGTAGCGATTTATAGGATTTACCTCTATTACCCCTATTGGGCCCCGCCTCTCCTGCCCCCTGGGGGTCAGAGCCAAAATTTATACAAGTTCTGTTCCCCTTCCCCCAAGGATGTGTCTGGCCAAATTTGGTTACAATCCATGCAGAACTCTATGACTAGTAGCGATTTAAAGGAAATGTTGACGGACGGACGACGACGGACGGACGGACGACGGACGGACGGACGGACGGACGACGGACGCCGCGCCATGACATAAGCTCACCGGCCCTTCAGGCCAGGTGAGCTAATAACGGTATATTCATTGTATATGATTTTTTTTAAATTATTATTGCTACGACAATGATAGAATTGTTATCATTAATTCCTTCAATTTATATAATTAACAACAATTATCATTATCATAACTTATCATAATTAAAATTCTGTATATATAAGAAATATGGTTAAAATGCTACTCTATCATTGAATGGGTTTTTTTTCAATATCAAAAACAGCAGACAAATTAGTATTTTTCTTTATTTACAAAAGTTATTTACTTTACACTTGAAAACCAAAATAATAACTTACAATTAAATCCTTGGTACTATGTCCTATATAGAATTTAGTATTGATAATACATGCACCTAGAGCTAAATAAATTATTGTATATGTATTTTGTGTTAATTAGACACATATACACAATTAAACATTTATTCAAATGATGTCAGTGTCGTTTATGCTCTAGCTGGTGACAGTGGATCATCTTAAAGAATATGTATTAAATATTGATATTAATGCCAATATTTTTTCCCTTAGTATCTTTTAACTTTTTATAAATTATCACATATACAGTAGATTTCTACAATCACTATAGTGATCAATCTTAATCTAAGCTAACAGCAACTATTTCATTGCAAGCATAAGTCACAATCTACAAATTCAAAGCTTTGCTTATGATTGGCTTTCCATGACGCCTGTATTTTTTATCCACATAATCTGTACTAGAGGAGGAGGGGGGGGGGTCTTGTGCATATATATATTTCTTATCCATATAAAATCATGTTCACTTTTATTTGATAAACTGCACTTGTTTTTTTTACAATGCTAAAACATACAAATACACCGTGGTGGATAGAAATTCGTCCAATTAGTGATGTGATTTAGATCAGTCAGAAGAAAGGTACGGAGACGAAATTGACTGTTATGCAGTTGTCAATGTTGACAGATATGTTACGTGATGTCACAGGTGTGTCCTCAGGTGCAAATTATTCCAACACGATGCAAATTTTATAAAGATAAAGAAATGTTTTAGCAAAACCCACCATAAATGCAACAAAAATGCACAAAATACTTACTGATAATACTTAACCACATTCCATTTTAGATTAAATTGTCATCTCGACATCGAACAAATTACCTATGCCAAGGGAGGTAACTTCTTTGGAAATTATAACATTAAAATCGAATCCGGAATCCATAATGAAAATATGATCACTAAGTATTTGCTTTGATATATTTTATAGGATGATACTTATATCTAATACGATTTACATGCCATTTATTTTATTTGTTTGAAAAAAAACAGGAATAAATAGATAAATATAACAAAATCGTGATAACGAGCACCTGTTATAAATTAACCAATCGGTGAGCAGCTCGTTATTCATCGCGGGCTCTTCAAAACTTATAAACTTCCTGTCGTCTGTCTGAAATAACAACATGGAAAACGGTTAAACGACAAAAATAATAGTCTTCCTTGTAATCATGAACTACCATACATGTTTCCTGTTGATTGTCTGCTTGACTCCATCATCAGTTGGATTGCTTGATTGGTTTTTTGGTTCAGAAACATCGAGAAGCAATGGGAAAATCCGAGGTCTCGTTCCGAAAAATGCCAATTTTGAAATGCAGTCAACAGACGAACAGTTTCTTACCGAGTTTTCGAAGTATCTCATGGAGACAGAGATAGAATCTCCGCTCGGATTATGTTTTCACAAAGTATGAAAATAACAAACATCATCAATGATGGGCGTGTTCGATCGATATGCTTAAAATGAAGGAAATTTCGTTCTTCTAGTTGTTAAGCACAGGGGCCCGTAACTACAATTTATATTATATATATTTTCAGTCAAAGGGTAAGTTATATGTGTATTGGGATATAACGTACCCGGTGACTGAAAATATATATTATGATATAAACGGTAGTTATGGGCGCCTGTACATTTGTAGTTAGGGGGTTAGGCGTTTCGACCCATACTGTAATGTTTTCAAATTCTAAATTGAAAAAAAGCAATACATAGGCAACCATACTATTTTCAAATTTTCCGATGTTTCATTTTCAAAATGTCATGATTTTATGCACTGCTTACTGTAGGCAAAATAACAAAAATATAGGTCTATTTGTTTCCTGTAACACCCTTTTAAAAATGAAGGGTTGATAGGTAAGGATTTTTTTCTTTTATATTTTTGAAAATATTTTTTTCCTCTTCTTCACGGTTTCTTGAAGTGAAAAACTGAAATACCGGTAGACTTCATTCAGCCTTATATAAACCATGGATTTGATTCCCAGGGGCCAGGATTATTATCTTAAATTTACAGAATGTGTACCAGAATTCCTGATTTTGTGCAAAACCAAACAAAATTAAGATTGTTATTTGTTTACTTTGCTTGTGGACAAAATTGATAAAACATTTTTAGCAGGCACTGATTTTTTAGGGTCGGTCAGATAATCGGAGACACTAATATAATTTGTATGGCCTATAAATTTATGACATAATTTAAATTTACTCCTTTGATTTGTTCTTGACAAAATAAAATAAAAAAGTTAAATTTGCTTTCACAAAAAGTATCATTGATCACAAGTTGAACTCACACACATGGATTACATGGACATTGTAATTTTTCTATTATAAATCTAGAAATTATGAAAAAAAATGCTATAAATAATATTGATAATCTTGCTGCTCGTATCACTACATCTGTATTTTTTATTTCAGGTGATATATCGGTACACAGCCAAGACTAAATGCAGTCAGTTGACGGAAGAAGAAATGAGTAAACTTGCTGTCCACTTGTTGAACTGTCAGTCACAGTCAGAAAACCGTCCCATTTTCTCCTGCACAGACACTATGGTAACATATTAGAATGCCAAAATCTGATGCAATAGCTAGGAGGCTTGATCACCACTTTTGTCTTTCTGAACCCTTGCCAAAATACAGCTTATATTTTAAGATACTGACCATGTATTCTTTTTATCCTGCGACATTACAAATAATGCATATGTTTTTATATAGCGGTAGTCTGTTGTCCATCGTCGTGCGTTGTACATCATCTGTCTTGCGTCGTCCGTCATGCGACGTCTATTAACATTTCCTTGTAAACGTGATAACTTTAGTAAATTTAAATATAAAGCGAGCTTAATGAAAGTTTGTATGTAGACTAACATTGGAAAGATCTGAAACGAGTTCCAAAATCAGCTTGATTCGACAGTAATTTACAGAGTAATTGCCATTTGCGCTAAAAAAATTATTGGGCCTTGTGAACACAGTATAACTTGAGTAAATATTCACCGAGCTTAATGAAATTATGTGTGTAGACTAACATTAGAAAGATCTTGGACAAATTTGAAAATTAACCTGATTAGATTGTAACTGACGGAGTTATTGCCATTTGCAATTATAATTATTGAATTTTGTGGACATGATAAAGTATGCTTAAATGTGCTATTCTAGTGATTTTTCAAGGGATTGTTTTTCCGAATCAATATGCAACGTCAATGTGTCTTTTGTGAGGTCTGAATTCGAATAACGTTGGGGGTTTCGAGCCATTCTCAGATGATTTTTTTCATAGACATAGTGATATGCAAAAAAAAAAGTATTGGCCAATCAGAAAGCCATATTTGGTATGAAAACTAAGAAAAATAATTATATTACATGTACAATGTTCAACAAAACGTCCAACTTTCAAACAATTGATCGACCAATAGGAGGTTGATGGAATCGGCGCTGGTTCTATAAAATACACCTATGTCCGTGTCGAATACAGCAAAAATATATGTGGTAGGTGTATTCAGACAATGCAAATGCTGGTCGCAGAATAAATATCAGCTTTAAGATTACAAAATGATAGTAAAGCACTATTATGATAGATAAATCCCACATTTTGGTGATTATGTTGACATCATAGTTTGACATCACATGCAAAGTCGCTGAAAGGTGTGACTAGCTAGCTAAGGGTAATCATACTCGAATTCTCTGCACACATCATTTTAGTATCTCAAAATTCCCATAATGAAACCAACACTGGGTATCTATTTATAAAAATACAATGAATACCAAAAGTCCTCGGGGAATATCACCTTTCTCAGGTTTAACAATATTCCTCGTATAAACCTACTTAATAAAGTAAATATTTGTATAATGTTTATCATTGAAGAATGCCATTTCTAAAAAAAAGGATTATCAATTATTGCTTTTCAGACCTTAGGTCGCTGTACAGAAAACATGGATGGCTCTACATGGAATGCTTATCATCTTATGAACAATCGAGCACGTGCAATGTGCTATGCAACTCAGCAGCAACACTTTCGT
Source organism: Argopecten irradians (assembly GCF_041381155.1). Lineage (NCBI taxonomy): Eukaryota > Metazoa > Mollusca > Bivalvia > Pectinida > Pectinidae > Argopecten > Argopecten irradians. Next base: position 20,602,051 of record NC_091134.1, read on the forward strand.
AAAATGACTGAGATGGCTGTTACTAAGCTGGCAATTTCTGCTAAACATCAGTTACAAGCTATGGATAGTTTGGAGGTAATTTGGGAGTTATCAAAAAGGATATGACATAGACCTACGTACTGGAAAATAGTTGTTTTGTTTTTGCTTATTACAGAGTAATATCTGCACTTGAAAGTAGATTGTTTTGTCGTGTGTAGGAAGGATATATAATAGCATCATCATATCTTCATAGTGAAGAGGTTACTGTTACACACAAACTAATGATATAACAAATAATAGCTATCCTCTAGAGTTGATGTCTCTGTAGGGTGTAAAATCAGTGTATTCAAAAGGGATTATAGGGCTTCATCAAAGCCCATTTTGCTAATATGTTTTCATAATCTGCTTTTATTTTTTGTTTGATTTTTGAACTGAAAAATTATGAAATTGCCCCTAGGTCCTACTTATACATATATATATATATTATACTTGGTAGGTCATTCTTTTACAATTGAGATGGTCCAGAAGTTGTATGAGACTCATCAGCATAAATATTTATTTTGCTCTTTACTTCACAGAAAGGACAAGAAACCCTTCATTCCCTGACAACTGAGACTGTACAGAAGTTGTATGAGAGTCAGCAAGATCTATTAGGAACCCATCGGGAGTTACAGCTAGCACATCAAGATGTCATGGAGCATGTCACATCTAATATTGACAATCTAGTGAAGGAAAAATCTCTCATTGCTGCAGGCAACAAAGAGCTGGCTGATATGACAGAAAGTATCAAGAATAAATTGGGTATGAAAATGTTTATTGTTTTTTTATAATTAAGTAGGTCTGTGGAATTCTTGGACGATTTTTGGGTACAATATGGCAGATGAAAAAGTCCAATAAATACAAACTTAAAACACTGGATGTATAGGAATATTAACCTCAACCTCAACCTGTGTGACATGATTTATCTGTATGGATTTTCTCAAAAATTATAGATATACCTTGAAGTTTGTTCTCCAATAGCTTTGTCAGGTTTCACAGTTTAAATAAGATTTTTCAGCTTGGTGTCTATGATATGATACATCTGTGTTGATAGTCTGGATCATTCTTGATTGTAAATCTGCTTTGTAGTCGCTTGTATTTAAGATCTATCTATACATAGAACATACAACAAGCACCCTGACCGAGCAGGACAATGACCAGAAGAAAAACCACATGCAGATCATGGAAGATTTGAACCGAATCCATGTTAAAGCACAGGAGGCATTATCAAAACTTGGTAAGCTAATTTGCAATTGTTCCAAGCATCTTTTGTCTCACTATTGTAAAAATATAATAAGATACCCTGGCTATGGTTATTCAGGGTGCTGCAGGTCGAATACGATATTAAATTATTTATGAAGAAAAAATATATGTTACCTTAATAGTATAAAATATTGTTACCTTATATATTTGTGTATTTTGTACAGACAATAGTTCTAAGTATTTCCTGAAGAACCACCAGGAGACTCTGATACACTACCAGCTACTGCACGAAAACATCATTAAAATCAATAATACAGTGAGCCATTTACTGTCTACTGTCGCCACAATGCAGGAGAAACTCGATCAAAAGATTGGCTGGTTTACACACATTCTCGGAGCAACAGGTAGGTACAGCTTTGTCCATATTCTGTGTGTTTCTCAAGGTATGCTACCACAGTACAATATTAAAACATGCATTCCTCTAATTCCTCCCAATTGTTGGGTCCTGACAGCAATTTTACACATTTCATGTCACCTAACCCCATGACAGCTCAAAACCCTATTTATCGAATATATTGTATTCCTTGCACAGTAATATAATCCCTTTCCTTTATATGGTTCTAAAAGCATCTTTTGTGTGATTGTCCTGTATTGTAGTTCTTGGCAATTACTGAGAATCTTATTCTGTCATCATATTTAACATCACAATGTACTGTTGACTATTATAAACATTTCAGTATTTGTTCTGGAATTGAAAAATACACTTTTTTTCTGTTTCAGAGGAAAAGCTCTCCTTCCTACTAATTTTAGGGCAACACATTGGGTACTTTCTAGTTATGGCATTGCTTGTTGCCTTCTTACAAATTCCACGATTTTCCAGACTAGCATTACTGATGGGAGTGACTACCAGCACAGTTTTAGAGCTACAGTATGAGTACACTATCGGATTTCAGCAGCTCACAGCATTTTGTGTTGCAATTATTGGGGGTAATTATAAGTTTCATTTATTTGGCAGGTATGTATTAACTACAAAACTGTCATGGTTCACTTTAGGCAATATAGCATATATACTCTGTTTAAAGGTATTTATTTTAACCAGAGATTATTTGATGTTTTCAGTATATATATCTATGACTACGCAAAACGTTTTTCTTTTTGCAGGTAATATTTTCTACCACATTTGGGAGCAGAAAAACACAACAGGATCTCAAAGGTTATTTGCTTTGAAAGACCAAATCAATCTAAGTGAAGATAACTCCCTTAATACTAATTTTACTGCAGAAGACCTAAGGGAGCTGAACACAACCCTTGGCAGATTGAGTCAATCATGTAAATATCTCTTTAGAAAATTATTTTTTTTCTTTTGGCCGTACAAAAAGTATTTATATTTGTGTATTCCTACCGACCCTATGGAATCAGTGTATAACTAAAACCTTTTTTTTTCCAGTCACTCATCAAGCAGATAAATAACCACCTGAAATCTTGTTTGTATTGAACAAAATAATAATTTATATACATAGTTTGTCTGTATAGGATACCAAAAATACTCTAGGAATCAAATCAGGATACCATTAGATTAAGTCTTAATTTCATGTTCAGAACAAAATAAAAACTAAAATTTAACATACCAAAGGGCCTATTTACCAAACTTCTGTAAAAATTACAAAAACGAAAACGAACTAATGACAATAATCAGTCAATTATAATTGTTTTCAGTGAATGAGAGTATACATGAGAGGAGTATAAGAAATGGACAGACACCAGTCCACAGACCTGATAACAACAGTCCAGCACCCAGGCCAGACTCCTCTACTATGGTAAGGTCTGGTTTGTACTTTGTAGTTAGACTTTTTTCTGTTTCTTAATTCATTATAATTATAAAGTCTCCATTTATCATCTGCAAATATGTTCAGAGAATAACTTCATACCTGTATCTATGTATATGTAGGGCAAAGAAGTAACTCCCTCAGTGAGGGAAAAATTCAAATATTCAAGGCAATAAACCCTTTATCACATTTGATTACATAGTATAGAGATCAAAATAGAAATACAAGATTACTCAGTGAGGGAATATATTAAAGTGAATAAAAGTTCAATACCAGGGAAACCCTTCAGTGAACACAGGCTTGAGGCAGGTTCTAACAAGACTGTTTCATCAACCCATTGAAACAGATTTGAAAAGTACCACAAGTGTTATAATAGATAATATCTAATTGATATGTAATTCATAATTAAATTAATTATCATGGATGGCTTTATAATTTAGTTTGCTAGACAGATTGAGTGAAGTTAGGAGTATTGAAACTGTACCTTCCTGAATATCAATGATTATGATATCAAATGCTTCTTCATTGTAAGACGTTTTTTTGCCGTTACATATTTTACAAAATTATTTGTTTAATAAGATTAAACAGATGTTAGAGACCTGAGTCAAGTTTGATGTTTTACCACAATTGAACAATCCGTATGAGTTGATACCAGGAGTTTATACTGTATGTGGAGCTGACCAGATCTGTCTGTTTCATTTTGGAAGATGCATATAAAACAAAGCTAGAGTTTCGTGAATAATGTACATGTTGTTTCCGTTTTGCAGCCTGATGATTTAGAAAATGTACGGCGTTACATCAGTGAATTAGATGACAGAATGTCTACTTCTTCTCGTCATTCTGCAACTCCAATACCTTCTTCATATAGACACGCATCAAGGTTGGTAGATATTAGAGCTGTCATCATTACAAACGATATCAATGTATTGACGACTCTCATTTTCCGATACGATATCAATTCCTATTTTCTGAAATTGATACAATGACCGAATTTCAAATGCCAACGAATTATATATTGTTTTATTAACGAATTATATATTGTTTTATTATCGTTTACAAATTGTATATATTTTAAAAGGTTCCTGATCATGTTCAGTCTAAGATTTTTTTTAACAATTATTACCACAAATTAAACATGAAATACTCAGCAAGATCGAGTTCCTGAGTGACATAACCGATTATGTAATACACAAAACGACCATTTCAGATTTCATCCTTTTCTCAACAACACCATTATTTCGATATATATCGATACATCGTGATATCTTCCTCACGATATATTGATACTTAAAATTTATATCAAATACATTGTTTTGCAACTAATAAATTTACCCAGTTAAAAGTATATGGTGCAGTATTTTTGGTTAATATGACATATTACAGTTTCATCAACAAACTTTTCTGTTTATGTCTACAAGCTTTATTTTTGTGTATGATTTACTTTCATTTCTTTGGTGATCAATTAGACATAGCGGAAATCAACTGCTTGGAAATGGTATCAAACCAGGTACAGCAGAATCATATGTCTAACTTGTGAAATGAAATCCCTGTCAAAACTTTATTGGCAAGAAAAACCTAAATCAAATTGAAGAGAAAATGAATTTGTTTATAGTGTGTTAAGAGAAATATTTTTTGAGATTTAATTATTAAAAACAAAAAAAATATTGAATTGACCAGTTACTGCATTTTACCAAAGAGGCACAATATTATAGCACATAGTAGCAAGCCACGATTCAAAGAAACAATATAAAGAAAAATGTGTATATATGTTTGTATAAAATGGTATTCATAATGTCAGTCTGCATGCGTTAGATAGAGAGTATAATTCAAGATAACTCAAGGCCTAGAAAAGAGAGACAAAGTGCTTGTAGAGTCCATTATGGTAATTTAAAAACTTTTGATTAAGTTTTATGTGTTTTAGATGACAAATTATTTGTTTATTTATAGATCTTCAACTCCAATGAGTACGGCTAGTTCTCGTTGTATGGGTACTACTAGATCAGGAACTCCATGTCGTCTTAGTTCAACGCCAGGCCATGAATTCTGTCACAGACATCGACAAGGACAGGGCAGTTAACCCTATATCATCTATACTGTATCTATACTGTTATAGACTCAGAGTTGGACACACTAGAATGATTTGGTATAATGTGTACCTGACAAGGACTTATCACAGTTTAGATACAGTAATACATCACAAAGAAACTAGTTCCAAGCATTTACAGTGTGCATTCCATTTTGTTTGTTTACAAGTGCTCTGTATAAAACTAAAGATCTGTTTTATGAATAGATCCTGTTATTTGAATTCTTATAATTTATCGTAATGTAAGTGCAATAATGACTAAAATCATTATACCATTTAACATTAGAGTCCCAATGTACAGTGTAAACAATAAGTATGATGACTAAGTCCATATACAATAGTAGAATAAACTCACCTTGTGTGTATTCAGATGCATTTATTGTGTAAAAACAAACGAAATTACATTGCTTGTGTCTTGTCTACATTGGCATGGCTGTGACTTGATCTTGTTCATTCACATGGTGACTACTATGTATAGTCTAATTAGTAGTTTTAGCTCATAAGTCAGTGGGTGCTTGCTAATTATAATCTGCCTTACCTACAGATAGCTGAATTGAGGTCTCCATCTATATTTTTGCAATATTTTATCAAAAGGAAAATAAAATGTTGCTGAAAGAATGGATAATACAATATTTCCTTGTAATGTAATGATAGTGTGAAAATGAATACGATCAAAAAATTTATGTTTTCCTCTTCAAAATGATAAATTTGGGCTTTCATCAGATCACCCATATAAATACAGATGTACATGAAGTTATTACACTTTCTTGTTATTATTATTTGATTGAAGCTGATACATTTTTTGTATTATGTAAATCATATTTATATAAACATACCGTAGTCAGGTTTGTTGATTGCAGTGAATTTTCTACAAGTTACCTTTTTGATGCATGTTTTTTTTTTCTTCCATCTCTGAAATGTTAAATTGGATTTCTGAAGATAGCTTTAGATCATGATAGTAAGGAAGCAAACCTTCCTTGATTGATTTATCAAATTTTAATTATCATGTTTAAGGCATATTTACACAGGTATATCGTATAACTTATGATATTAACTTGTTTTACTTTATGGACATTGTTCTTCCAAGAACATAGCTCCGAGAACATAGCTTTTTATTATGATCATGCCGGGAAAAAAAGATGATTTATTGGATTTTGAATTTTACTTACAAATGTACTTGTTAATAAGAAATTGATTTGTGGGGTTTTGAATGTAAACAAACTTGTGAATAATTATTTTTAGTGTAAAAAATGAAGCTGTTATTGTTGTGATGGACCTTTTGTTCTGAATTTATCAACTGGAATAATCACATATGTATTTCTTTACTTTTGAAATCTCAACCAGTGGCAGTCGGTATATTGGGATAGAAATGTAACTTGAATGAAAGAGGTAAGGAATTATACCAAGCCTCTGTGATGCGAGATTATGATCAACACAATCAAATCTTTGATTCAACTAACCAAGGTGCTATAATCAGTCTAGATATGCAATATAACTGGAAACATGATTTTATTGTTATCCCTTTCTCTCAACAATGAAGGGGTGAGTTATGAAGACATGGAACATATTTCATTGTCTTGTCTGTATGCATATATTGTCTCATCTCCTCAAATCAAGGCCATTGTATCTTATGAGGCCATGGCACGAGAAGATATTTCATGTTTGACAGTTTTTAATATTGATTTGCTCAGAATTGACCGACTGGAATGAATAAAACTGATAAAATCAGAATAAAGTTGTTTATCGTTGTAATCATTGACAGATATATACCAAGGATTACTAATACACTGTAATTTACACCATTAAAATACATATATATTATAAATAGAGGTTACACAATGAGTGGTTGTTGAATATTGAATTTATTCCACACGAGTGAGTTATTTTTTTAAAGTTACAAAAGACACGAGCTCTAGCAAGTGTCTTTTGTAACCTTTAAAAATAACTTCGATATTCAACAACCACGAGTAGTGTGACTTGTTTCTACCACAATTATATTTGTTTTAGCCGATAGAAATACGGAGGGGATACAGTAGCGTGTATTTACCGAAATATGCAAATAAGGTGTGGATATATATATCGGCAAAAAGACACTAATTAGTATTCAAAAGTCATCGCTTGATAAAGAATCCAACGATACTGTATTAAATTCTTCTAATTGGGAACATTTTTAGGGTTAAATAATACTCATTTATTTAAGGTCTTACTGAGTTCAAATCTTCATAGTTGCTTCTAGAAAATAAAACTCAATGTCAGACTACATGTAAACATGTAAAAGTGTTCTCATGACACAGCATTGTCTATTTCCCGCAGCATAATCATCTAGCCATTACCATCAAGTTTTTAAGATCAAGTTTGTTTCATACACATTAATTTCACGAAACTCATCAGTGAAATTCTTATCCGTCAAGATGTATTATTGGTACTTAAGATCAATTTTAAATGTATGAAAATGTCATGTATTTTGACACAACGACCAAGACACAGGTGGTAGGTTAGTTCCTGTGACTCAGAAATAAAAGATTTGAAAGTTTGGCCAATGCACATGTCCTTAATACCAAGTATTTAGGACATGTGTATTGGCCGAACTTTCAAATCTTTTTATTTCTGAGACTCAGGAACTAGCCTACCACATGTGGACCAAGATACATACGCTTTCCAACAGCAGTTTTGGATGTCAAGCGGCCATCACAACATAGAATGATGTCATTTGATTATTGATGACGTTAACAACGATGACGTGACACTGAGAAACAAGTAGTTCAGTCAAAGTTCGGCCAATCAGAACCCCTGTGACTCTGGGCACATTTGATCAACAGACAAAGGATGGCGTATAATGACAAGACAAAGGTGATGAAATAGGTCACTTTTAATTACAATGTCATCTGTTGTGACCTTAGCATGCTTATTACATTAACAGTAATAAAAACAGACCAATTCAGTTTCACTATGCATTTCATTCAACAATATTTTTTTCATATTGACAAATTAATAACAAAAAAACATGATCACATGAAGTTTACATATCAGCAATATCAAATAAAAAGCATGATAGGAAAGTGAGATGAGTCAAATTCCTTAACAAAATTATGTTGTGCTGTAATTTCATAGCTTACGCTATGTTGTTCGCAAATCCATATCAATTTTAAAATCTTGATATAGTGTCACGAGAATCAAAAGTTACTCAAAGACTATTCCAATAATGTTAGGAGATAACACAAGTGTGATAGAAACATCAGAGAGTCGCTGACTGAAGAACTACCTCTGAGTGTCCAGATGAAGCCAACGTTCGGGAGAAACTGGTATACAGTCAAAATAAAATCATAACACCAACATCCTCAGCTTGCATTGATGCAATTGAATCTTTATCTTTCAGATTTTTTGGTACAAACTGTATACCCAGTATGCACAGATGTTCCTGCTAATTAGCAAACGGTTTTCCAGAAGAAAATATACAAGTAACTGGAGTATTCATACTACCAGAGATGGAATTTTGCCCCTCATTTTCAGGCTTTAGACCCTTACATACATACTGAAATATCTTTTAATGCCAGACTAAAGATCCCTACATACTTATAAGTTTTTGCTTATTTACCTATATACATAAATATGTATTCTCAACTCCCTTGAAAGACATTTCCTAAAATAAATACATTGTACACGTAATCTGATTTTATTGATAAGTAATTCTAACTGTTAATACAGATATATGTAGCATACTTGTCCCTACAAAAGGCATATAATATTCCTATTACATTGTACAGTATATTTTAGGTCTGATGTAGCCATCTTAAACTATTTTTCATATGATGAAGAAGGTGCAGGTTCATTTCTGACTAAATATTATATGAAGTACCCACATTTAAATAATTATACATTACCAATTCTATAAACAGATTTTATTTTGCATGATAAGCATATAAATATATACCATTACCTAAAAACAGATTTCAAGATACTTTTTACCATTCATGGCAATCAAATGGAAACAATTATGTTCAATATCACTCTCTAAAATCCATCTTCAAATAGAATATACAGAGCTAGTAAAAATATAAACCTATCCTCTGTAACCATATGGCCATATATACATACACCAACGTTAATATCATGTAACATACAGCGTATGTATTTATCGCCTGGGTTACCGAGGATGAAATAAACCTTAACAAAATCATTTGATTACCATCTAATAACCTTAAACATTTATCTAGTACAGTTGTTTATTACAAGATAATGTTTGGTATAGTTTCCAAGTGTTTGATTATAACAAATATGATAATAGTATATAAATCCTTAGTAAACAACACAGAAATATGATCTAATGTTGATTCAAAAAATAGTATGGAAGAAAACTCAAAATAACTTGTTGTTTCAAAAAATAGTATGGAAGAAAACTCAAAATAACTTAATTAATTTCACAGGGAAAAAAAATCAAGAAATGTATAGATAGATTTGTTTGGAGATGGGGTATAACAAATATTAAGCTTACTCTCACCAGAAAAAAATAAAAGATAGGTAATTGAATAAAAAAAAGGCATGGCAAAAGTACAGAGCAATAATTATATATAATGCTACTTGGAAAACCAAGTAAAAATGTATATGGAATTTTTTCAATTGAAGATGACATGAATGTACGTACATTTCATGATACAGAATCAAAGTTAGAATCACTATTTGTATAGTGTTATGATTTTTGATTAGTAACTGGAAAATTAGTCTTTAATACATGTTAACAGGTAGATAGCAGATTCAAGTTAAACTTAATTATGTATAATTACTGGTTGGTAAGGACCAACAAAATACATAATGAGGAAAGTTAACAATTTGTAAAGTTTAGCTTAGTAATTATATTTTAACATTGAAAACAACCAAGCATGGTATCCCTTCTAATTTGATATCTTAACATATTCAGTAACACTAATTCTATACCCCAGTTGACTGTCTAGTCTTAATTGGTAGCAGCATCCCCGACCTATACTTTTGTTAGGAAAGTTATAATGGATTTTATCCGGTCTTGCTGGAAATGGGGTTAAAGCGACTCATCTGTCTTTCTATCAACAACTTCTTTTCTACTGGAGGGGACAGTTTAAATGAATGCCGATGAGTAAAAATATCACTTATTTCAGATGAGTACTTGTATCAGTAAAATAAATATAAGTGTATAAGTAGCATCATCAGTTTACCAATATATCATCGTTAAATATATCAACACGGCCCATTTAGCAAAATGTTTGCTTAAACAGAAACCTATTCATGATTAATTTAATAAAGTTTCATCGTATTAAATTATTTTCAGCATTTTCATCTTCCGTTATAAAAATTTTCATTAACAGTATTACATCTAATGTAGCAACATTTTCAAAGTTATCTCTCAATATTTGCTTTTTTTCATGTAGCAACCATTACAGGTAGCAACATTTTAATATTCAATTAAGCAATACTTCCATGATCAAGGTTGAATATCGAAGTAGCAACAATTTACTTTACAATTTTTCATATTCACTGTAGCAACATTTTCATATTATCAAAATGAAGCAACAGATCCATGATAAATGATGAAAATTTTCCCATGAAATGAAGCAACATTTTCATATTTCATGAAGCCTTATTTTCAGCATACAACCAACTCCTCACTGCATATCTTAGTTAAGCTGTCATTTTACCTTAACCGTCCGGTCACAGTATAAAATGTTAATATCATTCTACAACACTCCGTAGCACATATTTCACTGTGTAAGCAAACGCTGCTAGTCCGACAATCACAATTAAGTTAGCCATTGCACTACCCAAGAATCCCTGGTTGTTTTCGTTAGGGTCGTTGTTGTTCCCGTTAGACATTCTAGATCTGTTATTTACGAGACGAGTGTTTGTTGACTCCTTCAGCTCTTCTTCACGTTTTCTCTGTTCATCTTGGATTTTCTGAAACAACAGGATCAAAATTTAACTAAATTCTCTTTGTTCAGTTTGGAATTTTCAATTTAAATAAAAATCTCACAGCTTTTTTTTCTCCATTAAGATAATATTTATGATAGAATCGAACTACACTTGTTTTATTTCCATGGGATTTGTATCGCGATATCAGTAAGTGTATGAAACCATTGAATGAAAACCTTAGGAAAAACAATTTTTATAATGTTAACTTCAGAAAATATTTATTGTTATAAACACTGACAATCCAAAAAAACTAACGGAAAAGTCTGTGGAAAAATATTTAAATCATAACTTCATCTGGCAGATGTACATGAATGACATTCTCAAAACAGTGTAAATCCAAGAAATTTCTGCAAGAGATCAATTCCTATATGGAATCTGGATGGGGCACAACAATCATCCGTCTACAGTTCAAAGTGGAAATGGAAAATCGCCACAATGGCTTTGTCAGTGTGTTATAGGATAGAATAATACAACATAACAACATATTAGACTACTCATTACTAGTATATATCACTGACCTCTGCTACATCAGGAAACAGTTCAGAAAAGATCTTGTCGTTGAGATTAAACTGGCCACTAGCTGCAGCTAACTGTCTTTTCTACAACAAATATTCAAAAATGTTCTTTTTTTAAATAAATTGTATTTCATTATGAGATTTGTTGTCTCTGAGTTTGATAATTATTTTGAAAATTTCAAAAGATCTAATCAACATATACATTGTATAGAGAAAAATTATCAAAACAGTACGTAAAGATAGAGTATAGTATGGTATAGATATCTTTGATGACCCTTATTTCAAATTATTGATGGGTATCAGAAAAGTTTGAAAGCATTTTGTTTTAATTTGAATGCTGATTATGAAAGTCAATATCAAACTTACTGTGGTATCTGAAGTCTCTATACTTCCCAGTGTTGGACTTTTCTCTAACTGAAAAAGAAAATTTGATGAAAATGTAACCAGTCTTTAAAAAGCTGTATAATCATACAGGTCAAATGGTGTTGAAATTAGCCATTGGGGATCCCACGAAAGTAGTCTTAATAATCAGGTGGTCTTCATATCGAGAAGGTCTACTGCACATAGTGATACAGTGTAGCTGTTTATTTTCGTGGTGAAGATACATCTAGTTACATAAATTTTGTGAGACATTACTAATATTGCTAACATTTCATCCATGAAATATTGAGAAATGATTGAATAATTCATATACAAGTACACCCATGGCATATGTCGTAGTCAGCTCGGGAAAATTTTAAACCACTAAAATGATTTTCTTGTCATTTTGAGTTAAAATGGCAGAACTTTTGGTGCACTTTTCCTCTAGTTAAGGACTGCCTACTGACGAGGACTCACCATGAAGCTGAGGAGACCGGTCAGTATAGTGGACACGGACCAGGCAGGGTTCCAGGTGTCAGGGTGGAAATCACTGATGGACAAACACAACCTGAAAAACAGAGAGAACATTTGTTTAAAACTTTCAAACTAAAACAATAACAAAAAAAAAATTAATTTTACTCCTGAATGAGCATATATACTGCTGAGTCTTATTTAAGCAAGCAGAGAGATTGTGTGTTCAGAAAAAAATTGCTTCAACTCTGGGTAAATGTATAAATTTCAATCTAAATTGTTAACTAGGACATAAAATCAGAGATCCTGTTCAATTTGAAACACATTGTATTAGTTCTGACAACATAGATTTTTACAGTACACATTTTATTACATTTAATTTCTATTCTTTGATAACTCAAAGCTTTACTCTAATTGACTCTGAGATATTAAGGCATTAACTTTTTTATCCATTTACTGGTATTTATTTTTTAGACACACAAGCCCCTAAACGACCAAGGATATAGATAATCAGGTATCATACCTTGTGTTACATTTAAATCTACCGTTAGGTGTGATCATGTATATACTGGGTGGCTTGAAAGGAAACTCTCTAGGGAAGAGCAGCTTTCCATGGTATATGCCTCCTGAAATTACAATTAAACCAAAAGGATAAAACACTTTTTCAGAAATTAATAATTTATGTTTGCAGTTCTTGCTTATATTAAGTGACAAAAATCAACTTTCCTATCAGAATTTTCCTTTAAAAGGTTTATTTTCAGAATCACGTTCTTTATTTGTGAAATATCATTTCTTATCAATATCAGCTCAGAGTGAATAAATTAATAATCAATTGTTCAGATTCAAAGTTAACAGAATCAAAATTATAACCAAGAATGACCATATCCCTAATGTAAAATTCCCTGTCCTATAAATTCATTACTAATTATAACACTTATATTGAATGGTATTGCTATAGCTATCTCACCAACATATTGCTGGTAACTTACCTTCATAAGGGGACTGTTCTGGACCAGTAACTATATAATGCCTGTAATAAAAAGCAAGACAGGAAATGCCATTTAATCAACCTGTCATATCTATGATTTATTTGCAAATGCCTTACTAAGGCTAATTAAGCCATGTAAAATTATAGATGTGTTTCTCCTTTCAGCACACAAAAGAATGGGTAGGTATATAGGTAGGATTTTTTTTTAATTTTTGCAAAGAAAACATTGATTGTATACTATTCCATAAAACAAATACATGACATCTTTTCAAGAAAACACATAAAACAAAAATGTTTCTTTAATATAAATTATGCACTACAGCAGTATATGTACACATACCATTCTAAGATATTACTCGGTAGGGGAATGGCTCTAACATACGGAACTGGGTCCTTCATTATTCTCATATAGTCCTGCTTCAGACGTCCCGTCGCAGTAGTGTTCACTCTTTTGGAAGCCATTTTGCTGAAATAAAGTAGTGGTGGCATTCAATTGAATTTGGTCTTTGACCAATGAGAGCTTTGATTCTTAATTAATAATTTTGATATGTTATGTGCTGAAAACATGATTACAAAACAGATAAAATTGTATCTAAATCCAACTTAATCCTTTTTTAAAAATGCAGCAAGTTTAAATTTTTATCTCCACTTAACCGCTGATGCTGTGCAACATATCGTAAAAACTAGAATAAATTAAAACTTAGAAGTGGATTACACCAGTGACTGGTGCATTATCAGTCATGTGACTTAGGGTTTACGACTCTATTGCATTGTTTGATAGAAAGTGTCCAGCTATAAACTGCTCTTCTTGAAAATGTGGCATGTGACAGACAGTCAGATAAACATCAATATTATTCATCATGACAGGGTATATAAATGTTGGAATTATAAGATTAATGAGTTTTAATAGTTTAACGTCCTATTATTAACATCCAGGGTCATGTAAGGACCTTCCAGGTTTGATGGTGGAGGAAAGCCGGAGTACCCAGAGAAAAACCATCGACCAGCGGTCAGAACCTGGCAACTTCCCACGTGGGATTCGAACCAGAGTTGGAGGGCTTGAGGAAATATGTCGAGACATCTTAACCACTCTGCCACCGCGGCCAGATAAAACAATCACATAACAACATGACCAGGTGTTTTGAAGTGAGATAGCTATATAGTCTTACACCATCATATGTTAAAAATACCTGGAACTCCATGTCATATCAATGGAAACGGTTTCAACTTTCGGTTTCACCGTTTGTGTTAGTATTTTTATTGTAGCATTATTTGCGATATTGAAGTAAATCTAGTTATCAGCAAATATCTTATAAATTCATTTGAAACAGCCGTTCAGTGATTCGATATTTTGATTTATTCAAGTTTTTCAAATAGTTATGATAGTCAATATTGTAATTGATACAAAAATTAAACATTGCATCAGTCGTGTTCAGCCGATGTTAACGTTAGCATTAAATATTGGTACTGTTCAGCTGTTGGCAAAACAAACACAAATTTAGTAGGCGCTATGTAGCCAATCAACTTCACATTTAGTGCAGCAAATAGTATTATACTCACATTTGATCGATTTCACAAGATTTATGTTTAAGAATGGTTACACGATGCTTCCCTTTTCAGACAATTTACAAAAATATGGACTGAAGTGTCATTTGCTGATCGCCATCATCGCGCTGTCGTGTTACCACTTCCTGTTCAAAGGACACACTAAACGGGAGTCCGTACGACTCGAGTTCAAGGAATAGTCCGGAAACACTAATAAAAGTAAAATATTAGATCTATTATAGTAAATTTATAGTAAATTGAACATTGATGAAAATAAAAAATAAATGAATAAATAAATAAATCAGCAGTAGTGATTCGCAATATTATTATAATATTATATACTGTGTAGTATAAAATGTACGTTTTTCGTGCCAGTTTATCAGAAATATAGATAGATCTACCGAGTGTACATGTAGGTCTATATCTAATATTTATATACATGTATGTTTCTTAGTTTATTTGATGCATGGTGACGGCTACACAACTCACAGCGGTATTTTACTTTTTCATTCAATCCTAACTTGAGTATGTATTTCAAATAAGTGATATATCCATAAATTTCATCTTTAATGTACAAAATAATTTGAAAATACAGCCATTGCAATCGCGACAGAAGTACGTGATACCGCCAAACCACTTTAAATAAGTTATATTATGACTGGTGACATTTTAGGGCCACTTCCAAATCTCGAAACCTCGTTATTTATATTAAATTATATCTTAAATATATCCGCCCTCAAGTCGAGGGCACGCGCTGCGAAAATCGCAAAACAAGATTTTGAGGGCGAGATCGCAAGGTGGCCCTCGACGACCACCATAGCAATAACGAAATTATAAAAAGTCCTGACTGCACTCCAAGAATGGTCGGACAAATGGCTCTTAAGGTTCCATCCAGATAAGTGTGTTGTATTAACATTGGGCAAACCACCAGATGATCCTCACCATTACTATCTCCCAACCATTAAAGATGCTCTACAGCCGACAGAGCATAAATGATATTCATTATTTGAACAATTTTTGGTGTTCAATCGTGTGTATTTATGTCTAATTAACACAAAAAATAATATATACTATTTTTATTTTGCCCTTGGTGCATGCGCAATCAGTATTTCATTCCATATAGGATATAGTGCGTCGAAATTTTTTCGGGGTGCAATTAATTATTGTTCATATTTTTAACTTTACGTTGAATTAGAAGCTCAAACTTTTCAATAGTGGTACTAGTGTAAAGTAAGTAACTTTTGTAACTAAAGAAAAATACTAAATCGTCTGCTCTTGTTTTTGGTAGTGAAAAAAATACCATTTGTCAGCGGTGGAGCATCTTTAAGGATCTTCCGTATTCAGATAGACTGAAAAAAATACGTCTTCCAACACTAGCCTATAGAAGAACCAGAGGTGACATGAAAGAGACTTACAAAATTTTCAACAAATATGATCAATCAGTCACCCTCAACCTGCAACGTTACACAGTTCTACTAGAGGTCACAACTATAAATTATCTCTAGGCAGATCTCAAAGAGACATTGGAAAATACTGTTTTAGTTCCCGCATTGTATCTCCGTGGAATAATCTACCACCTGAAGTCGTTAACTCACCAACAAATATCAAAACATTTGAGGCACGTCTTGACAGTTACTGGAAAAATGAAAATATACTGTATGACTAGGGGCTGAATATAAAGGCCTTAGCCTGTGTTTAGAAGTCATGCTAAGGTATCCTAAGGTAAGACTCATTCATATGTATAGATATGAAGGATAGGGATATTCTACCCGAGGGTCACAAAATGTTGTAAAGCCTAAGGTTTTAAAACATTTTGTGATCCCGAGTACAATATCGTTTTGAATATCCACGAATGGAAATATTTCTCTCATATCTCAACGTTTTAGGACAATTTTACTGCTATTATGTATTATGAATGTATTGCTTTTGTCCATTTTGAAATAAATTCGAAAAAAACGCGATTGCATGTCAATTCTACATATATGAAAATTGCATGATATTTTCAACGCAAGCCGATTGTTTGTATATTTTAAAGTAAACCCAGCCTGCTTTCTGAATTTTTGTTAAAATTATACCGAGAAAATATAAATTTTGTTGACGCTATGACGTCACGAAGTTTTATTGCATTAGCCATGCAATAGTTTCATGCGGCATGAATGTATTGCTTTTGACCAGCCATTATTACACATGTAGGTATGAAAGAAACATATATATATTCTCTTTCCCATAGTAAATGTTTTAGCTCCTTGCTCCCTTCTGTCTGCGCCAATTGGTTCACAACCCTAATTAATCTATTAAAGTTTGATAAATCAACGCCCGCTTTGGTGCGTTGGAGTTAGAAAGTGTACCTGTATCTACTGGAACCACTTCATATTTGGCATACGTTAGTGTGAAAGCTATTGATCAAATAAAACCGTATGCTATGTGATGATTTTCTTGTGAGTTTTTGATATCTATCACGAAATTCATGACAATGGATGCAACTCCAGCAAAAAGCACGTGTCGACATCGTAGCTTATGGTTACATGGAAGCTCCCACCCCGACATGGAAAAGTTTCCAGAAGACCAAAAGTTTTTGACGACGTCGTTGCTGAGATGGATATGATTTAAAGCGACTGATTTTGAAGTGTCTGTGGTAGTTTTACGTGGTATACTGTTATCGATATTACCGATAAATGTATGTTGTGTCGATTCAAAACAAATCATTGACATGCACGTCAACCGTATTAAAGGACTTCCACATGCCATTACTTGTCTGATAAATTCTTCTATATACTGAGTCCCATATGAAAGCCAACTTCTCTATCTTTATACCACGATTCCACATTCAAAATGATGGTTTTGAATGGGTAGTCGTGGCATAGAGATAACCAAAAAAAAAAACGTTCTGATTGAAATATATTTCTAGATGAGTATGTCTATGTCATTTATGCAATTTTGGACTAGAATCCACAATTTATTTACATATGTACATTGTATGTTATTCCTAACAAAAAAGGATAACCAGAGAGATAGATAGATGTTCCTCTGACGTTGAGCACTGAGACGTTTCAACAAGCAACGACATGGTGTTTGTAGGGATCCTCCAAGAGTGTCCAACGATAATCTAGATCATCAGAATAACATACATAGTTATACATAAAGGTACCAACGTAACCATGATTTAGCTGCTTCAGTCGCAATTAACCAATGGTCAATGGGAATCACCTTTACGGCGACATCAATGATGGATGAAAAGAGTATTGGCAAAAAGGATTTGTTTAGGAAGACAACAATTCGAACATACTATTGGAGTCTTTATATACATGTAGTTGTTATTCGAGGTTCTTATTTGATGTAGCCTGACGACTTGTCTTGTGTGAGAAATAGACGAAGACATTAATTTGACTTCATCTCATTCAGTCATTGTAAATCACCAGCGTAGCAGTGTCTCAAAGCCTGTCCTATTCCATCTATGTGTGTGTGAATGCTTCAAGTGGATCAATAAAGACCAAGGTGACTAGACCCACAAATTCCGGAACATTGGGCGTCTTCAGCGTTTTCAAAGACATACGCCATACAAAAGCCAATCGTAAGTTCAAGCAATTATTGGACCATAAAAAAAGTAACCAGGAAGCATTATCCACTGACCAAGTCTGACTTTGTAACGAAAATGATGCTTTCCTTCCTAGGATGGCGTGATGGTGACAGTAAACATTTCAAAGTCTTCACCAAAGTGCTTTACTGGAACACTGTGTACATTACGCCTGCTAAAAAAAATCGTAAAAATATCGAATATCAGATCAACTATCAACTGCGACAATTGTTAACCCTTTTGACTAGAGAAGCAATTTTAAAATTACGAATCTGACTTATAATTTTATATTGTATATGTGAGACTGACTTTATAGGTGTACTTAAGAATAAAAAAAATAGTCCTGATAATTTAAATAAACGTTGGTACTCATACCTATCAGCTATGGTTATATTGGTAAGTAATAATGTCAAGTTTGTCTTTTTTGGCCGTGTTTCAGGTTTTATTATGCAATCGACTTTTTTGGCCGTGTTTCAGGTTTTATTATGCAATCGACAAAAGCTGTAATTCCACGTAGAGTTTGGTTACATGTCAATGAGAGGAAAATTCCTTGTTTTGCTATTTCCTTTCTCACTGTGTTGGATTTGTGTCTATATTGGCGTATATAGTGCCCTCTCCTTTTGTTCAGATCATTTGAAACCATAACAAATGCAACTTCATATATCTTGGATTCTGTTTAGATCTCTAGATGACAAAAACTCACGAAATGTTTATGAAACAACTCACAACGCACCCCTTTTGATTGGGAATCTTGGTTTGCTCTCATTCGTTCAAACCTAGGTCACAGTTTCTATAAATGATATTTATAAAGATATGTATGTTAAACCGAAATGCTCATTCTGTTTTAAGTTTCCTTTATTACTGTAATCTAGGAAGTAAACTCGCCAATACTATCCGACCGACAACATTTCTCTGAGTATTTTGTGTAACTTGGGTGATGAAGTATGGCCATTTATTGAAATCAAATCGATATTGTATCTCTAAAGTGTAAAATCACATTTAAAATTGTTCCAATCATTGAGTTTTGATAGTGCAAAGTCAGACATTCATAGATTACAATGAGAGGTCCTCATTTAAATATTTTGCTGGTAATTTTCCGTTCCTCAGTGTATATATATCAATAGTACTATGTCCACCATTTCATGCCAGTTGGAGCAGAACCACACTACAATGCATGGTGTCTTAAACGGGTCACTGGCAATTTATTTTCTAAAAGACACAGTTTGGTCAATGCTGGTCGGGTAGAAAGATAGGACAGCTTAACATTCCATATATTTCATCAGATATAAACGACATGCTTGAATGATTTTCAAATTGAAATTGCTGTTTTGCAGTCAGTGGTTGGACTAATCACACACGTGTGTTGTGCGTATAGTGTGGTAGTGTATATTGTTATTGCGTATACCTACACATTACATAAACATCCGCCAGGGGCCCAAGAACCAAAAGACATTTATAGTAAATAGGAGCGTACCGAACACAAGCTGATAAAAGACCAATCCTTATAGGGACTGGTTATTCCACTGTATCTGTCATGGATTTACATCATCTTTGCATAATGTTGGTGTGTCTGTCGATTGCTAGCTGTTATTCACAACATGAAAATTGTAAGTTACACATTTACGTATGTCACGTGTTTATAACTATAATGTCACTACACGTGGTTCCCTGACGGGGACTAGTATAGCGTTTACACATACAATAGAGGGCCCTGACGGGGACTAGTATAGCGTTTACACAATATAGGGTATGGCCTAAACTTGGGCTATTGTTTGCTCAGTGACGTAATAACAGCACATGTTTGCTTAAGATACATGTGCAAGAGTTAATATCATACCTGCATGCAACGGCAACGTACTGGTAACATAGTGAGAGAGATGTGTTACTTTGGTCACATAGTTCTCTAAATGAGTACTGTATTGTCCAATAATTAAAAGGCAATCGATCATATATATAAATGTATTGTGTGTTGTATGACATTCATCACATACTACGAATACTTTGTCCTAAGTATTTATTCGTAAAACCGGATTGTTATTGCCACAACTCACTAATGTGTTTCAATTATATTCTATATTTTGAAATCTCTGGACGTACCGCCATTTGAAAGATATCTGATAGTCAGGGTCATAATGATGAAAATTTTCCGGCTGAAAAAAGATCCAAGGTGTAACATTAAAATGCATACTCCCGTTATTCCGTTTGATTGATATATCTCATAAACAATGGACACTTTTCGACCATTGAATTTGGTAGATATGCACTTGGTATTTTTGATAGATCCATCTTTCATCGTTGTAATGTGTCATGTTGAATCACGTGCACTGAACGACCTGTTTGAGATGCAAATTTAAATGTGAAGACGGCTAATTTATTAATTTCAGATTAGTATTTGTTTTGAGATTTTAGTTCAAGTTCCAATTTTGCCATACACTTGTGCACATTCATCGGGTTACTTCTGGCAACGTGTGGCATGTACGAAAACATTAAGGTCCAGACACTTGACAGTATGGCAATTTCATGTTTCTATCAAACCACTAATTTATTTAAAAGTTGTACATAGACGACCCAAAACCTAAGTAGAGATACATCTTTAATAGTTGTGTTTTGTTTCTATCTAGCTACACCAACCAGTTTCCACTCTATTTTCATGAATAACTTAATTTTAGTATAACGTAAATGTTTATGATGTGACGAGTTTCTGTTTCAAGCTCCACAATTTTGGAACAACATGGCACAGGACGACATTAGGAAGGCATTGGGACGTCTGCCAAATACCAACGTCGCCAAAAACGTCATCCTCTTCATCGGCGATGGTATGAGTATATCATCTACAACAGCCGCTAGGATACGTCGAGGACAGCTCAACGGTCGGACAGGCGAGGAAACTGTGCTGAAATTTGAGGAGTTTCCACACGTAGGACTCCTGAAGGTAAATAAAATAAAGTTAATTGATTATGAAACATGTTTTTGTACTGGAAGAAGATTCTCAGTTACGTGTAGACCATATATTATGTTGTGATAACAAATATTCGTGCTAAGGGTATCGATTCAACGATAGTGTGATGAGTATTGTGTATATTGCAGTATATCCTAGTACTCTTTTGTATAGCAACCTTGTATCAAATTATGACGTTCTTATTAATTTTAGTCACCAAAACTTTTAGTACACAATGACAGCAAACTGGGCCCATAAAATTGCCAATGGGCATGCTAGTGTGTGTTTGTTTGTACTTGAGACGTGTCTTTGTTTTATTCTGACAAAATGTTCGGTAAAATCCTAAAACGAACCTCAATTCGGCGTTCAAGGTATTTTCTGATAGTCCATAAACACGAAAAAAATATTTGAGATCGTCATTAGAAATTCGGGTCAGTGTCGGCAATGACTGTTGTAGCAAATGTCTTCTATGCCCAATCAACAAAATAATCATGCCTCTGTAATGGGTTTACATGATGTAATACACAGAGGATCTCACACGAGTGGCTATGTGATATGAAATTTATCAAACGAGTTCAATAATTTGATATGCCACGAGCCTTTAGAGTTTGATTACTTTCATATGACATAGTCACGAGTGTAAGATTCTGTTTATCATACAAGTTATATTAATAGAAATATAAGCAAAACTTAAAATTTCGTCTCTTTATAAAACAGTAGAAATCTGACTGGAATGTGACGTTTCCGTCTACTGAAACAATGATGCGATGTCATATATATATTATGACGTCAAAACTATATGTGACGTCATAAAAGTGTTACTACAATGTTCCTACGATATTTATGACATGGTCGTATGACATGACTGGACGGGTCAGTTATGTGATAAAATACAAATGCGTTATCCCGACAGTTTTATCTGTGTTATCTGCGAAAGGTAATTGTCGTTGTAAAAAAAGTCATCTCCCACGCGTAGAAATACGTACCATTCATCGGAAGCAACCAACCACAATGCCGATAGATCATATTACACTTATTTAATAAATAAAATTTATTGAATGAGGAAACACGGAAGCCACTTGATGAAACAGTATATAACAATAGTGTCGACTCCTGCTTAGTATGAGGAGTTGGGTGGTTGGTTTGCCCATAGTGACAGTGAAATGTTGGAGTGTGATGCTCTTTGTATGTGACACAACATTATGAAGTAGACAAGAGGTCCCATTATCACTAGAACAAATAAAAGCAATATGTATACATGAACTGCATGCTACCCAGAAACAAATATTCTGTCATTCATCAACTTGTACTCATGACTATCCGTTCGCAGTTAATCAAAATGTAAAACAAAACGAGCCTTCTGTAATAAGCCATACAATTTACTAAAGCTTGCTGCTGCTTGTTTTTCTTTTATTTCGTTGCAGACGTATCCTGTGGACCGACAGACGGCCGACTCGGCGTCCACGGCTACAGCACTACTGTCTGGTGTGAAGACAAAGTACTACCTCGTCGGCCTGGACGGTACTGCCGAACGTGGCAACTGTGCATCGTCACATGGAGCTAGGCTCAAAACAATGGTCGACTGGGCCGAGGAGGAGGGTACGTGCTTGATAGAGATCATGATAGAGACGTTCATCATGTTTCATATGTTGTAGTATGCTTTTAACTTTACAAACAACGTTTATATCTCGGAGCACCGAGTATATATATTTCTAGCAAACGAAAGTGCACGTTGACTGCTACGAGCGGTTCTGTAACATCGTCTGAAATGTTTCGATAACGACTGACGTTTGTTAGTGTCTTCTTTTAATACATTTGATTGGTTGTTCTTTTGAATGACGAAATAATTTTAACAACTGCAGATATTTAATCTCTTCTGTCACTGCTATATAATTTGAATTGCTTGTACAATGTAATTTTGTTTTCGATGATTATAAATTGCTCCAGAAACTGTTGGTATTACCTTGTATTCTTTTTCACTATAGATTACGAGTTGTGCAAAAGGCTTACAGGTTGCAGGCAATTACATTATCTTAGAATATTCTTCGCACATTGCACAAAGAAATGAATCATCAAACACAAAAGAATAAAAAAAAAAATCAATGAAGAGGAGGGTACAAATTCCCTGTTTAAAATGACATATTGATTTTGATGGTTAACCTGCAGTTGGTGTCATCCTGTTTGGACGAAGCAATTTTACAATATGAATGTAGTCTTTTTATTGTCGAACTTCATTGTTAACATTTAAAATTAGTTTGTGTATTTTTCTTCAAGGTAAGTCTACCGGTATAGTTACCACCACACGACTTACCCACGCCACCCCGAGCTCGGCATACGCTCACTCCGTGGATCGGAACTGGGAAGGTGACGTGAAGGTGCCAGATGACGTCATAGGAAATTGTATGGACATAGCCTATCAATTTGCCTACGAAAATGGACATATTGAAGTATAAAATTTCAAATAGTATTCCGCTTAACTCGACACATCTTGGCTACTTTAATAACTTGCAAATAACAACGAATCTAGGAAAAGTAAAAAAAAAAAAAAAAAATCTGTGCCTAAATTTTTTAAATCGAGTCGTTAACCAAAAGGTTCCATTGACTAAAGAATGGAATACTAAGTATGAAAAGACATCATTGATTTTCAGACAACCATCAAAAGAAGACTATAAGTATTAAAACTGACATAATTTTATTCATAAATCATGATTCACTCAAAGATTTGTTTGCTGTTGTAGGTAGCCTTTGCGGGAGGAAGGCGACATTTTCTTCCAGTCCACGTGGCGGATCCAGAGGCAAACTTCACCTACGCCAAATACCAGAGACGAGATAATCTCAACCTGATTGAGGTATTTCTCTGTCGTGTAGCACACTTCTTTGTTAGCCATGACTCCATTCTATTTACCAGCTATTACCGGTGAATGGGGTATAAAGAGCAAATGAACAGTACCTTCAAATCGCCAAAGTACATACATTGTACCTAAAGATGCAATAGGGAATAGTATGAAATGAATTCGTGAGAATGTTAAATTGATGATTGGATTTTATATATATCGAAACTTCTGTCCATTATTTGTTCAAATATATATATATATATATAATTCTCCGTCTTGTTTTGGTAACAACCAGTAGTGACGTTTGCACTGAAAAATACACGTAATGCATGTTCAATTTATTACATTTGAAAAAATAAGATGTAACAAAATATGGACTTATAGTGAACGTATGCCAATATCGACTAACAATATGTTTTGTGTGGTCTAGTATTGGCAGCAGGAGCGACGTAAGGAAGGGAAGCGCTACAAGTACGTCTGGAACAAACAGCAGTTTGATGCTATAGATCCCGACCAAACTGATACAGTTTTAGGTAAGTCTGTGACCTCATTTGGTCCAATATGCGATGAAATATTCAACGTTGATATTCACCGTTCCTTCATACGTTTTTTATTCATCCTTTATTTTCAGTTTCTACTTGTTAATGCATATTTATCATTTTGTGTTTGATGTTGCTTGATATTGCTTAAAATTGAGCAAACCGACCTTTTGTTTATGGACAAAACAAAAAATTTGAAATCGACTGCTGTAACCTGATTTCTCGGAATTATGACATTGATTACTATGTTCTCATACAGGTACATGTATTTAAAAAAAAATCATTGATGGAAGAGTTTTGCTCTACACTACTTTTGACACAGTTGATACATACATTGAAGTGAACTGATATGATAAGTATAGGTCGTGAAAGTCAGTAAATCATTAGGTGCTAGCTTCAAATATAATGCAGAGAACACCGAGTAACGGCCTATTATATATCTATTTGTAGGATTGTTCTCGCCGAGCCATATGCAGTATGAACTTGAGAGGGACCATGGACCACTTGGGGAACCTTCGCTGGCGGAAATGACGTCAAAGGCGATTAAGATTTTGCAGAAGAATGACAAAGGATTTTTTCTCCTGGTGGAGGGTATATATTATTTCATGCAATTGTAGCCTTAAAAGTTGTAAATCACTGAGAAAATAAGTACGTTTTATTTAGTGCTTAGTTTTCTAGAACACTTTTACTTTTCTTCAACCCTCATTCTTCTCTCCCTTTAACTGGAATTTCCATATCATCTGTATTGATGTCTTACATGCTGTCATCGATTGTAAGTTGTATTATTTGAAGAATATATTTAGAAGTCTTTTTCCCATCTTGTTCTCAAATATAGGAGGACGTATTGACCATGCTCATCATGACAACAAAGCCAAGAAAGCCCTGCACGAGACTCTTGCCCTAGAGGACGCCGTGAAGGAAGCTGTCAAACTAACCGATGAAGAGGATACACTCCTCGTGGTGACGGCTGACCACTCGCACGTGTTTACCCTGGGTGGCTACCCTAACAGAGGGAACGACATCCTAGGTACAAATGTGTACTCAAACAAGCTTTTAAGCCATTTCTGAAATTGTTGAAAAAGTTATGTTGTATTCTGTGATTTAAAAAACAAGTATGTCAGTATTTTATGGATGAAATACCGTAAGCTGAAAGAGTATACTTAGTTACTTTTCCTCAAAAAGCTAGATATCTCACACTTGTCCGACATATTCATAATTGATTATTGGATATTACGCAACTGTTTTGAAACGTTCGCTGGTGTTGCAGTTTGGCTGACATGATGCTTTCACTCAAAAACATCAGAGGTAAATTTCATGTATTCAGAAATTAGAAGTTTATTTCATCAAGGACATATCACATAAGAACGGCGTCATTTATATAAATTGTATACTCTTCTTGGCAGATTTCTTAAACTATCATGCTTTCCTAAGTGACCATACTATTTATTAACAATTTCTTTTATTCGTTGTTAGGTGCAGTAGATAACGTCCCTGATCAGTACCTCCCTCCCGATCGGAAAGGTTTCACCACTATTACGTACGGAAACGGTCCTGGGTATGAAAACGGCAGTAGGATAGACCCAAGGGTTACTGACACTAGTAAGTACATTTTCTTTGCCATAACAAATTCAAAATGTTAATGCTATTTGTTGTCAAGCATCGTTTTCTACATACGAGACTTCTTCAGTTAGGTAATCCCAGGACCTGCATTTACTACGACAAAGCTTCCTACCCACAAATAATGTCATCCCTTAAGTCTTTATCATAGTTAAAAGTCGTATTTATAATTATGTAATCTGAAGAAATTGTTTCTGATTTTTAGTTTCAACTACTACTGTAGCTGCGACTTTACGCACTAGTCCGATGCCCACGACTAGTAATGTAATGAACTAGTCCAATCGGACTAGTGGCTCCCCAATTGCAACCGATTGAAATAAGTAAATACTATAACTACAAGAGCGGTGGTCAATTGCATTTTTAAACACATTTTGAGTGCATTCTGTATGCGATTATTTAAGTCCGGATACATCATTTTGTGAGAATTTGTATTCACAAACACACTCCGACTTTAATTTGGGTCAAAAATCGTAAACTGATCATGACTGAATAATCGTCTGTAATTTGATTTGGACTATTAATTGAATAGTTAAGGTTTACTAGTCCAAATGACTAGCAGCAAAAGAAAATAACTTCACAGACCATAGTACTGATCAATATGATCTAAAGGTTTCAAATCAGAATTTATCAATTGCGTTATTTTATAAGGCAATTTTGGAAAACATGTAAAAATGTTTAAAAATACCTTCCTATGTTTTTAAGCTACCAATGACTACATGTTCCCGAGTGCGGTACCCCTGGGTGAGGACACACACGGAGCTGACGACGTGGCAGTGTATGCTCAAGGCCCCATGGCGCACCTCCTGCACGGGGTGCACGAACAGAATTATGTAGCGCATGTGATGGCGTACGCTTCTTGCATGGGGCTCAATAAGGGACATTGCGTCCAATACGAAATCATAAACCAAGGATCAACACATGCATCACCATGGTGTTTGCTCCTTGTTATATCTTTAATGCAATGCATTCTCCATATACGACATTGATGTTTAAAGATTCCTTTAGATTGTTTTTTTTACATATATTAACAACCAAGACATGTTTAATTTTTTATATTAGATGTTTAGGTATCTGCATAAGTAAAGCAAATGCATACAACAGGTTTTCTGAAGGCAGCGTTCCTGGAGAACCCGAATTCGGCACAATGCTTTCTACGACGCTATACCTTTAGTGTATAGGAGAAATCTACCATTAAAGTTAAAGAGGATATGGAACAACGAAAAATCGAAGTGCTTATGTTTGGAAATCTCGTATGCGTTTGTACTTTCCAATGTCAAATCGAAGTACTTCTATTTGGAAATCTCGTATGCATTTGTACAATCCAATGTCAACTGTAATTTATCAGTGAAGTGGTATTTTTTGTAGACATTCTTTGTTTATGTTATGCATTTATCCTTATTCTTTTACAAAACGTTTCGATAAAGATGTATACGTAGTAGCAGGTGACAGTTATGACCCAATAGTATATTGTATTTTTCGATGACAATGCCTAACATGTATTCTTTGGCCATTCCGATGAATCTTTTATAAACAAACATCTTTTGAAAACAAATACCGCAACTGAAACTGTGATTTAATAGTCTAAGCATTTCATGATATGTATTTAGATAAACAATGTATTATCACAAAACATTGTCGCTAAACAGAATATTTATAGTATATTTCATCCCACGATTGGATTCATAATTATCAAGTTCGGTGTAAAATATTATTGCATGTTATGTACACATTTTAACAACACATCTGACATAATTTTGACATGTTTTTATATATAGATATCTTTGAAAATGACCACATACTTACGTGTTACATGTCGTATGCAAATATAAGTTAATAAGGCGCGCCTAGTGTGTTTCCTTGTACAGTGTTAATTAAGGGCGTGTTTCCTTGTACAGTGTTAATTAAGGGCGTGTTTCCTTGTACAATGTTAATTAAGGATGTGATTCCTTGTACAATGATAATTAAGGGCGTGTTTCCTTGTAGTGTTAATTAGTGTGTGTTTCCTTGTACAATGATAATTAAGGGCGTGTTTCCTTGTAGTGTTAATTAGTGTGTGTTTCCTTGTACAATGTTAATGAGGGTGCGTTTCCTTGTACAATATTAATTAGGAAGCGTTTCCTTTAAGAATGTTAATTAAGGGCTTGTTTCCTTGTACAATGTTAATTAGGGTGTGTTTCTTTGTACAGTGTTAATTAGGGGTATGTTTCCATGTACAATGTTAATTAGGGTGCGTTTCCTTGTACAATGTTAATTAAGGGCTTGTTTCCTTGAACAATGTTTATAAGGGTGTTCTTCCTTGTACAACGTTAACTAAGGGCTTGTTTCCTTATACAATGCTAATTAGGGTGTGTTTCCTTGTACAATGTTAATTAGGGGTATGTTTCCATGTACAATGTAAATTAATGGCCTGTTTCCTTGTACAATGTTAATTAAGGGCTTGTTTCCTCGTACAAAGCTAATTAGGGGCGTGTTTCCATGTACAATGTAAATTAGGGTGTGTTTCCTTGTACAATATTAAGGGCTTGTTTCCTCGTACAAAGCTAATTAAGGGCGTGTTTCCATGTACAATGTAAATTAGGGTGTGTTTCCTTGTACAATATTAAGGGCGTGTTTTTGTACAATGCTAAGTAGGGGCGTGCTTCCTTGTACAATGTAAATTAGGGTGTGTTTCTTTGTACAATGTTAATTAAGGGCGTGTGTTTCCTTGTCAAATGTTAAC
Source organism: Argopecten irradians (assembly GCF_041381155.1). NCBI lineage: Eukaryota > Metazoa > Mollusca > Bivalvia > Pectinida > Pectinidae > Argopecten > Argopecten irradians. The sequence continues at coordinate 20,631,218 of NC_091134.1, forward strand.
TAAGGATGTGTTTCCTTGTACGATATTAATATTAGGGGCGTGTTTCTTTATACAATGTATACTAAGGGCGTGTGTTTCCTTCTTAAATGTTAAATAGGGATGTGTTTCCTTGTTGTACAATGTTAATTAAGGCTGTGTTTCCTTGTTCAATATCAATTAGGGCGTGTTTCCGTGTACAATGTTAATTAAGATGTGTTTTCTTGTACTATGTTAATTAAGGGCGTGTTTCCTTGTTCAATATCAATTAGGGTGTGTTTCCTTGTACAATGTTAATTAAGATGTGTTTTCTTGTACTATGTTAACTAAGGGCATGTTTCCTTGTTCAATATCAATTAGGGTGTGTTTCCTTGTACAATGTTAATTAGGGGTGTGTGCCCATGTTCAATGTTAACTAGGGTGTGTTTCTTTTCCTTGTACAATATCTATTAGGGGTGTGTTTTCTTGTACAATATTAATTAGGGCGTGTTTGCTTGAACAATGTTAATTAAGATGTGTTTTCTTGTACTATGTTAACTAAGGGCATGTTTCCTTGTTCAATATCAGTTAGGGTGTGTTTCCTTGTACAATGTTAATTAGGGGTGTGTGCCCATGTTCAATGTTAACTAGGGTGTGTTTCTTTTCCTTATACAATGTCAATTTGTACAATGTTAATTAGGGGTGTGTGCCCTTGTACAATGTTAAATAGGGTGTGTTTCTTTTCCTTGTACAATATCTATTAGGGGTGTGTTTCCTTTTACAATACCAATTAGGGAAGTGTTTCCTTGTACAATGTTTATAACGGGTGTGTTTCCTTGTACAATGTTAATTAGGGGCGTGTGCCCTTGTTCAATGTTAATTATGGTGTGTTTCTTTTCCTTGTACAATATTAATTAGGGCGTGTTTCCTTTACAGTGTTAATAAGGGTGTGTTTTCTTTTAGAATATTAAAAACGGGCTTGTTTCCTTGCACAATGTTAATTACGGTGTGTTTCCTTGTACAATGTTTCTTTTCTATGATTATCTAACCATGTTTCTGGTAATAAAACGTACACAATTTTTAACGAAACTTTCCTGAATGACTCTGGAACTTACATTCAATGATTTACCTATACAGAAAAAAATGTGAAAATTCGTAATCATAAACAACATTGAATATAAATAAAAAAAACAACCATGACACATATCGTTTAAATGTTTAAAGTCAACAATTCTAAAAATATGAAAAATGATAATTCAATAAGGTTTATCATCCAGTTGGCGACCATGTTAAACTAAATTTATATGACCTTTATATGAGAAAGGCTAAGTCAGTTAAGGAACCATTTTTGTATGTATCTTTTGGACACTTACTGTAATGTTGTTTATACAGTATTTAGATATAAAACAGAACTCTATCGCATACATTCTCAAATAAAAACATTTGAAATATACCCTAACCATGCCTATAAAACACTGTATCTAATATGTGCTTTCATATAACAACCCGAATGGGTATGTTCTACCTAATTTGTACTGTCTTGTGGATTTTCCACCTGCTATTAAAGCAACAGTTGTCAACCTGAAGATATTCTGGTATTAAATGTAGGCGTTCCTAAATATTTGTACAAAAAAAGTACAGCAATACCACAAAACTAATGCACACAGTTAACTTTCTTTCATTTTTTCCAATTATTGTTACTTATGTATACTGTTATCATAGAAAGAGAAAGACAGTTTTCTCACTAGTCATACAAATATGCATTAAAGAACTCAACAATAAAACAGTTTTTGTATCGCCATAGCGCATTCGCGGCTCTTGCCGTTCTTCAGGGGATTTGAATGCAAATCAAGAACAGCAAGAGCCGCGAAAGCGCTAGGGCATTACAAAAAACAGTTTGATTGTTACGTTTTTTTAATATTTCGAAACCAACACATGGACATGTTACTTTTATATATATATTTACTCTTATAATACATATATATACATGTATTATGAAGAACAGTCCTGGCAATATTATCAATACAACTAGGGTTACAGAAGGAAGTGTGCTTCTTACCCAGCTATTGTTTCCTGTAAGGTTGGACACTTTTGTCTAGCTTTAGTTGTAGGGCCCATAGCATACTGATGCTGTTTAATATGAGGACCTTGTATGGCAAAGCTATATATGTATTCAATCATGACACATAGGTTTCTGGTTGATCTGTCCCCATACTGTAAATCAAGCTCCTATGTTTTCTACACACCTTAACATGACATGCTGGAATTCTGGTGTGCATGAAATGACAGTTCCCATCACCATTTTTTTCCCTTTTATTATATGTTTCTAGATGTGTAACTCCATCAAAATCATATGTTTATTTGCAAAGAAGCTAGCACATGTTTGGAAGACATTATTTTTCATTAAAATCTTCTGTAAGTTGAATGGGTTTGAACTGCCACGGAAGAAAGTATGCCCATGATTTTTCAGAAGTAGAATTTGTCACAAGTTTGCCACAGGTATATATCTATTCTGCTGATTTAAAGTAAAATAATTTACGATTTTGACCCAAGTAAAACACTATAATTGATACATGTATCAGTATATAAAGGATAGATTTAACAGGAAATGATTGTCCAAATAAAATCTTATATAATTTATATATTATAGCTCTATAAAACACTTAACAGATACTATATATAAATACATGCATGTTTAAAAATTTTCTTTATAAAGGTTATAATATTGCACAAAAATCAGATTACACTGCATTTTATAATACTAATTATTTATACTACATTGTAAGTGCATAGTAATTAACTAAAACTATATTGAAAATCAAAACATTGAAAATGTAATTTGGAGGTTTTATCTATAAATATCAATTTTGTAAAAAAAAACTGCATGATTGGATATCATAAAATGAGCACTAATGGAATGAAACCATGCATCGCAAATATGATAGAGCAATTTCAGTGAGCAAGATATAAATCAAATGTTCAATATCGAATGTCTGTAAATCAAATTGGATGGATAAACCATTCTTCAACCATTAATCATATTTACAAAATATATAAATTTAATTTTGACAATTCAAACCATAAATAAAAATGTTAATCTAAGTAAGTTAAATTGATTGGTCCCGTTTAAAATAACAAACCGTTTCTTAGTCATTTACATGGATAATTTTCATTAAACTCTTCACAAAATAAATTTCTCTATATCTTCAATGGCTAGAAAATAATGGATATAAATTCTTAGTATAGACCAATATGATATTAATCATATTTGGAACCCATATTTGGGTTTCAAAGGCCATAATAAAATGTATACAATTTATGAACCTACCTCTACTCTCTAATAGGAACATTAACGATGTAACCTATGCACATACTGTTGAGTATTTTGAGCATATTTTCACACTGCCTGAATCACATTCACTTAACCAAATTTGAATCTTCACATCACATGTTCCACAATAGTCAAAGGAAGTTGGAATGTATAGTCATTGTCATTTGGCGAGGACTTGCATTCAACAGTCACATTCATGACTTATAAACGCATGTCCTCACATAGTCTGCATCGGTACATAGTTTCTCATTCAATCTGTGTGTAATGGAAGCTTGAGTTTAATTATGGTTCCAAATATAGCCTTAAATCATAGAAGTTCTACCATAGGTAATATGTTTTAAACTTTTCCACGTTAATGATTTAAGTATTTTATTCTGTAAATCAGAATTTATTTCAGGGTAACCCCTGTTGTTCCTATCGAAACAAATGTTTGTTGCAACTTCTTCGTTTGTATCTCCAGTTACCGAAGTCTACTTTATTAAACAATATGCCCTGATCCAAGTATTATCCACCTTCAAATTAAAGGTATATTGTTCTCATGGATACAAAGATTTGTTACAACTTCTTCGTTTTCATCTCGAGTTGCCATGGTGCCAGTTTACCAGCGGGATGTGTGTTGATGACAGGCATAGTCTTCGCCTGACTGGCCTGTTGTTCCCGCTTTTTCGCTTCTTCTGCCCTGATGTAAGAAAAAAGATAACATAAGTTTAAAACTTGGTATATATTACTAAAGTTTTTTTTATTATAAGAAAACAATTTTGAAATGAACTTTTTGCTCACCTTTACCTTTTTTGCTTTCTTGAGCGATCTTTGAAAAGACTAATAAGGCCCATGAAAACATTAAAAACAAACTTTTTGTGAATATTTGAAATTGATTTACATTAACTGAGATCATGTACCCAAATATCATTGTACAAGGACACACACCCCTAATTCAAATATGAGAAATATGACATGTTTTGATTTTTAAAATATTTTTATGCAACATTTCATTGAAAGGAATGCTCTAACATATACACCCAATCCATGGGTACTGAACGGTTTTACTCACTTAGCCTCAGCATCCCTTTTCTCCATCAGCTGCCGTTTCCATGCTGGCAAGTGTTTGTACTTATTTTCCTCTGCTTCAATCTGTTTAAAATATGATATAGCACATTTGTGAACAAGAGTCTTAAACAATACAAAAGCTTTTTGTTCTAACTAAAATTCAGTGTTACTTTTTTCCAAATTGGATTTGGAAAGCAAGATTTTTTTAAATCAAATAAAATTATTTTGACAGCCAATGCTAATGCTCAAAACGTCCAAAGCTTTCATTTAGAGCAGTTAAATCGGTACCATCTTCTACCGGCAATAAGCCCTAATCGCCTAGAAATACAATGGGATTTCAAGGGGTCTTATTACCGAATGTAGGCTTTGGATTTTCATAAGATGACAATAGTATATATTTTTATGATGATGGGTGTTAGAAAGTTATTCATAGATATAAATGGCAATGCATTCTAGCAGAAAAAAACTTGATTTGAGGAATAATGGTAGAGTGAACTTCACTAAGCATCTTTAAGTGATATGCCTCACAATGTTAACACGATAGTGTTAAATAAGTATAGCTCTCTTTATTGCATTCAGTTTGAATCATAGTAATTTTGGCTGCTCAGATTTTTCAGGTGAAATAGTGTATCAACTTCCTTATTTAGTTATTCAAGCTTAAAATATTTACCTTCTTTTGCTCCTCTGCCTGTTTTTTGGCGGCTTCTGCCATCTTTCTGGCCAACATGTGCTTTTTCCAGTCTGGCACAGTTTGATCTACTTTATCTAAAAAGTTCTTGGGGTCAAAAGGATCAGTTCCATTTGTTGTGTCTGTCCCTTTGACTGTTTCTGCACCGCTTGTGGTGCCATTTGGGGTCTTTGAAGAAATTACCCCATTTGTTGTTTTCAAAGGAGCAATACCATTGGAAGGTTTTGAGGCAGAATTAATCCCATTTGAAGTTTTTTTTGAAGATGAGGTAGTAACCTCATTTGATGCTTTTGATGGTACACTTCCTTTTGATGGATTTTGAGGGGTAGAAACAGTTTTTGGTGGTGTTGATTCAATAATCACCATGGATTTTTCTGAAGGGGGCTGAGTCTTCTGTAAAAAATGAAAAACAGAATGAAAATGAAAAAAACATCAATTATTTTTGTCTTGCAGTAATTCCTTACTGGAAAAGGAACATCACTTAGTTAGAATTACAATTAGGTCATATTCTCATGCTTGTTACATAGACAATATTGATTCTGTTTGATTTTGGATATTAGCTGGACCACTTGTGGTTGTATGTGTTCTTGAAGAAGGAGGAATACCATTTGAAGCTTTTTCAGTGAAAATAATCCAACTAGAAATGTGTTAAAGACACAAATGCCAGGGCCTAGCTCCCTCAATATATCACTACCAGATGTAAAAGAGTAACAGTATTTTTATATATCGTGGCGGGGCATTAAAAGAATAAAAGCTATAAAAATCCTCTAAACAATCTACTTCTGATGACCTTGATAGTAGTGCCATTGTTGGACAGTACTGCTAATATCCACTAACATCATGATAAAGGCATAAATCTATCACCATATTTACCTTGATTTATTACATTACTATTGACTCACTTCTAACACCAACAGGGGCCATAATTGGTCCCAAAATACAAGGATCGTATTCCAATAATGTCTTCAGTAAATACTAACCTAGCTAGTCAAGCAGACAACATATTAGTAAAGACAAAAACATTACCTTGGGTTCAGTTTGACCGTTTGACATATTGCTCTCACTGTTAGCCTCATGTTGTCCATTATCAGTCACCTGACCACTAGCAGTCCCGTTTGATTGACCATTAGATTTTGAGCCATTAGAAACTTGACTGTTCACTTTTTCATTTGGTCCTCCGAAGGAATATATACATGTCATACGGCCATCTTCTCGTGGTTTTCGAGTTTTCCGTAAATTTGAGTTCCCGCTAGCAGCAGCTACTTTTAGCTCTGCTATAAGGTCATGCTTCACTGGCCCTGGTATCATGGGACTCGTCACTGAGCTGGGCGGGCTTGATACAGTTGATGACTCTTCAGACTTTTCCATCGACAGACTATTTGGTCTGGCAAAAGAAGCACACAAAATTAATAGTAAAATTCTCTCTTTGGTTTTAAACATTGTATAATATGAGATGTATTACACTGTACATACATTTTTTTCTTTTTTGTGTGTGTTTTTGAAATACGTGCTGTTACAAAAATTATACTCACTGTTGGAAGAAAGTACAAATAAACATGGACATGCAAATTTGTTATATATGTCTATTGATACCTGAATAAACTTAAAATAATGGAAATAGCATATCTCCTCAAATTCTTTAAATGATTATCTTCTTCAAAATATTTCAAAATCACAGAAATTAACAAAATGAAATACAGTGTGTTGATTTTTGGTATATTATTACTGATTCTGATATTATGTTTAACAAAATCTACATATCTTCAAATCAAAGAAAACCACATAATTCATTGTGTCTTGTAATTTGAATGATTCTTGGACCACTCAATCATTTATAAGTACAAATCCATCTTGTCTGGTAGAAAATCTTCCAAGAATGAAAAGTAAGAAACAACCCTCTTATTACATATGGTATATATGGTAAAGAATATGACAGTATGAAAATAATAGTACTGAAAGAATTAATAAGAAAAGTACATTTTACAGAAATGCACCTGACTGTGGATGTACTTAAACATTTTATGAAGAAATTAAGCTAAAAATACTCATTGTTTCCTCCGGACTTTTGAAACCTCACATTACAAGTAATAAAGGTAAGAAATTTACCACTAAGGTTCCCCCCCCCAATTCATTTGAATTTCAAGGTGAGTATTTTTAATTTTACTTGCCCTTACACAGTCAACTTAATATGAAACTGAAGTGATGAAGTTATCTGCCCTTACCTGTCCATACTATCATACTGTATCATTTCCACTTTTCCGAATGTCACCATTGAAATAAACCTAAACCTACACGGACAGTATATAAGCCTGTTCTATTCTCACTAATCCTAATACACACTGTAGAGTCATCCTGTTCATAACATGTCCATATACATTACTGCACATCATTGCACAAATAAAACCGTCAAACCCTACTGAAGCGGCGTGACAAAATTATACCTAGAGTGCTGATGTGTATTGCATGTGTATTGCGAATGGTGAAGATGTGTTGACCTAACACGGTGTTCACACTCATCATTGTCACATCCATAAAACATGTCCAGTCCATGACAGTGACGGAGTAGGGGTCAAAAAAAATACAGGTAAATCATTAGTGTTTTAGGATATAAAGGTGTATTGCATACACTTTTCTGCAGGTATGGGGGCAGATCTACGCCAAATATTATATAAATAAGTTGTCTGTAGATATATATGGGGGAAGATGAACATAAAATATCATGTAAGAAGGATGTAACAAGATTTATACACAAATATATATAATCTGTAGATATACACTGTATCTGATATGGGTAAGATGAACAGGACCCACGTTGTAAATCAGTTTTCTTCAGGTTGTTGGAAAGGCGTTAGCCATCTATCATAGAAATACATGAAGCAATCAATATGTACATGTATTGCTTATGTCATTATTTCTGAATCATATATCAATAATAGCTACAGTATCAAAGTAGAAACATTTCATCACAGAATAGAGGACAAGTTTAGGTATAACTTAGATTATCCAATATGGTGACGAAGTAGTTAAGATATCCTGACACCACTGCCTCTGAGTCACGAGTTTGAACCTCACGTGTCAGACAGTTGTATTGATAACAAGTTGGTGGTTTCTCACGGATTTTCAATATAACATACAGTTTAACTCATTTAGCTATATTTCAACAATTACAATAGATTTCATTTTGATCTTATGACTGCACCAGTTTTTTTCTTTCAATACAAACACCTTCTCCCACATATTAAATATTACAATCTCTTTAACATTGTATCTGTTTATTCCACTGGTTTCTCTTCAAACATTATGCAGCTGTAAGCTTGGAGCCTTGCACAACATAAAACAACCTGCACCTACACACTAGTTGATTGTTAGTATTGACACTTTTTATTCATGAATTTCTGGATCTCTTTTTTCCTAAAACAAGCTCATGCCAATTAGTAACTACCCTGTTTCATGTCTCAAAAATTCTCTTGTTTATCCAAACAACACTTTCCAATAAATGTTATTAATTTATAAAGTTTTACAATCAAAATTACGCCTCTCCTTTATGATTAAATCATGATAACAGGGTTCCAATCATGTGGCCTCTGGGGGCTAAGCATAATGTAAGTTTCTGAAATAATAAATGGTTCTTTATGGATGATGATAGCCAAATTTGGTCAAAGTCTAAAATTGGAAAGAATGGCTTACAATGGTTGGCCAATACAGAGTTTTAAATTGTATGTTAGCTGTGCAAATTTCAAACTGTGAACTGGTCCCCTTATATCATCTTCATATACATTCAGTAAAGCATGACCATTTAGCAGATATAATAGTAATCCATATTAATTCCATATATAATGATAAATATTGATACATATTCCATACCCCTGGGTAGTTTACAGTGTTATACATATATAATATATATCTTTAAGCAAAAGCAAATGTGTACGGCATTACCACATAACCACACACTGGAAAGAAATATTCAGAATATTGTGACAGGTTCATTAACAGAAAATGGTACAATTTTTTACCATATTTCATCCTTTCAATACTTCATTAAACATATGTTGTTCACCATTTACAGGACCATGAACATCATGTACAATAGAACAAAAATAACGTTTCTTTTTAAAGCATTTTTATATGAATATTTTTCAACTGAATATATCTAAACACGTAGTCAACCAAAGGGCGGAAATATGGACTAGAAATCACTTTCAGAAAAAAATTATGTTCTCAATGAAAAGATCACTTTTTATTAACTAAAGAGACATCTCTAGTAAATAAGGGAGATAATTGTGTACTTACCTTTCAAACCTCTGTAGGATGCCATTGAGGAGGGCTTGGTTTATAGGGGGTGGAGCTGAAGCTGGCAGTGGAGGGGGAGGGGGTGGAGGCACAGGGGGTGGTGGTGTAGGGTGTGTACAGTCTGTAGGTAATACTGACCCCGCACCACTCTCCAAACTGTCCGACAGACGGTGCGACTCGGAACTCTCCTTTGTATCGTTTGATTCTACATTTTCTGTCTTCTCACTAATCACAAGATTGTTACTGGAAATATTCACTTCTGTCTCCATCCTTCTAGCTCGGATAGCTTTAAAGAGTTCTTCTTGATGAGTTATAGCAAAACTAACAACTGAGGGAGGTCGCAACGAGGACACAGAAACTACAGAACCCTCAGGTTGGGAGGCTGACTGTGATACAGAACTTACAGAGCTTGAAATTGATATGGCATCACTGTCACGTCCGTTCTGTAGCGGAGACGATAGGTCACTAATGGACCTCCGTCTTAGAGAGTTCCAGGAGTATTCGCTTGTTGCCCGGTAGAGAGGTGGCACTGACGATATGTCACTTTGGTCCGATGTCTGACACTGGGCGTCACTTTTAAAAGGAGGGGATAACTCAAAGTCAGGTTGTAAGAGTTGACGACGTAACAAAGATTCACACTCGCTAGATTCATGTGACTTATCCGACAAACATATACTGGATTCACATTCACCGGTCTCCTGGGATTGGAAGTGGGGGTCAGGATTGGCTAGGAAATCTATAGAGGCTGAAAGACAAAATTCATCAAGTTTGATTTTTTGTTTTGAAATTTAGGACAAGAAGTTATGCAATTTACCATATGGGTAAATTAATGTACCTCTGGATGAAAAGAAGCTGCAGCTAAAGTGTCATTGACTGATATCATGGGTATTGAGTACACAAGTAATTATTGCAGGATTTACTTAATGCAGTATACCAGAGCTAAAGGGAGACAACTGCTATAACCTCCCTTGTAACAAATTTTTTACAATAATTCATATATCTAAAATAGAGGTTGAAGTATACTTACAACTATATTCATTGTCGCTTTCTGCATCAAAGAAAACCTCAAGAGATTCTGAAATTAGAAGAAATTTTATTAAACAATTATATCACTAATTGTCAAAGTGATAACAGTAAGTTTAAAATGTAAACTTTAATCACTGCCTTCTTCAGGATTAAAACCTGGGACCTTTGACTCTTCAGTAATACATTTAACTGATCAAACTGAAGTTTCCCAAAGACAAAAGGTATATTTTATTACAACTGTATAGTCTTAACCTGGGTTGTAATATTTGCCCTTAAAGAATTTACTGAACAAGTTACAGTATCATAAGTAATGCTGATTATCACTTCAGTGCCCCTTTGCTGGATCTGGAGGTGACAGATTAAGTACATATGTACATAAGTAATGGGAGATTTGTTCAGGTACTTTCTCTGCTAGGGATCAAACTCTGGACTTATGTAGTGCATACATGTACACACATGTATATAGCTTCTGGTTTTAGATTATTTGTTAAATTCTATATAATTATATGACAGCAATGGTCATTTAATGACATGCCAGACTTGAGGAGCGGAAGAAAGCCATAGTGTCCTGAGACAAACAATTGACTAACATGGTCAATACCTATCAACTGCATCATCGTACACTATATAAATATTGTACCAGATCACAACCCTGGATAGAGACACTCACCTGTTTTCCTGTGGGTGGTTGTGCTCCTGGTTACCGGTGAGAAATCAGAATCTTGAAAACCTAATCTCAAGGTCAGTGGGTCACCAGGACCAGTAGAGGTCAAGGATGATTGGGATGTGTTGAAGGAGAATAACTCTACAGCACCAGCCTCATGATCAATCTGAAATACAGATATCAATTCAATGACCTTCATGACCTTCAGGTTCAAGTAAGGGTCAAAGTTGTAAGCCTTTGAGAGTTTGCTGAATCTCAACAAACGTTAATCAATGAATTGTTTGGGTGCATTAATTACATATATATATTGTTATCAATAAAAGGAAACTTTTGCTTTTTTCTTTTACATTTGGGTGTTAACCAATTGTGTTGTAATATTCTCTTGCATCAAACAAAAAATGAACATTTTATTTAAATAAAAAACTATTTAAATTTGATATAGCTTTATGGCCCAGGTTATAATATCAAAATACAGTTATGTGTATTATTCAAAAGATAATCAAGCCGGTAATAAAAATTAATAGAATACGAATTAGACAAATCAACTATCAAGATTAAATCACATCCCATGCCACAAATTAAACTTCTAATACTGCTAATAAACAAGATACATATTTGACTAAATACTTACCATATCTATAATCTATGTTGGTCAGTATTGATATTTAATCATTAGTATAAAACAATTACAAGTCCATGGTATAAAATATACACCATTAGAAAGGGTCATGGACCAATACACTCATACACCTTTCACACAAATGATTATATAGCTGATTAAAAATTCAATACACATATGTGATATGACTGAAAGTAAGACAAAAAGTAGAATTGAAATCTTAATCTGCCACTTAAAGTTCCATCCTCTAATAAGAAGAAACCAAAATCCATGCAAAAGGCAAGAGGTGGCCATGATTTAAGTAGCACAAAGGGAAGTAACTCTGAACAAATATTCAATCAATAATCCAAAAAAGTGTTTTTGACAAAAAAAATTGTCTCAGCATAGTTTTTCCCCACAATTAAATTACTTGAAATTGCTTGTGAATAGTTTTAGAAATAAAATTAAAAAAAAAATAAAATAATAAGAAGCAGCTGTTTTGTGTCAAACTCCCTACAGTGAATTTTACTACAATACAAAAATAATCTTTGACTAATTTCAAGAAAGAGAAAAAAAATATGTTGCATCAGTTTCTCAGCATTTAGTGAATCGAATATCTAACTCAACAGCAGCTGTGTAAATACAAGGAAAGAAAATCAAATTTTTAAAGGAAAATGAATAATACTCCTTTGTCAAACAGTGAACAGCTGTATTCTATCAATTAGATCATCATACATGGCACTCATCATGTGCTATCTATTCGTGGTTAGCAGCAAAGGAAGGCAAAGCATTATAATGTGCAGTAGCTGTACTAGCTGTAGCTTAAATCCTGAATAATACAAGTGTAAATTGAATTCTTTAATTACAGCCTGGATAAGAAATTACCACTCCTCTGGTACAAAGATATGCTTAATGTTCGTAAAAAGTTATTATAAAAGTGTGTTCCTGCAAAAATAGAAGTTTTGCCAGAATGATATTAACAAAGCAAATAAGCATCATTAAAATTACAAATGCTGCTCCAAAATTTTAGTGTTGGCATATCCCAGTGTATAAAAAGTCATAGATGACAACCTACACAATTTTATTACAGACAAACACAATTTGTTAGGAAATTATCAGGTTCCCTTGTAAATTAATTCCATCAACAATGTTGAAATCGGTACAAGTGTTTACAGTGAAAGAACAAAAAACAACCATATCCAGATGCAGAAAATGATTTTGTGATTTTTTTTTTTGTGAATTAAAAACCAAATAAATGACTTGCTAGAAAGAATGAAACAAATATGCAAGAAATAGCATAATTTACCTAACAGAAAACTGACTAACACACATCACATAGTTAGATATAAAAATGTATAAAAGATATTATACTATATAAAATACATTCAAACCTGTGATAGGCTCCATGATGTGAAACAATTGTCTCATCATATATATACCCAAACAAACTTGCCTTATATATAATTGCAGGTCATATTAATAATTAACATTTGTAAGACAAATATATGTATTAATCCAATGGATGTTGCCACGAGTAGGTAATACATTTATCCAGTTAATCGCTCCATAGTACTACAGGAAATATTGCATATAATAGAGGCTGGCTTGTAGCCTTATTAGAAGAAACAGTAGTAACATTGGTAAAGTTTTCTGTATAGTTATTAGCCATCTATTTCACTCAAACAAGGCAATACTGAAGATTACTTTATACCTGTGATAATCATGATCCATACATGTATATATTTTTATGATCATAACCATACCTGCAATTAACTAATAAAAGTTCTGTGTTTTCACCAGTACTTCAAAATTTAAGATGAAGAACCGTCGTTATCACAGGTTGACAACATCCCAGGTATATGTGTTCTCTACCTTGATGTTGAGACAGCTTGTACGTTACCATCTGTAGCTGTAGACCTTTTGTGAGAAACTCTACATCAGCTGGTTATTGACGGAACAGAAAATCTATTAATTTTCTCAATGCTCATGACATCTGTGTCTGTTACCATGGTTACTAATATGTTTTGATGATGATAGGTAAACATACTTATGTGATGTAGTCGTACACAGAATTTTTAATTTTAGTAAAATAGTAAAGTAGTTTTATATGTTTGGAATATGAATTATTAGACGATACATCATGATGAAAATTCCTGCCAGTATGTTATATACCTGGTAATTTTAGCATATCGTATGGTAACTAAAATTTTCTTGGTGCATGCTAGTAAACTTAGATGGCATTTATTAAATCTTATTTCTCCACACTATATATCATATAAATATCATGGGTTCTTGGTATCTTGCTTCTTGAAGGGAATTTCATTAAGAGATTTGAACATATAACCGTGGTGGCACTTCATGCCAGAGAAACATAGGCTTAATTTAATATGGGGTCTCTGGGACTTTTTCTTATCATAAACTTTTTAATAAAGTTAATAGCAAGTTAGACACTGTACCTTGAAAGATAATAAAGGTCATTCATTTGCAGAAATGTTGAAGCCTTTATTCTTGTATACTTATGTTTAATTATTTAATCAATTTTCTCCATCTAACCTTGAATAAAGGTCAATTAAAGTCATTCAATTGTACGAAACTGAATTGTTGTTGCAGCCCTACTGTAAGCCTTTTCAGTACTGAGAAGTTGTTCAAAACTTATAGCCTAGCTATTTCAATTTGAATTCTTTTGAACAAACTTTGTAACCCTTAATCCAAGCATTCAAGGTAAGATCTCTGGGATACATCTTGGTAATTGAGTATGTGTTAAAAGATAATTTTCTTTTTGATATATCCAATGTCTATGGGCTTATTGATTATTGAGGTGACACATTGACCCTTGTGACCTTATAAATAAGGTAAAGGTAATAAATGTTAACAAACTTTGTAGCCTTTATCTAGCATTCAGTAGACATGATAAACCTGGGCCTCTTGGTGATTAACAAGTCAATTGAAGATTTTAGCCTTTTTCGATGAATGGGATGTGATAGTAAATGAGTGTTTAGGTTATTTATTTGAACAAACTTTGTAGCCCTTCATCCAGGTATACTACAGAAATAATATCATATGTATCTGGGCCTCTTAACTTGGTTAACAAGCAGTTGTTTGAGGAAGAACATTATACAACTTTTCCACATTTCTTTTCTACCTTTATGGTACTGCTGGTGCTGAATCTATAAGGATTCTCTAAGCTAGCTGACATTCCATGAAGTATTAGAAATATCATTACAGAGTTGCTTTAGAAAGATTAGATGTATTGATTCATTAATAATGGTAAATAAATGGATCAGTGATGAATAGCTTAAAGACCTGCTGATTAGCAAAAACAACAACAACAAACTTATTGTCTTGTTTAATGATTTATTACTAATGTAGCTAATTAACGTATGGCATCATTTACACAGAGTTTTACAATGATTCTAGTACAGAACAACTCGGGCACCAAAACTGAAGCCTGACTGGCAGTGATTTAACATGAGAGTTACAGATACAGAGGTGGGATGATTGTAGAAAAAGTAGAATGATCATCAAAGAAAGTATTTCCATTATGGATTACCACGTGTTAAAATTTCTGTCTGAAAAAAAAACAACAATTCTGTGTTCTTTACACACTAATAAGAATTCTATAATATGTATACATCCACTTGAAACTTTAACCCTTTATTTCAATACACTTAATTTTGTAAATGTGTAGGAAGTTTGAACAGCAAATGTATTGCAAAAACCTTGATTTAAACACATTGGAGATTAGATTAGAGAGTTCAGCTTAACTAACCCGGTAGATAATTATCATAATCGTTAAATATAATTATCAGATATTACCTGTATATTCATATGTATAGTTTACAATAGAAATTCAACAGCAATAATTTAATTCTGAATTTTCAGTATTTAGACGATTTTTCAATGTGGCACTTCAAAAATAATGAAAGCAATGATGACTTGACTAGCAAAACTAAAAAATATTGAGCATACAAATACCTGCACTAACCTAGATTGAAGACTTAATTTAAAGCTGCATCATTTTGGGAATGATTTTAAATTTACTAACCCTAAAGTTACTGAATCTTGGTTATTCATTTATCGTTCAAAAACCTTTCATATGATTTTTTTTACCATCAAGACTATAGAGTGAATTTTTTTTTTTTACTAAGCTCTGTTTTTGTAAATCAATTCAGCAATTTGATTTAAGAAATATTAAAATTTATTTTTTAAAAATATGTTTCCCCCCTGAATTTGTTAGTAATACTAAAAACTTGATACTGTTCATTGTCTGACTAGAAATACAAGTGTATAATTTCTTTCATACCTACCGGTGTAATACTGGCTGGTCTAGGGCAATACACTCATGTCGCCTGAGGCTGTATTGCATGGCTACCCATGCAATAAAGCCTCGTGACGTCACGGCGTCGACAAAATCTTAACATCTTAAATTTTAACATTTTTTTCACAAAATTGACTGGTTTTACTATAAAGATGCAAGCAACGGAATTTGTGTTGAAAATATCACGTAATTTTTCATGTATGGAAATTGACTTCCAGTCGTGGATTTCTTCGAATTTATTTCAAAATGGCGGGATATTATAGTTGTAAAATTGCAGTAAAACGTCGTGGTATGAAAGAAAAATACTCTTTCATAAGTGGATATGAAGGATAGGGATATTCTACCCTCGGGATCACAAAATGTTGCAAAACCCTCGGCAAGCCTCGGGTTTTACTACATTTTGTGACCCTCGGGTAGAATATCCCTATCCTTCATATCCACATATGAAAGAGTCTTATAATATTAAATAACAGCTTTAAGTATGTAATAAACCTGTAGACTAAAAAGGTTTTGTCAATTGATCATTGAAAACTTTTGTTACTTCCATAAGAAACCAAATCTGCAATGAAGTGAATAAACGATTTTTGAACCATGAAAGATCAAATCTCAAAGTTAACACACCATTTTTTTTAAAACTAGGTGGTATCGGAAGAATTAGGAAATCCCTGATACTGGTTTGATTAAATTATTCGCATGCATTGAATGTGATATACAGTCTGTTGTATAAAATAAACAGGAATCTTAAATAGACCATTAGAAAAGACATATATATAATATGAAAATATTCATTAGTAAGACATTGTAAATCACACTGGGAAATGATATACATGTATACAATAAACAAATATATTGTTGAACACCATTTATCTTTGGCTCCCACAGAGTTAATATTAAACAAGGGCCATAACTCTGTCAAAAATTGATATGACAAGCTGTATCATAAAAGTGACCAAAATGATATACAGACAAAATAGTTTTTCATTATGGCAATTCAAAAGTTCTAAACTGTAATAAATCACTGTTTTCAATTTGAAAATGCTACTCTGGACACAATAAATGCAGGATTATTGTAATGGCACACAGATTACCTTGGTATAATTGACAGAAAAAGTTAATTAAGCACCATGATGTGATCAGCAAAATATGTAATTACAGCTTTCTGGCTGATATCTCTTACATTTAAATGCATAACATTTGTTATGAATTTATGACAACATGGATCTAATGTGTTAATCCTCTATTTTGCTTTGTCATCAATCTGTTTTATTTTTTTTCAAACTACATGAGTAAATGATGTTTAAAGCCACCAAATTCAACTTTATATAAATATTCAGAATTTTTAAAATTCTCAAAATGTGTTTGCATATTTAAAGATCAATATTAAATGCACCTTGATAGTTAAATCTAACAAATTAAGCCATTTTAACTTTTGGTATATAATCCCTTCTTGATGACATACATGACTTCCTCATTGTTATTGAGGATGATGTTAAAACTTATGAAATATTTGATAAGACAGAAGTAACCATAACTAGACAGTAATCTACACCTACCTCATTGCTTTATAGCCAAGCAGGTTATATCAGACCAAAGCACCAGGGGCACTTATCCTACTTGATATTGAGGTCAAATATTGGAGAATCATAAAACATGTGTATAAATCATAAAGAGTTTATGAAAAGTAAATGAGTGTATATCAGTTTTCTTTTTGATTTAAATACTGTTATATAGAGTTGAGGTACAATAATTTCTAGAAATCTGCTTTAATATTTCAAAAAACAAAAAAAGCATGCATGGAAGTACATTGCATTTACCTTGCAGAATAATTTAGTTTTTCATAAAATATCTAATAACCTGGCCTTAATGTCATTCAGTTGCACACATTACATTACAAAACATACATACAAGTTAACTTTCCTATAAAAATAAACATCAAATGAAAACTTTGACATAAACCAATTATCAAGCTTTTTATATTACTTATTACAGTGAAAGTAATCCACTACAATACAAACTTTCATTTGTTAATTAATATTACATACCATTAACCAGACATCTTCATTCACAATAACCATGATACACAAACAATGAGTATTTAATATTAACGTATAATCAAAATATCTTTCAGGTTTTCAAACTTTTTCGATGTTCAATTAAAGACATTCAATATCCCATCACAGTATATGCAAGCCCTTTTATCAAAGCTAGCATATCCAAATAATGCAGAGGAAAAAGCAAGTGTATCCAAGCAGTAATCATTACCATTATTTAAAATAGATAAATAGCTATCATAAGCTATCAAAAGCAGAAACTTATCTTCCCTTTTCTAACAATGAACTTTTACTTTCTTCCAAACCATATTAGTTTTCTCTACTCAGAATTCTTGAATTGTAGTTAAATTCAATGACATAACTGTCTAACAAAGAAATAAAAACATCTTAGAATATGCAATATTGATATTACAAAGATATAAGACTACAAAAGATATAAAATATCACATAAAAAATTACAAAAGAATTGAATAACACACCAAACGCTGAGAAAGTATCAAAAATATTCAAAGAATGGTTTATTTTAGGTTTATGAAGGTATAGTTATAAGGTAAACAGGAAATTACTTGAAAGTAAAAAAGATAAGAATTACTCATTAGGAAAAACATGCACACAAACCAATCTAATCTTTCACATGTCAGGAAATAAGAATATTTTAGATTCTGATTTGGGAATAAACACTGGGAAACATTTGAAAATTACATCTGGGAAATAAAAAGGCTTGTGTAAGGAAGAATACTTGAATTGTTTTTTAAAAGGAAATATGCAGGAATGTAACAAGGAGTATGATTTGTTTCAGATACATTTTCTCATTACACCAATGAAAACATGACAGGAAGTATAAGGGCCTAGTATATTTTAAATGTCCTCGTATGAAAGGAAACATTCAGGGTATACTATGAAGGCGCATATCTTTATTGATACTTTCACATTACATCTAGGAAATATTAAGGGTATAGTACAGAGGAGTATATTTGAGTTGATATTCTAACATTCAACACCCTGCTGTAAGTAATAGATTGAGGAATACATTTTAGTTGTCGCTCTCCAATCTCCCATGCACAAGTATCCTTGGTTAGTGTAAACATTACCTTAGTAGTAGACTGGTGCCTTTATCTGTCAAAATGGTGACAAATGCACAAAATCAGAAAACAACAGCTATATATCAAAAATCCTAATAAACAAAATCCTTTTTTTATAGCTAGTTTCTGCAATTACATATGGTTTTTGTAGTTCTATCAGAAAGTCACATGTCAAGTCTGTAAGTTTGTTGGATTTATGAAACAAATAATTCTGAAAAAATGAATATGAAATTCGGCAGAGCTAACAATGAATCCATTAAAACTTTACAAACAGATTGAGCGAGTTGTTATATTCACATCAATATTCTACCACACACAGTTAGATTAACGGTTAATGACCCAATTATATCTTTGTGTTTTACAGTTATATGTATTTGGAGGTATGTATCAATTGTGATGTTATGGTTACGAGCACGACACTATTTGTTCACAAATTGATGATGTTGTGCTTGTGAGGACATATGACATCATAATGGATACCTGCTGACAAGAGCAGATAACTCTGCAATTATATGTAAATACAGAACAGAATACTTAACAAGTAGTATCAATACCAATCAAATATTTTAAAAGATTGTAAAGTTCAAATCATTGTAAGCTGTTTATGTAAAACAGCTAAAGATCTACACTATGCTTAAATTTGAGCCTAAATTGTTTTGTACTAACTATAGTATGAGAATGAATATTTCTATCTAATTGTATATATCCTGAAACTGGTATATTGTCCTTTGATTGCTTAAATCCATAGTAAAAAGAAATAAATTTCTTTTTATACAAATATTGAAGTCCTTAGAATTATCATCCATTATATGCAGTATCCTAGAGGGTGTTCTGTCCAAGGAAACAAAAATAAAGAGTACACACTATATAAATATTACGATGCAAGCAATATTTATGACAGCCAAATTGTTCAGATTAATTTGTCATGGTGAATGAACATGCTTTTTATTTTGCTAGATATCTTATTATTTTTTGAGCTTAGTGATTTATTGTGTGAAAGTGAGGCAAGCAAAATATGTTGTACATTCGTGCGTCATGTGATACTGTCTTTGGACAAAAAAATTGTGAAACTGAAATTGTTTTAATGGGATATTTCAACATATCAAAAGCTACATGTAACCTATTTGATCATAATCAAAAACCACATATAAGGAACTACTGACAAATCAGTGAAATGTCATACCGTTGTAATCAAATTTTGATAAAGTCTGTTGGGATGGAGTGTTTTGTA
Organism: Argopecten irradians; assembly: GCF_041381155.1. Classification (NCBI taxonomy): domain Eukaryota; kingdom Metazoa; phylum Mollusca; class Bivalvia; order Pectinida; family Pectinidae; genus Argopecten; species Argopecten irradians. The sequence continues at coordinate 20,651,499 of NC_091134.1, forward strand.
TATTATTTATAAAATATAATGATTTTGAACTTGTAGACAGAAATACCATTTCATAAAAGATGTTTATTTTTAGACACTTAGTTATTATTAACATGTAATACAGGGAAGTGTATTACATATACTGTATAATTAGGGCCTAATTTTTTCTATGTAGATCTACAACTTTTGATAGCAATATGCTCATGGACTTGCATCGCTCAAATGAAATTTCCGTTGAAGTACTACATGATTAAATGGATTTTTTATTTATTCTTCATTTGAAAAAGTTGCTCACTGTCTCCTCAGTCCAAAAGGCAAAGGGAGTTACAAAATCTAGCTTTCCCCAAAAATTCTCGATAAGATGTTTCTGCCATGTGTCCTCATAATCTAATGAGGACATGGTTCTATTTCCACAATAGAGCTTTTCTACTTTAACCTTACATCTATTCCTTCTGGTATACATTATAGTCAATATTTTATGACTACAAAATAAAGCCATATGATGTAAATGTTACAATAATGCATATTGCTCTATGGGACAGGTGAGCTATATTTTAAGCTTGTGGAATATCATGTTTATAAATGGCAATGTGATAAATTAATGTGAAAGGTTGTGTTTATATTAAGTGCTAATTATATTAATTCCTGATGTGACATCATAAATCTTCTATGAAATAAATCCTAGGTGTGTAACAGATGTCTTATTTAAACCTAACCACATACATAAAACCTCAAACAACTCCCTATCTCAACTACCTGAATTATAATCTGTGTTAGAATTATGGAAATTATATTTACTGAAATGATCCATAGTTGACAAAAACATATAAAAATTGAAGATCTGTGTAATATTTTTTCATTTTCTCTCATGAAGCTTTACAGAAAATGTATACCTATGATGGTTATTCCTGGATATTCTTCACAATAAGATATAGCTAATATAACCTCTAGATACAGTCGTACATGTTTCTTACTACATTTATACATTATGTAGATGTCCTTATATGTGATACAAGTATACATGGCGTTACGGACATCAATAGGGTTACACCTACTATACCACTATGGCTTTTATAGAAAATCTCAGGTAATTGAATATCTTGATGGTCATCATATATTCCACCCTTCAGATCGATTCACAAGTAGTGAATTTATTTGAAGATTTGAAATTAGTTTCCTTTTTTTAAATTTTACATTAAGATTTGCGATTTATTTTTTGTGACTTTGTCATTTTGTCATTATATATCAAGATACCAGCGTTACATGTATATAACTTTCCTTTGCTGAGGGATATGACTTTTGTTATTAAACCCCAACAAAAATGTTCTTAATGAAAATTGTGACGTTTCCTTTTGGTTAAAGTTTCGTGATCTTTAAGACAGGTAAGAAAGTGTTGAGACTTACCTGGGCCTTTATCTCGTTAGCACATTCGGTGTGATAGCACTTGTCTGCGAGGTCTGCAGCTGTCAGTCCGTTGTTGTCGGTGATATCAGCACTACACCCATTGGCCAGTAGGGTTCGTACACACTGTAATGGAACAATAGTCAGATGTGCAGTTAATGTAGTAGATGTTCTCAAGGTTTGATGGCAGATATTGGTAAGCATAGCCATTTTATATTCCAGAGTCTTCTGTAATTACTATACTTCAAAATTGATTCAAATGGCAAAACTGGTATTAAAGGCAAAGTATTCAGTTAGATTTTTTGTTGGTTAACATGAAGAATTCTGAACCTTTCAAAGGTGATATTTCCCTCATTCTTCAGCCACAAGTATAGTTATTATTTTTTGAGGTTAACAGGTTTTTTTATTAACCTACAAGAAGTCAATAATAATTTAATATCAGAAAACATTCCAGATTCTATTTATCTCCATCAGCATTTGTAGACATTTACTACATTTTATATAAAAATAGTCAATATTAAAATAGGTTGCACCACCCACACCATGCAGCTCACACTATTGGTGAGAATGGAATCCTGTTCAGTGTTTGTTGTGATATCACACCCTGTCAAAGTCCAGCCTAATGCTAGAGCTACTTGAGAGGCACATTCCTCTGGTATAGCAATTTGAATGATTCTACTGCAATACGTAAATGTTTGGAATCCTAGGAAGGTAAACTTTAATGATCAAACATTCAAATACAGACATCACTTATAGACGTTAATATGTTTACTATAAGTATTGGTGAAGTTGGCTAACCAAAGTATAACATTTGTAAGCCAAACATACCGGTACACCTTGAAACATCAAGTGAAATCGTGGGAAGGGTTTGGTCAAATTGATTTGATTGTAATCAGAACAATTGTAATTTAATACGTAACTTATATTTATATGACTCATTAATTATTACACAATAATTTCATTTTACATTGGAAATCGAAAAAAAAAAAAAAAAAAGTATAATTTACAACAGCTTCGTGAGTCAGGAAATGCTTCAATTTCCCCAGAATCATTCGAAGAAACAAGAGCAAAGTGTTAGTTAAGAACAACTTCTTTATTTTTAGAAATGAGCAATCTCTGTAGAACTTTTGCAGTGAAAATCAAATGCAAGCTAGGGTTTGAGGAGAATATTCATTATATGCATATAAGATTTGAGGCAGGGCTTTAAGTACATTAATTATACAGAGGATCAACACCTATTTGTGAGGGACATGACCTTGACTACATTAATGTCCGTATATAGACCAGACAAATGTATGGTTCAGATAAGATCTTTCCCTATAGGGAATTTGTCATTGTAGACAGAATTGTATATGCTGAATCAATTAGAGTATCGAAATGCCCCCATCCAATAGTGACTAATTCAAACTGTTGATGGACAACAGATTCAATGGTTTGTTGGACAGCTTATCAACCTATGGACACGGTCATCTTAAAGTCATCTTGCAGTAGCTGATGGCTAACACCGAAAAGCCATTCAACCTGAGCACTTTGTAAAGTATCCCTGTGTAGTATTTTGACAAAACATACAGTACAGACCATACCATTTCTCAATTTCCTAACAAACACATTAAAGCTTCACCTGAGCAGGGATGTTCATACCTTGTACCTTGAATCTTCACCTAAGAAACAGATAACCAAAATCCCAACAATTCTTACACCTATCAAATACCATGAAAGTTAGAAGAATGATTAGCATCATATGGTTTATCCATTTAAAAATTTTACGTCTAAAGGAGGCTTATTTGTAGGCCAATATAGTTTCATTCTTTTTACTTGAGGCATGAGGTTACTTGAGAGTACATACATTTATATCTCTATATACCCTGACTGTATCCTCTGGTGGACACAAAGTCTGGGTACATTTATATGTATACGCCACATACCAGGGACAACACAGACAAATAATAGTAAGAAAATGTCAAAAGCATGAAAAACTGCCTAGCAAAGACGGGCGTATCCTTATAACCCAGAATCAATATCGGAACAAAGGGGTCTGTCATCACATAGCTCATATCACATGTACAAGATAACATGTCAGATTAAAGATCTACGTACCCAGACCCTTAGCGGCCCACTAACATCAATCTATCACGATGAATTACTTTTCAATGATCGCCAATACAGCCAATGTCCTTTATTAACTTGGTTTTGTAAGATGTTTACATCTCCTGCAGTTTAAACTAGGAAGTTCAGGAATAAGGTAATCTCAATATCAATAGATTGTTTAAGGTAATTTAGTTCAGTTTTACTTTGTTTTATGTCCTATTCACAGCTAAGGTCAATCAAGAACAACCTTCTCTTTATACCATTAGAAATACGTAGTGACTGCATATGATACAGGCTTTACAAATATTGCCATCCAGTAACAGAGCCATACGAACAAAGACAGCCAGCATATCTCAACATGTCATATCAACAACAAGATCAGATTCTAGAATCTTGGGTCGGGGGTCAGCCCCATCATTTGTTACAAATTCTGATAATCCCCCATCCTATAGGAATATTGGTGCTATCCCATGTCTTAGTTTCACTTAAGAAGAAGTCGTTTATATGGAAATTTCATGGCCCCCCGGGGGTCAGCCATACATCATGACAATTTTGAATAGTGATTCTCATGCTTAGTTTCTAGGGAGAAGATAGTCGCGTTTTATATGGAAATAGAAGAACTAAGTTCAGATGAAGAAGTCGTTTATATGGAAAAGCCAAATCCCTTAGATACACTATCCCATACAATACACCCCGCCCCTCAGGCCCCGTGGGGGGTGAGCAGAAAAATATTTCATGGGAGGGGATGTTTGTAATAAGAATAAGAATTTGGGAGCAATAAGAATTTGGAGAGAAAGAGAAAGTAGGAAAATGATAGGAAGCATCAAGGGTATATGAATTGGTCTGTTTGGTGGAAGTCAGATGGAGAGACCATATGTGCTTCACTTTCAACTGGAACAATGTTTGCATCGGGAGAATGAGGCACTACATCAGAAGGAGGCATCCAGTTTTGTCTTTGGTGGAAACAACAGGATTTATTACAAGATGGAATGTATGTGTAGATGTGGAATGATTTGGGTGATTACTGTTGACTTGCTCATCTTTACAAGGTTAAGAGGTTGAAAATTCCAGTAAGAGAGACTGATCTTGATCAGTATCAGTTTTATTCTGTTTGACTATTTGTTCTTTTTTTTTCACTGCATCTCATCAACGGTTAAAGTTATATTACATTTTCAAGATAAATTCATGATTTTTGGTAAGGTAAAAAAATTGCAGCGCAGACTAACTGAAGCCTAAGTGACCAGAAAACCAGTTGTCCCACACTGAAAACATTTCATAGATGTCAATACAGTAGTTCCAACTATGATTGTCTAAATTTGAAAGAAGCAATAGGTTAGAGACATTACACATTCTGATTATAATACATAAACATGCAGTCATATCACTTTAATTGCTTTAATAATAAAACAGCATTAAAAATAAATCACTAAAAATACCTTGGCAGTTTAAAAAAAAATGCTGTCTGTACTTCCTGGTATATTTATAAAGGATCCACAGAACATATGGTCAAACAAAAGACCATGTACACAGGCATATCTGTGAATCAATCGCCGACAGCAATACTAGATATTTTATGCATTGATTAGATTAGGTATATTATTAAATCTGTTCTTACCTATGTACCAGACAAGCCAGATAATTAACTTATTTGTAAACCAGTCTACATGGTGCATTGATTTATTCTTGACTTTTCATAAATATGTACTACAGACTGATATTCCAATAAGACTTAAGGATTTTAACATTCATTAACAGTCATTAGGGTTACAGACAAAAAGCATTTCAGGAAGTTCCACTTTTGAAATTTTTAAAAGTAACTGCCATGGAAAATTTGAGTCCAAGAAGTGTTTTTCAAGAAGCTAAACAATATCAACAGTGTTGTAAGCTTTTGTTTTCAAAGAAACAAGATATATATTTGTTCATATGTTCCTCTATCAATATCATATAAAATTGGGTTAAAACACGACTAGAAGGGATGCAAATGACATAAGAAATACTACATATATGGCCCCAATCATTTCACAGTAAATATTTTGATACAACTAGATTATAAAGGACATATACTGTGTAACAGCTGATTTTTGTAACTGGCTCAAGACATACTGTTGACCATTTTTGTATTGGTGAAGCTTAAGAGCTGGAAAAATTTGGTAGAAAGTAAGTAAACGGATACCTACCACTGAATACTGATAGTATTGAGAGACTAGTGCACTGGGCACATTATCTCAAACCCCTGTTATCTCTCCAACACTATTTATAGACTATCAAGTATCCATTAAGTCATCAAATTGTCCTACATAACATTTATCAGAAAAATCTGCCATGACTTCAGATGTTTGAATAAACAATGACTTCAGAGTAAAATAGAAATCCAATGTGTATCAGAAAAGAACCAACGGAAGTAATCCTAAATACAACAGTGATTTCTTAGGACCCCTCCGAAACTCATGTGACCGTGATATTCATTTACACAACAATCCTGGTATACCAATTTTCATTAAAATGTGACAGGAGTTTTTAGTGGTCATGGTAACTATATTGAATTTCTCATGAAAAATTAAAACTCCTATAGTATATGTATATATTGGCTATGAACAGTTGCAATATGAAAACAATTAGCCTTTTGGAGAAGTCTTTCCAAAAACTAATATTGAGGAAGGACATAGACCGACAGACAATAGTGGTGCAATATTATAGTTAATTTACAAGTAATTGGCATCTCACATCTCCTATGTTAGGTCCATGATTAGAGAGTAGGGTCGATGATTACAGAGTATGATGAACTTTCCATCATGTTGATTGAATTTTCTTATGCTACAAAATGTATTTACACAATCGTTGTGATGAAGAATACATCTAGCTGCAGACTGATTATGATCAAGTTCTATGAGACAGGAATGCATGACGTTTGTGAGATTTTTGTCAGAAGTACAGTACAGTCTGGCAAATACTTAAATTTACAAGTCAAGTGATTTTTATGGTTTATATAGTTTACAATTATATAAATTGTAAATATATCTGAATTTGAGCAGCATTATGATATATAGCCTGTCTAAAGCATATCATTTCACCATAATATACATGTACTTAATTCATTTCACAATAATTTACTTAATACATTTTACAAATGAAATATACAAATGAACATCTAAGATCATAATGTATGTATATATACTAGCGATTAATGCATAAAACATCATCTTAATGTCTAGTGTGATGTAATACCTGAAATAATACATCTGTATGATCTAAAACGGAAACTCCTTTAGTGATTTTTAAATGTAAATAATTGCAAATAAAAGTTTAAGAAGAGAGATTTATTCTAATTTTTACCATGGTATATGTTAATCTGACTCAGATCTGACTGTCAGGCTAGTTCATTTAATAAAGTAATTAAGCCTCTCCAAAATAATTCTATTCTGAATTTCAATGGTAACCAGAAAGGTCTTTAATACATATGAGAAGACACTAGTTTTATAAATATTTGTTAACTTCAGGAAACAATTATCATATAGAAAAAGAATTCCAGAAATCAAAAATGGTTTTTAAGCTAGGTTTTCCTTTTAAATTTCAAACACTATCCTATGAAGGATTAAATGTTATATAAGAGACTTTGGACTTGAGGTTATTATGATGTTTTTTACAAGGCTTACAGATTAAACAAAACCTAAATAAAGCTTATGCTAAAAAGTGAAATGGAAGAGACTGTTTTCTAGTAAGCAACTACAAAATTAAAGCCAAAACTTTCATTCCACTTAGATCATATGTGCTATGAATTATGATTGCTGTATCTCAGCAGGTATCTTATGAAGCTATTTACAATTATGCATGGTTGAGTGAAAGTATTAAAAAGATGATGGGGTGTTCAATGCCAATAATAGGAAATGATTTCTTCTTGGTAGAAAAACAGATAAAGAGAGTCTACAAGATGGGACATGACACACATTTATAATTTATCAGGACAAGGAGAGAGATGGAGGGATGACTGAAATCAATATATTCATAATCTGGTGTATATATACAGACAGAAGACAGATGTAACCATCCTTACCATTGTAACCAAATGGTATCACACCATACTGTAGGTAAATAAACAGAGGTCTAAACTAACAGAGAATCATACATAAAGTGAAGTGATAACGTTTTACATTGTCATACCATATAGAAGTTAACAAACAATCAATTTATCATAGCCATATGAATAGAGCTTAAATATTATCACCTAGTAGTGAAACCAACAATAAAATTTTGAGGTAACAAATACATGGATATATAGTTTGATCATTCCGTAGCAACCAAAGTATTTATATTTTTTTTTGCATGGAAATACACTTTTCCTTATTTCATGAGAATTCATCTGTATAGAAAATACACTGAATATTGTTTAATGCAAAATTCCAGTTCTATGTCTTACAGGCACATAAGTTATAGTATTGTATGTAATAATGTGCTGTACGTAGAATATAAATTCTTTCTTATAATGCATAAAATAACATGCTGCACAAATGCAATATTGATTTCAACATGCACACACTGCCTAAAAACATCCCAGTTAACCAACATATGAAACACAGTGATATTGATTAGGATATTTAATATATTCCTCTTGTAATCCGTAAAAAGAATTAAACATTTGATCAAGATTTACCTGTTACTGAAGAGTTAAGCCTAACACCAGTGACGAGACAGTGGTCCGTCCACCCTATACACAACAGGAGGAAGTGGGCACCTTTAACGACTGCACAGGTAACATACAGGTAAGAGACAGGTGTTCTACTGTTACAGGAAGCTAAGATCATGTGATGGAACATCTATCTATAGAACATGATTGTGTTGACTTTTTAGGCAGAGCCTGACTAGTGACTAGGTGTTTATGGCTAATATTTCAACATATTGAATCCACACAGTAATATGACCATGCCTTCATATCACAGGTTGTTTTAAGTACAATGCAGCTATATTTATCTAAAATGTTGACTGTGCATTCTTTGTCAAATAATACAGAAAAAATTCTTTCCTATAATGCCCTGACAGCTGAAATAGAATCTATGTTTTTGCATGATAATGTTTCAGGAAACTGCAAAATGGTTTAAGAGCAAATGTTTTTCATTTACTTTGTTCCTATGGAAGAAGGGACTCATTCATTTCTAATGATGAGTTACACAACACAGAGACATGTCTTTATGATGCTGTTTCAGTGGTGTCAATGAGCAATTAAGATTGCTCTGCATGTTTAAGACTATGCAATTAAGATTGCTCTGCATGTTTAAGACTATGCAATTAAGATTGCTCTGCATTTTTAAGACTATGCATCGCTTCCAAATGTTTTTTGGCAATTACATATTTACTAAAGGAACTTTTCATACTACTAGACTTTTGTAACTTTGAATGAAGGTCAAGGTCATTGTCAATTGTCTTTTGGCAATTAAATATTTACTAAAGGAACTTTTCATACTACTAGACTTTGGTAACTTTGAATAAAGGTAAAGGTCATTCATTCAAGATTTGGGTTTTGTTAGTTTAACGTCCTATTAACAGTCAGAGTCATGTAAGGACATGCTAGATTTGCTGGTGGAGGAAAACCGAAGTACTAAAAGGAAAAACCACCCACCAGCATTCAGTACCTTGCAACTTGCCCACATGAGATTCAAACTCGTGACCAAGATGTGAAGAACTTGTGATATTATCTTAACCACTCGGCCAATGTTGCCCCTCAATCATTAAAATAGATTTTGAAGCACTTTATCCCAATATGACACAGCTAGGCTTAATATCGGGTCTCTTGGCCACTTAGTTATTCATAAGAAATTTATCCATGTGTTAGTCTTTTGATCCCTGTGACATTGAATACTTGAATAAAGATCAAGATCATTTATTTGAATAAAGTTGGTAGAGGTTTTGTTTTTTCTGACAAGCTACAGGCCAATATCTGAATTACGATGAGAGGTCTTTTAGAGATAGTAACAAGAAGTTGTTTAAAGTCTGTTTGATTCTTATGAACTTAATTGAAGGTCAAGGTCATTGATTTGCATGAACTTGTTTGCCATTTATCAAAGTCTTCTACAGTCCCAATATATGGTTGGCTCTGTAACCCTTTTAGTAATTGATAATAAGTTAATTGTTAAAGGACTTTGAACTTATTTCACCCTTGTGACCTTGACCAATGAGGGTAAAGGTCATTGATTTGAACAAACTTTGTTGCTCTTCAACACAGCATACTATAGGGCCATTACCAGGTCTCTGGGCATCTTAGTATTTGACAAGGTTTCAACTTTAACCATATAGAATAGATACCTTTGACCTTAAATAAAGGTCAATGTCATTCATATCAAGTCTAATGATAGCCCTTCATCCGTGCATGTCAAAGATCCAATATCAGGTCTTTTAGTCCAAAATTTGAAATATGAAGTAACATTTTAAACTTTTACTATATTTAGCACCTGTAACCTTGAATGAAGTATTTAACTATTATTTTGTCATGAGTTAAGCCTTTTACTATGAGTCAATTGTGTTGGTTTGTCCTTTTGGCTTTGTATAAGATAAACATTATATAACCTGAATATTTTTAATATCAAACTTTTAAAGAGGTCAGCTTAACCTGAAATTAATCGAGAAAACCAACAGCTCCAGCAGTGACTGTCATTCTGGCTAATCCTGTTGATAGGAGTCACGTAATCTGTCAAACATCCCCCTGATATCAACACAACAATAATATGTCCTATAATAGTATATCATTCACAGCCATAGGAATTTAAGAGTCAAGAATTAAGACTTTAACAAACTTAAAAATAGTAGAAAACATGCTTTCTTCTAAATCTAATTTGAAAACTAAAATATAAATGTGACCAAAATCGAAACACAATTATGCATTGCACAATGAAAACTATTTTAACATTCAATTTTGTGCATAGAACTTTATGAAAGTGGACATATCTTGTAAGAGTGTCACAAGGTCACAGATTAATTAAATAATCATTAGAAGAGATAAAATTGAAAAGAAAAAGTCTGATTTGTACTTTCTAAGTAAATTACTGTTTAAATACCCTCTTATTTCACTATTATGTCATTTCTAGCTACCTGTTTCAATATTCATTCCTTTACTTAATATCTCAATATCAGCTTTAAGAACAGATCCCAGAATCAGAAAAGTCAGTGTTTTATTACAATGCTCCCAAGACAACAATAACAGCTCATCTATTTTTTATCACAAAAAAACAAAAACAAGACAATAATCTGTGAGTGACCGTATTGACCCTGATCGATCTGAGAGTGGGAGAGCCTTATGTCCGACATCTAATGACAGCTGAGAAAACAAAAACATCAGGATCACAGCGATAATGACCATCATCAGGTGTTTTATCTCTCTCAGGTGTGAAGTGCATCTGCATTACATGTCTTGTGTCCTCTCATCCCTACTCACTCACCTGTACTAATCACAGGTGATCAAACGACAGGTGTTACAGCCTCTACTTAAACATTACAGACACTTTAAAGACGTTTGTTTTGGTGATACGTTAACAATTCCTCTGTAACTGTAACTAAGTCATTACATTACATTAAACAGGTGGCCTTATGGGTAACGTTTCAAAACAGTATGCACCTATGGGTCGCACATTCAAAAAGTTGAGAAACCAGTTGCTATATGTACTCTGACTTTTCCCTTCCTGTAAAACCTCACAAGTCTTAAATGACTTTGGCTGTAAATTAATACTGATCTAAAAGAAAAAAAATAATATGTACCTTATTTTTACATATACGCTATGTGGTAAAATTTTCATTTCAAGGTATTTTTTCTAATTTGAATCAGGTTAACAGCCTCGGTTATTTTAGGATGTGCGAGCTTTTTGAGGTGGAGAAAAGCCAGAGTACCCAGGGAAAACCACCAACCTATGATCAATACGTGTCAAGTACTACTAACAAATATGTACAATCTGAAAATCATTTGGCACTCAAATAAAATTTGTAAACTAAGACGAAGCAAGATTTTACCAACATGGTCAAATACAAGATAACATGATCGTTATACCCATTGGGCACTTTTTATAAAGATAATTTGAGATTTTGTCTACATGTGGTGTGAAAAAGGTGCCCCTGGGTTTTTACCTGTTAATTACAGGTGATAAGGTGTGGAGAACCTCACTGTCTGAGGCATCAGACTGATGGATAGATATGTACCTGTGAACCTTAAGGTACTGATCAGCCAGTCATAAAGGTGGAAGGACCATGGGCATTCAGGAATCAACAAGTACATATACGGAAAGAGTGAAGAAAAAAACCCTCTGCATTGGTGCACAGCCAATATCATCACTTCCTTGAAGACATCCTACCACCATATGGATTAATGAAATCTGTTACCTAGCTGTAAGTGATCGAGATCGGCTTATCTCAGTCGAGGGCTAAGATTTTGTAACATAATCCCAACCGAGGCGTTAGCTGAGGTTGGGATGTTACATGAATGGGATAAAATTCAGCCAAAAATCAAGTAAAGGTACAAGACAGATCAGACGATAGAAAAATCTAGCCTGATAGATTTCCCTGTCTGAGGTGTGAGAATAAGAAAATTTCCACTATGAATGCTAACCAGTAACAAGAGTATTCCATACATCAATGAAAGTTTTCCCATATTAGATAGTATATGACAGGGCAAACTCAAAAGGAAAAATAATAATTCATTTCTTGGGTTGACATTAGGTACATCATCCTAACTTTAAGGGTAAAACTTCTCAAACTATCATGTTAATTAAGAATCTTACCCCTCTGGTTGAGATTCCTTCTTTTCAATTCAAAGGGTAAGAAACATTACGACAGACAATTGATTTTGTTTTTCCTCAATTTATTCCTCCAAAAAATTAAATTGTTGTTCCCATAGTGATATTGATAGCTGGTCATTTATCGTCTACCTTATGAAAAATGTAGCTGTTAATTTATCGTCTACCTTATGAAAAATGTAACTGAAAGTTATTTTCATATTTCAAATTTCATCACTTTCATTAATATTTGAGTTAAGTGCAAACATGTCAGCCTTCACATCGTTGTTGTGTAAGGGCAAAATTCCATTGTCAAAACTTTTTTTTACTTTGAAATGTGTTAAAAGATAGGCTTTCATGTCTCTTTTGAGTTCACTTTTATGGGATTTATGACCTAGCCTTCAGTTTTTGATTATGTGTATTGGTTGTCATTTAGGGCTTTCAAAGGCCTGCTTCATAAAATCTTATATGAAATGGAAACTTATTTATGATCCCATAATATAGTATATATAAGGTACAATGAATCGAGCCCCCAGTTACATGTGTTACTGACCTACCAGCTACATTAGGATCAATCATAGGGAGTTACTGTAATGCTACACAAGTGATTTATCACCTTTAATCAACCTTCAAACCAATTTTATTACATTTATACCAATTCACTGGACATTTAAGGAAAGTATCGAGGTTCAACTACAATGTTGCAGTGAAGTGTAAATGTAAATGAAAGCTTTTAACACTTAACTGCTACAACTATTTACCAATATTTAACATTGCTATAGACTGGCCACTCTGATGAGGATCAGTTTATAAACTCTACATCAAATTTCCCCAGGGAAAAAATGTATCCAGTTTGTACAGCCAGAAGTCATAAATATGATATTAACAATTAATTATATATGCTCAGTAATGTTCACATTGTTTTTCATCATGAAATTTCCAATTGACAAAATATGCATTTAACAACTTATTATCAGTTTAGCTATATATATTATTAGTTATATTGAGTCAGTAACTAATAGATAGTCAGTAAGATTTATAGGGGCGTGATCGAGGACCATTCCTTTGTTTCATTATGTCTTTGTTTCCTATTAGTTTAAAATGAATCTGAAATTAAACCTGAATCATGCTGGCGAAAGATACAAACTATCATCGCTTTTAAATAGTTGGCCTAATAAGCCTACATATTTATTTACGTATTTCTTTCAACATTCTGCAAATATACTGTATAAGGAACATGAAGGACAATACTGAATAATTCGTAAATCAACAATAATTTGACATTCCTAGTGCACAGTAGACCTACCTCAATACAACTAAAGACTGGCTGAATATTGAAAGCATCACAAACAAAAGTGACACAAACATCCATCCGACAAGCGCAATATCCATGGTCTCTCTCGCTGAGATAATCACTTAAAATTATGCCGATAAATTGATTTTAGAGTGAGGATTGATAGATTTATAGATACGGACCCCTCCGTTTGTTTATAATCAAAGTAAAAAAACACTTAAATTGTTACGTTTGACTTTAGCCTCGGCATCAACTTTCAAACTGGTGTAGAAGAAGCAACTCCTATCTAAAAAATGCATTTCATTTAATTTGAAGTATTAAAACAATTTTAAGTTAATTTTACACCTAAAATAATAAGTAACATATATTTTTACTTTGATGAAATGTTATATTTAGTTGAAGAGAATGTGTTTTTATTTTGAAGCGAGGGCAACAGCCACCATATTGCAACCTAATAAAATTTACTGACCCCCTATAAAGTGTTACGGGGTCACCACGTGACAGCTCTCCACCAAACATTTGGCGACGTTTAATTCTGTCCGAGGTGCAATAATCAACTATATAGGGATTGGATTTCGTTTTTATGTTAACCATGCTTGTATGGAGCAATTCCTCTAAGAATATATTCTATGGGGCGTGTTAATGTAAAATAAACATGACAAACAAAGTAAATTTCAGAGATAATTTTATTTAATCATATCAGAACTTTAAATAGGTATTCAATTTTGCTAAAAGTTAATGTATAGCGTAATAACGTAAAGTATTTGTACTCGGCTACATGTGTGAACTCGGTGACCGTTATTGTGCAGCGAGGCGAGGCTGACGCACGCTTACACACTGCAGTTTTCCGAAGTTGTCAAAACACCGATGTTCAAGTAGCTAAATTTGTTTGAGATTGTCGTCTGACTTGACGATATTACATCCTTCGGAGCCATGTGATTATATAATCTACGCTTAGATCCATCGCCATCTATAGATGGAATAACTTCACTTGTGTTTGATGGATATAATGTATTTGTGGTGACGTGTGACTGTCAACACGTGGATTACCTGCGGTGCATGTTTTATAATACACATGATTAAATTCTCAAAGAACAAAGGCAAGAGAATATGTTTATAACTGACCTAGCTCTGTCAGCTAGTCTCACGCCCGTCAACCCCAAAGACTCGATCGTAGGACACAGACACAGAGGTAATGTTTACATTTGACATCCATCATTTTTAACAAAATTGAAAGCGCTGCACGTCGCCCCGGTCGGGATATTTTTTCCTGTTTCTTTACACAATTGTTAATTTCAAAAAAAGTTTGTATCATATATCAATATAAAACATATATGTATTGTTTACATTTTCCCCAAATTCTATGAAAAACAGCAATATACACGTAATGTTACGTCAAAATGTAAACAAAGCCATGTGTTTCTTTTTAAAAAAAAAGTAGCCCCTTTACGTTGCATATAATATTTTCATACGCAAGTTCAAAGTTCAATGTTACCATGCAGTTATGGTAAACAAAATTGGTTAGTACTTACGTATAGTGATCAAGCCTAGCAAGTGTAAATATAACAGAAAGAATTAGGAAATTCGGCAGTCAGACAGGGGCTCTAACATTAGTTGATACCTTACCATTCCCATTGGGCTACATATGTACAATAAATGACCTAGCTCTGTCAGCTAGTCCATCACACTATATAACATCAAATTCATTATACAATATGTTGCTATAGCAACATCTACTAGTGTATTACCAAACCAATTCATCACTTCAGGAATCAATCTTCTAGGATGCTCTTCATCTTTGTTAGCAACTAGTGTTAACATACATGACTCTGCCTATTGACTGGTTCCATTTCATTACCTTTAGTTGAATATTGTTCTGACATCTGACTAATTCACCAATCTCAGGTAAAATGTAGTGGGATTTTCTCCAGGTAGTCTTATTTCTGCTTACATTTATAATGGTTTCTTATCTAGTTATCAAATGTTTCACAATTGGTGTAAAATAAATCTCGAAGTTTACTTAACAAATAGAGGATTTAAAAATCAAAATTGCATTTAAGTCAAACTTGTAACTTACCTATGATATCAGCGATTTTATTCTACCACCAAGTGTACATGTTGACGTTCCCATAGACCTAGAAGCACTACAAACATTTGATAGGTCCCTATGTATCAGATATACCTGGAATGTTATGATGCTCCAGGTAAATTGTCCTATAACTTGTACACAAAAGCCTGTGACCGACACATTATACCAGATATAACAGCAACAGTTTATCAACTTTTCAAATCAATCTGATAACCAATCAGCGAACAACAGAGATTAAAAGTGTTACATATATGTATGTAATACAAGGTCACCATCATGTTCATTTTATCTTAGCTTGAACTAGGAAACATGGAATATACATGATATGTATTACCGGTATGAATGTTATAATAATAGGTTGAATTTAAATTCCTCACGGTCATTTCTATAGAAATGATAACTAGATATTTCCAGCCAGTCTTCATTGATTTTCAATATTGATCAATATTTAATTTATAAATATGTCCAAAAGCTATGTCATAAGCTTGTGAAACAAGAGATCCCAGAGGGATCCTGGTGCCCACAAAAGAATGATCTATGTCTGACAATGGAAAGAGGGATCTTTTCTTTGCTTTTCAAACCTTGACTATACATCCTACAGATAGAATTTGAGACAGATCGCTTTCTGAGACATAGCGGTCACAAACTACATTTATTAAATCGAAGATGGCAGCCTGTCAGCCATCTTGTTCACCAAATGGTCCCAAAATGTGATATGCACAACTAGGGTCCTAGGGAAACCTACATATAAAATATTAAAAAGATCCCTTTCTGAGAAATAGTGGTAACAAGAATTGTTAACAGACAGAGGGATGGAAGGACAGATGATGGACCAAGGACGAAAGGCGATTCGAATAGCCCACCATCTGATGATGGTGGGCTAAGGAGAAATTTGGCATGGGATTTTGCTGAACTATATATATATATATATACATGATATTGCAATCATTGCTCATTATCAGTGTTTTTTTATTGGTTGTTCTTAATGCATGAAGGCTTTCAGGTTAAAATATATATATTTGCTTGTACAATAAGTCTTTTTAACACCTTAATTCAGTTGAATGTTCACCATAACTGCTATGCAAAACATCTTACTGATTTCTACAATCTGTTAGCATATATATACATAACCTTCTTACAACATCAGTCTTGTATTTCTCAGAGAGTAATATTGAAAGTCTTTACAAAAGTAATAAATAACACAAAAACTACCACTCCTCAGTCCTCTGAACAACTATAACAAGGAAGCTGGTGTTTAGGAAATTATCGTCACGATTTTCAAGTCATTGCCTTATGTAATCAAACCTTGATCATTGCCTTATGTAATCAAACCTTGATCATGGATGACACCATAATTCATAATACATCTCACCTTTTTCAATTTCATTGACATATTTAAAATAAGAATTTCTTTAAAACCTTTTACCTCAAATTATTAATTCATAAAAAAAAATAATGAAAAAAATAGAAAGAAAATTATTTGCACTCACTTACTTCTTTAGGATAAATATAGATCAAAATCATGCCCATCAAGGTAATGAAAAGGACTTAAAATGCGCAAACATTAATGGCACCACACATTTACAAAATGCAAAAGTTCTTTTCTATACTATAGAGACCTTGAAATAAACAATATGTGGTGTCAAATAATTACTTTAATTACTTATCTCATATATATTTTTGATACCCGAGTTCCAGCAAAATAAAAGGTTTTATTTTTAACAACTACAATGACCAAAAATTTACGGAAATCAAACACTACGCATAGTTGGTGTTGGTTTATCTATTAGGTAAGGGTTCACTCACTATAGTGTAGTCTTCATTTGGTTTGTAAATCTACATACGGTATTTGATCCCAATAAGCGCCCAGGGCGTTTAAAATTTGATAAAAACATAATGAAAAGATGCTGATAAAACAACATTATTGCAAATCTATATAGTTTTGTGTAGTTTTGGTATTTATTTATGCCTGGGCAATTGAAATCGAGGCCTCAAAAAGGGTGAGAGATGATTATACGGACATAGGCGCTAATTGGGTTGACTACGGTACATGGAAAATAGAAACTAATGAAAGTTACCTGTAATTGTCCCATTTCTCCTGCATTATGTAAGGGACTTCCCCCAAGATTGTCCAGAGTGACTCTGGCCCCTCCCTCCTTCATCAGCCATTCAATGACCTTGTAATGACCTCTACTGGCAGCGAAATGGAGGGGACTGGCACCATCAAAGTCTCTGTCATTAGGGTTACACTTCTGGTCTTTTACCTTCAAAGACATAAATAAACATACAATTATCATTTCAGGTTATGAACATTAGATATATGTATATTAAAGCTTAGAATTACAATTATTTGATCCAAATGATATCTTTTGGAAACAAACAATACAGACATCTTTGGTTCTTTTGGTGTGCTATATTTCAATCTTGATAAGACACTAAGGAGACATGCAAGTAAGCTTTCCACTTCTTCCTTCCAATTTTGAGTCTCAACCTCCATATGAAATCAGAATGGGACATGCCATGCAACGAGATATGAAAGATTGGAAGGAATTGGACAGATATATTTAGTGGTTTAGATGTCTCGGCATATGACGATAAGCCCTCCACCTCTGGGTCGTGAGTTTGGATCCCAAGTGAGGCAGTTGCTAGGTACTGACTCAACCAACAAACCTGGCATATCCTTACATGACCTGACTGTTAATAGGACGTGTAACTAACTAAACCCAAACCCTTTTATCAGGAAGCTTTTACTTCTTACTAGATTTTACGGTTGGGATAAGAAGTATGGCTTCCTTTGGCACTGAGATCCTACCCTTTCACCCTAAGGTCATTCCAACTTCCTTAATACTGACATCCAGATCATTTTTACATGTATCACTGCTAAAACTTTACATTTCTACATACATAAATTTCTATTCACAAGAAGTTACAGTCATGTTAACTTCATCATCAATCCTGGAGGAATCAAGACTCTTCAAAAAAGATCAATCTAACTTTATTTACACTGAAACTGAGCTCAATAGAAGACAAACTTCCACAACAGTACTAAGCTAACCTTAACATCTACACGTGTATCCCAGTGTACAGTTAGTCTACCTGGACAAATGCATTATCAATAATGCAGTACACCATGGTGATATCATTAATTTCTGATTACCTGTTGTAGAAGTACTGTAGAAGTACCTGTTAGAAATATACATTATTTATTAATCAGTATATGGAGGTCTACCAATCTCTGTAACCAGATACAGCTAGTATAGACATACTTCATCAGCTAGAAGACAGGAATCACCAATGTCTGTAACTACATACAGACATACTAACCAGTTCATCAAATGATATAGTCCTCTAAGTCTTATAATGATTGACTTTATCGTAGTGTATGGTCGGACAGATGATGCTAACCTGACTAGCTCAGGCAAGAGACTGGACAGCCAGAGTTTGAAAGTTAGATCCTCAGCATAGCCTGGGTATTTATTCATGAAAGTTTGGAGTCATTTTTCTCCTAAATTAACATTCTTCTATCTTTGAATTTCACAAGAAAACTAGTAAGAATTAATGGCCCTGTCTTCATATGACTGTATAAATTCATTAAAGTGGGATGGGATATGCTGTGGTGGCTATCTTGGATTTTGAACAAACCTGAAAAATAACAACATTTTTTCAGGATGACACTCAGCATCATAACAACCAAGCTACAACTCAATCCATTATCTAGACTTGAGAAAAATATGAAATGTTGACATATAGCAGATGGTGCAAACCATTGCAGAAGCATGATAACTATAGATCAACCTTAACTTAAGTTTCTTTTTTTTTTAAAGTTAAACCTGATTCTTATCTAATATCGAAGGAAATTCCATTTGAAGATTTTACTGATCATTATTTTAAGTTTAGCTATATCAAATCCTGTACACATCCCCTTTTTCAAATTGCCAATTTAAGAAAAAGATGTGTTATTAAGTATGTGAGAATTTATATTGCATTGGAAATAATATATAATGATGATAATATAGAACATGTATACTTTGCCAATTTAAGAAAACAAAAGTGTTCTTTGAAGTATATGAGAATTTATATTACATTGGTCAATAAGAAATATAAGAAATACCAGGTAAGGATGGTTACAAAGTTGATGACATCGACTCAAACATTCCTAAGTGAAAATAATTGGAGCTTTTATCTAAATTATCAGTGCTGGCTAGCGATGCATATACACATCTGAAGTACACATAAACATTATCTTGCCTATCTATAACATTATCACCTTCATCATTCATACAATAACACTATCCGGTATATCTGCAGCACTAGGTCACATCAGTATTATATATATATACAAAACTTAAACAAAAAGGTTCACATATCCTGTTTTATTTTTTACATTTATATCTATGCATTTTAAGAAGGGGTCAAAAAAGATAATTATTTTTGGTGTCCAACACTCTATAACTAGCCCTCAATATGTATGCATGTTACTATAGTTTGAAAACCAAGTGAGCAGTTGACACAAATAGATCATATAGGTCCATTAAATCAGTTTTCTTCAGGTATTCTGGATTCATTCCATCATGAAAAACCTAGCAATTAAACTGTGCATTTTCAGAACAAAGGAGTTAAAATCTATGTAACACAACTTAATAGATTTTTATGCCATTGAGAGCAATATAAATATTCATTTAATATAATCTATCGTGATTTCCAAATGAAATTCTGGCTACTTTCCTGGATCGATAAACACACTGCCGTCCCTCCGATACTTCTCATGGTACAAGTTTTCATTACAGAAGCTTGATTGCATAACAAATTGACACAAAAACCCACTCCTAACATCAATATTAAAGCTGATCATATCCTGTGGTTTATTATTTCACAGCATGATATTGATTTCCCACACTAATAGGGAAAGATATCAATATCATATTACACTGTTGCTTCATTTTTTATTCATCCATCCATAAACAAAGCTTTTAATCATTATAATGCTATATTATGTTTTTTTCAGGTACATACAACACAAATTTATCCTAAGAAAAGTATGAAGACAAAAATGTGTGCTGGTATTATCCAGTACAAAAGTAATCCTATAACCTTATGTGAAATACATACTTGTTAATGTAAGGGGCATAACTCAATACTTGTTGGAGATTCAGTTTTGTACTCATATCAGCTATCTGTCTATCAAATAAATATACATAATGCATAACCTTCCTTATTTGATACTTTTGTATGTTTTGAGATTTTTGTCCTTGAAAAATGATGAGCAAAACAGGTGTAAAAACAGTCTTCTTCATTACACTTTTCAATACTTGTGCAGTGTAGTACACATGTAGTTTACTTGTATCATGATTGTATTGCATATTAAAATTTTTTTTTTAACAGTATTTAAGGTGTTCTATTTCAGATAGCACTCCGATCCTTGGCAGTGTCATATCCTGTGTTTCAAGATTAATTCTCAATAATGTTATATTGCTGACCAATTTAATTGTAGGTTAATTGTTTACTCTGAAAGTGTGTATATATCCACAAAGCTTCTTGAATGACATGTGCCTCAATGATCAATGATATTATCATATCAGACAGCTGAGTGAACACACAATCAAAGAGGAGATAATCCAGACATACACGACGCATGTGTACATTCCAAGTCCTGAACTCATGGAATTTAGAAGGTATAAAAGGGAAATATTACCTGTTAAGTTCAGTATTTTGGACCTCTTTGTTTTAGCAATAGATGATAAAAATAAACTGAGGTTATTAAATCACTGATCAATGTTTTATCATCCTTATTATTAAATATTTACCAGCCATTTGATGCACTCAAGCTTTCCAAGTTGTGCAGCAGCGTGTAGTCCAGACATTCCATCGAAGGCCTTCATTTTGATGGATCCACCTTTCTGTACCAGAAATTTGAGGATATCAAGATGTCCCCCCTGACAGGCCACGTATACAGGTGTCACACCATTAATCATCTGTAGGTTCACTGTCCTGGAAAAAGAAACAATCTAAATACAGAAAGTATTCTGGAACAGTATAAATCCTAGTACCTTTGTTATAAAAATTTGTAGGTCATTCCATATATGGTACATTTGCCATATTTGGAGCGCCAGACTTTATAATAAGAAGCATCATGGTGGCCAAGCGAGTCATATCTTATGTCGGAAGATGTGAGCAATTCAAATGTGCTTACAAACATATTTTAGACATGGAGGTGGGTAAATAGATAATCATTTCATACTAAAACATTTGATATTGTTGAATTTAATTACAAATTTACATGTTACATGTGAATTCTAACATTTCCACTGCTGGATGAATTGCAACACTACCGACAATGGGACGGAATCATAGCTCTGACGACGACCATCTATCAGAAATCTTCCGTCCGTCGTTCAGAGCTACGTCATCTCAGCTAAATAATACCAGGCCAATACATATATATGTATATATTTTCTGATCTTACTACAGGGTTATTATGACACCTTATGATGTATTCTGACAGGTATAAATTTAACTAGTTATCTCCCCCTTTGGATTGGTCATCTGCCAAATGTACGCTACATCAAATTTACCAAATGAAAATCAATCTGTAGAAGATCACAAGCTTGCATCATCCAATAATTTATTCAAGAAAAAAAATCTATTATTAAATCAATTCATTTAAGAAAATTCTACTTAGTTTACTTTTTCAATGAAAATGTTCATTTTCGGTCAACCATGTGTATTCCATATCTATGTATAAACTGTCATGGCATTTAAAGTTTATTGCATATCAGCTGCTACTAGAGTGTCGAGTGACATTTGTTGGTGATGCATGCCACATAAATAAGGATTAATGTTCTAGTATGTTATTGTCATATATGTGTAAGCAAGCATGTACAAATATGTAAACTGATTAAGGCATTAGATAGATATATAGTTATGTTGTATCGACCTGTATAGGACAACTTGTAGAGACAAAAAGCAGCTACAGGGAGGTGAAATTGATTGACAATTTAATTTACAGATGTATACATATAACAAGGAAAGCTTGGTTATTTTTGATTGATAAAATGCACACAAAATGAAATCGGACTGTGCGTACATGTGTATAAACTGTGTTGGCAAACCTAATATATATACAATATATTTTGTACTGTATCGGTAAATTTTATTTTGTTGCAGCCATACAGGTGCCCTAATAAAAAGGTATTTATGAAGATTTTTTTGTTTTAATTATAAATACATTAAAGTGAATAGTCGGGCAAAGAAAACCAGTCTAAATGCGTTCATTGGCCTTCCAAAAGTTCTCACATATTAATACGACGGTCAAGTTCTGCTTAGTTTCCCAGTTCTGACCATTAAAGTAAAGAAAAGTTGAAAGCATTGAAAGCGAGGCTGCGTGGAAATGTAACCACGGACATAGTGAGCCGGGAGGATGTTTTAGAATTTCTATACTTTAAATTAATTTCTTCGTACGCAGACAGATTTTGACGAGAGATTTTATTTTTCCATTTCATAAGAAATTATACTGGATACATTCACACCATTTTTACCGACTTTAGCCATCCTTGCCCGACTGTTCACTTTAATATATACGCTAATACATATATCACCTTCACAATTTTAATTTACAAAGTCCGATATATTTATTTTATACCTTGGCGTTTCCTTTACAATTATTTCAACAACGTCTTGATTTCCTCCCGATACAGCAAAGTGAATAGGTAAAGCACCACTGGCAGATTTCAACATAATATCAGCATCTGTTTCGTCCATCAGCCATTCAATCAGTCTTCCGTGTCCATACCTGGCGGCCAGGTGAGTGACAGTTGCACCTGTACCGTCCTGATCGTTTACGGTACAGTTACCGTGTTTCAGCAGCCACTGTAACACGGATGTTTTACCTGTTGCAGCAGCATCGTGAGCTGTAGTTGATCCGACTCTTGTTCTTTTCTTTGCATTGAAGTTTCGTTTCTTAATTAAATATTCAACAACATCAAGACGTCCTCCCCGGACGGCATAATGTAAACAGTTCGCCCCGTTTTCATCGCATGTATTCTCGTCAAAACTTGAACTCACAGATTGTAAATAAGTTAAATCTCCTTGCTTCGCAGCTTCGAAAATTCTATCGTTCGTCATTTTGAACACTTAATGGGTTCTTCTCACTTTGTAACCTGGCACACCTCACCCATCTTGACTTCCCAACTAAAACTTCGTCTGCCAAACACACAGGTGAGAACGGTATATACAAAATTAAGAATTATTCGTAAACAAATCAAACGAAACGAACAACATATGTTACGCAGTGAGACCCGACGCTCAAAAAATGTAAGGTGTACCGATAAATATGTTTAGGGTAGAGTTTTTGGTAAAATAATGACAGAGAATAATTTTCCTGGGGAATTAATAAAAAAATGAAATACGTCTATAATTTTACCAATAATATAAGTACAGTAGTCTAATTTAGGTTAGTATGTTTTTGTTTGTTTGAATATTGCTAATGCAGCTGAACCAACCAAAATCAATTCTTACAGCATGTTCAGTTTCAAAGTTCATTAAAGAAATGTATTTTCCTTTAATTGATACCTCACAATGACTTACCATTTTTCTATTAATGAAATATCAAAATGACCTTACCATTTTTCTATTAATGAAATATCAAAATGACCTATGCTTACGTAACATGTCTTAACAACTACATGTACATGTACATGTACCTGTAGCCTGAACTATCGGGTTTTTCAGGCGGAAGAAATCCAGAGCATCCGGAGAAAACCGCCGACCTGCGGTCAGAACAGTAGCCCCTTTTTTTCTCTGCAAATATTGCATTCTTTTTTGGTTGTATCAACTGTCGTATATATAGTAGGAGCTTTGCGTAAATATCATCTAAATCAAGTAACTCTTACAAGTAATTAACCGAAGTATTCGAAAATTGAGCACAACTATGCGGTAATGGAAGACATGTGAATTAAACAACCACAGAAGATCAGAGAATCAAGTCTATATATGTGTGTCCCCGAAGAAAATTTTCAGTCATTATTATTACTAGTTAAGAGCAGAGGTGTTTGTCTCTGCATCAACCACTACACGGAATTTCGACTTGAAGGTGACCAAAGAGCGCATCAGAGGACTAACATTATTCGATGTTTCAAAACTTTTTAACAAGAGTGGTCCTCCGATACGCTTAAAAGTCGCTGGAACGGGAAGGTTCAGTGTTCACTTTAATGTGTCTCTATATTATTTTTACAGTTTAAATCGTGTGCTTTGTCGTGTTCAAATGTAAATACAGATTTCGTTTTTTAATTATATGTATTCAATGTGATAAAATAAATGATGGAAAATTCATCGGAAAAAATGTACAATTTATATAATATATGTTCATTTAGCAAGGATGTATAAGTGCCACAGTTTTATAAATCCTTGATTTAAGTATCTCAGTGTTTAAAGTGTATCTATTCGATGTCATGGTAAACAATTTTAATCATTTCAACCTGGTTGAGGAAGAGCAAAAAATAGATATAAAGAAGCATTCGTATGGGCACTGAATGAATTGCATAAGTAAGTTAAGTAACAGTTGATATCAGATAAATTATTGGACCCACAATACAATATTATATGTAGTTCCCATTTTCTGCTCAAAACTTTTTTGTTTGTTTGTTTGGTTAATTAACTTCCAATTAACAGCTATGGTCATGTAAAGACGGCCTTCCATGTAGTGTGTTGCGCGTATGTTGTGCGAGATGCGTGTTTTGGGAGACTGCGGTATATTCATGTTGTGTCTTGTATAGTGGTACCGTTGCCCTTTTATAGTGTTATATCACTGAAGTAGCCGCTGAAGACATCAAGCAACACACCCCACCCGGTCACATTATACAGACAACGGGCGAACCAGTCGTCCCATTCCCTGTATGCCGAGCGCAAAGCAGGAGCAGAAACTACCACTAAATATAGACTTTGGTGTGTCTTGGCCAGGGGAAAGAACCCGGAGCCTTCCTCACAGGGGCGAACACTCAACTCAGGGCCAAAAGTGATGCGGTGCCAAGGGATGCATAGGGAAAGATAAAGTCAGTTAGGAATAAGAGAATAGACAAGATCCAAAATTTAGTCGCCTTTTACGATCATGCAAAAGAGCAGCAGGTACAATTCTAACGTCTTACTTGCAGGACTGGTGCTCAATACTATTGTTTTGTGTAGTATTCAACGTTTTATTATTATTAATCCATGTTTTAACTTCAGAATAACTCGAGATGCCTTCTTAAAATGAGAACCCTACGTGTATAGCTACATATGTACATTTAAATATCTTTTGTGTCATTTCACAGTTTCATCTTTTTAATTCTTAGTCCGAATTTTCTTATGATTTTAGTAAAATATTGCCAGTATTAACAGAAATAATCTCTGGTATGAATCAAAATCAGAACTCTTCGGATTATTAATTTTGTGCATTTTTCAATCAGTCATGAACATATTAATCAGTAAAATAGTGCATACATAATTGCCAACTTTTTGAAATTCCCATGATAGTAATTTCACGTATTTAACTTTTAACCTCAAGAAGGTCTACTTAGAATCATCCTGTGAAGGAGTTAAAAGTTATTTTTTCATATTTTGACCTGTTCTTTCTGAAAAAATGGGGGTTCAAAATCGGGAGTCTCCCTCCAAAATAGGGAGGATTAGCAAGTATGATATTACATCTATTACACTGTATAACTTAGGTTCATATTTTAACACCATCAAAAATAAGGGGCGTAGAGAGACAAGCAAATAGAAATAGAAACAAAAGCACCATATGACATGTTTCCACCTAAATTAATGTTTTGAATCAGTTTGTTCCGCTCCATGTGTGTGTGTAATAAGTTTGGAATATACCTCGACCTAGTCTAGGTATCGTCAACGCTTGAATTTGATACCTTTACCTTTAATGTGAAATGTTGTTTGAAATTGGGTTCTTAATCATATTTTCTCCTTAAAACATCAGATATGCAATTTGAAATGTGTGGGGCACTCTAAATGTTATTGTCATGAGCAGATTGTAGCTGTATGCATGCGTGGAATATGTAAGTATATGAAGCGTTTCATTGACGCCGATGATGGGAAAACAAATCTGGTGTTGCAATGATTGTCCACGGCAAGGCCTGAAATGCTCATTCGATAAGACTTCGTATTTGTATACTAGACCTATCTGGATCTTTAGGGTCTAGACTAAGTAAAGGTTAAGTATGGCTGATAAAACACCAAAGAACAATACCCCAAATAGTGATGGGTCACATTCTGTCGTGTTTAAAATGGATGAGCACTTTCAACAGTTGAACCTGGAAAACGGAAATGAAGATTCGGATGACACAGGCTCTGAATCATTGAAACGCCGACAACCCCGTGCTCTTCAAAGGAACAGGTAATTATAAATTGTAAATCACAGTAGTAGGCAATCTATATGACAGTTTCAAGAAACAAAACTTATTTTGACTGAAAAAAAGGAGAAAATATTAAAATTGTTGGGTAAAATTGTTTTGCAAATTGTAATGTGAGTTTTTACCATTGAACCTTTAGAGATAGAGAGACTTTTTGACCTCTTTTTGCTCTAAAGTCATTTTATTTTCTGGGGGGGATTTTATTAACATGCTTAGAAATGTTCCTTATATAATGTATTGTTGCATGCCGTGTTGATATTTTTATTTTTAGTAGACTATACAAATGCATGTCTTTTCAAAGTTTTAGTATATATATGTACATACTATCCTTATATATATTTACATACTATACTACATGCTGATCTCATGAAGAACAGCGGTAGCTGTGAAAGCGTTAGAGATGGCAGATTTGTTTTAGTTTAGTTTTTTAGTATTTTAATTCCATGACAAGGATATTCAACATTTATTTATTATACAATGTATTATATATACACATATATATATATATAT
Source organism: Argopecten irradians (assembly GCF_041381155.1). Taxonomy (NCBI): domain Eukaryota; kingdom Metazoa; phylum Mollusca; class Bivalvia; order Pectinida; family Pectinidae; genus Argopecten; species Argopecten irradians. Next base: position 20,679,000 of record NC_091134.1, read on the forward strand.
AAGTAAAAAAGAACCGTGTCCATGTGATGGTTTCCATATACATAAAAAGAAAACACAACTATAAAACAGTTTTTTCCTCCCTAGCGCTTTCTCGGCTCATGCCGGTCTTCAGGGGTTTGAATTCTTTTATTTGTAAAACATGACGTCATAGAATTCAAACCCCTGAAGACCGGCATGAGCCGAGAAAGCGCTAGGGAGGAAAAAACTGTTTTATAGTTGTGTTTTCTTTTTATGTTTATATATATATATATGTGTGTGTGTGTATTTTTCAAGAGCGCTTGGCAAACTTATACAGAGAAAGTGCACATATAGAACAAGTAACTGTTACATATGTGGTGGAAAGCTAATTATAATTAATGGAGACTTTAATTAATTAGATTGTAAAACATAATTATATATCTTTATAATTTTTGAAAACGGTCAAGATTGAATGCTGCTGGTAGTTAAAAACCCAAAGAGTTTAAAATAGCTTATCTACCAAAAACTTCACCTAGCTGGTGCAGTCCTATATATACTGACTGATTAGTCAGACAAATATTTAATCTGGTTGTCCAATAAAATTACTGAACACATATATAAAACTGTTTGACCATTAATGGTCTTCATGATTAATGATGACTGATTGAAATATGATCTATATGCCAAGAAAATTAAAAAAGTGTTTTTCATCTTATACTTTTTACAATTTTTTTATAATATAATTTTCATGTTTCCAAAAGTATTCATCAACCTTACCGGACATAAGTATTAATTATATCACATCCACCAACCCCCTCCTCCTTTTGTAATAATGCATGTATTTTTAATTTGTAATGATTATAGATTCATTTTACTTAATGTTTATCTATTTCCAGAAATCTGTATTAAATATATATTAATTTGATATGAAGGATTTATACATAAGATTTAAGCCCACTGGCACCAATTCAATTCTCATCCAAACGGAAGTGATTATAACTTGTGAATAGGAGTCATAGTGATTTTGCTTTTGAAAGAATTAAAAAAAACTTGCCTAATTATCACTAGTCCAGAATTCATAATTTGTTGGAAAAAAAATAATAACTGGGATAAAATTCAGTGAATTAGTATTTTTAGCTATAAATATTCTCTGAAGGATCAACTGCGAGTCCTCAAAATGCTGAGTAAAGTCAAATATATGTAATATGAAATGTGATTTGCCATGTCCATGTCATACCTATTAAAGTGTATTGATCAAACACAGGAAACACAAATCTGAGCTGTAGTTAGTTAATGTACGTTTTCTAAATGATCAAAGACCCATGTACAATGTCAGGTGATGTTATATCAGATCTGAGGAAGGCACCATATGTTTTACTCTGTCACTTATAGTGAATGTATGTAGTTGTGTTTATAACAGTCTGGTAGAATTATGGATGAAGAAACAGTGTTGTAAGTACATGCACTTATCATTAATATTTTGCACTTAAATAAAGATGATTTTATACAATCTCTCAATATTAAAGATTAAAAATAAAAGATAAATGTCATTTGTAATGCAAGCAGCATTTGACTGCATGGACAGCGTATGCAAACTTTGATACTTTTATAAAGATAAATGTATTAAACAGGTAAAATGAATTTAAGTAAAATCTCACTATTTAATACTATATTTTGTTAAAAAGGAATTCTGAATTTGTCGGTTTCATCCTTGATTTGAATTTATTGATAACTTTATTTGCACTCATTTTATAGAGGGTCTGACAACATCTCATATGCATACAAGTATATCTCCATATGGCTAGATAAATTTTATGAAAACGATATTTCGTCACTGTACGAAAATATAAATGCAACTATATTTTTTGTCTATGGCCCAAATGATTACAAATAATAATTAAGGATTCTACAAACTATTTTGTTCCTTAAAATTTATTGGGGAAAAAATAATTCATAAGTTGGCTAATCCATAAAGGTCACCACAATATGACCCCTGATGTGGTGTTGTCGGATCCTATATGAAAAAAAGTTAGTTTAATTTAATCAGATTGATGGTCAACTATCAAATAGATAATCATTAATTTTCTAAACAAATGATTTCATATCATAATGTAGGGAACTCACATAAATTCTGTTTGCTAAAGAGAATTGTAAAAACTCAGAGGGAAGGAAATTGACAAAATGATAGAAAATATTGATAAAAATAAAGTTAACATTAAATGCAGAGTTTTGCATTTCATACATAAAAAGTTGGCTTTGATCAGGTTATATTCCTATCGACAAACTTTTTAGATTTGCCTAAATTTGTTGATTGATAGAAATTATTTCAGTTAAGTGTTTTTCAAGCTTTTGTTAAGACTGGCACTGAACCAAATCTTAGATCAATAACACAATGACGACAATCAGTCTAATAGTACCAATATATATCTACTGCACTTTTGATACAAAAATCTAATTAGGTACATATTCACTTAACCCTTGTTTCTTGTGGAAGTCTCTATCAACATTTACAGTCTAGGGAGATATTTTCCATTATATTGAACTTTGATTAAGGCGTTAGGATTACTGGTACAAATAAATGATTCACTTTACATTTGTATGAAGGAATGAGTGTGCAGGCTAGTGGGAATTTCCCTTCTGTCAAGGACACCTTGGCCAGATTTTTACAAAGCAGTTTTTCTGATACATTATATGGTGCAGGGCTTTTATCGACCCCATTCCCCATGGCAAAACCTCTTAAATTTTTCTCAATTCAACCCTAAAATTTCCCAAAATCAAAGTTTCTTGAAAACTATCCGAAAATATTGCATGAACTTAGTTGTTTAAGGCTTTAAATATTTGTGAATTAGCTTCAAAAAAGTATATAAACTACACTGGAAATAAAAAATCTTAATTGTTATGCTTTATTTCATATTTCATAATTTTCCCAAATCTCTGTTTTGGCGCTCCATTTTCCCAAATTCAAAGCCACAGGCCCCATTCCCAAATCAGTGAGAAAAAGCCCCATGTGATGTCATGCTCTACCACTGGGATGCAAGTTCGAAACCTACATAGAACAGTTGCCATGTACTGATGGCGTGCCTGTGATATTCTTAATTCGTTTCTGCTATATACAGATATTAAAAGGACTCTACCGGAAAAATAATCTATGATTGATTAATAAGGCAATGAGATATGCTCTACATAATTGCATTTATGCATAAAAACCTTGAAAAAATGATGCTAACTAAATATAACTAAATAATTTTCTTATAAGACTCAGAACTCAATCACACAATTTAACTTGGCATTGTGAATGATATTATTCTCTCATACCTGATGAATTAGAATTTCCAATCCAATTCTTTAAGCATGGAATTATATAGAAGATAATTTCCAAAATGGCAGAATGTCTTTATGAATGATTGAGGAAAATTGGAATCAGAATTGAATTTCATGTATGAAAAAGATACTCTTTCGTATGTATACATATGAAGGGTAGCCATATTTTACGTAACATAGAACATACATTTTGTGACCTTGAGTAAAATATATGAAAGTATGCTATAAATACCTTTATACAGGGCAAAGACTTGGTACCACTTAAGTAACATTCTACTTAACATAGAGCGTACATTTTGAGACCTTGACTTAAATATAAGAAAGTGTGCTATATAAATACCTTATCAATTCACATAATATAGCTGTGCACAACTAATTTATTGTTTATTTTCTCCCCATTTATAAAGCCAGCGTGATGAACATGGCAGGAGGTAAAGTTGACCCTTGCGACCTCTCTGTGTTGTGATGTTTTATATAATTAGTGTAGCATATTAAATGTGTTACATGTCTTGTCTTGCCTAATTAGCACTAGGCCTCTCTCACCATCCTTTTGTAGGTAAACCCTCTAGATATAGGCTGGATATTAAATATCAGATATAATATTGCTGCCTGACTATAGAAGTTTTAATAATTCGTGCGATCAGGAGTTTAGGGGTCCCAGTATATAGTATCTAACCAGATTGCAGTTGGCCCAGCAGCTGTCTTGTCATGATCATTACACTTTTAAATTTTCAGAATCTGTTTACTCACCATTTCATGAAATGTAATAAATGAACTTATCTTTGGGAATATCAAGTCCCGTATTCTGAGATAAGTTTACTTGTAACATTAAGGCCTGGATTGTGATTGCTATATCCTATGACAGATTTTGTTTTGTACCTTTTGATATATCTCCAAACTTTGATAACTCAGTCTCTCATCCCCCCTGCCCTCCACATTGATACGGGCGTTTGAGTTAATAAAAATTGTCATCTTCAGTGATAAGCCGAATCTCAGTTGCAATAAGCTCATTTTCACTTGAAATAAGCACACTCTCACTTAAATGTGACTTGTTATAAGCCCACCCTTACCTGAAATAAGCCGACTCGCACTTGTAATAAGCCCTCTCTTACTTGTTATAAGCCGACTCACACTTGTAATAAACCTATTGTCACTTGTAATAGCCCTCTCTTAATTGTAATAAGCCTTACTTGTAATAAGTCCATCGTCACATGTAGTAAGCCCACTGTCACTTGTAATAAACTTATTCTCATTTGTAATAAACCCATCCTTCCTTTTAATAAGCCCATCCTCACTTCTAATAAGCATACTCACTACAATGTGGCTTGTAATAAGCCCTCTCTTACTTGTATTAAGACCTACTTTACTTGCAATAAGTTTACTCTCACTAAAAAATGACTTGTAGTAAGCCCACTAGCACTTGTAATAAACCAATCCTCACTTGCAATAAGTTCACTCTCACTAAAATGTGATTTGTAATAAGCCTATTCTCACTTGTAATATTAAGCCCATTGTCACGTAATTAGCCCACCCTTACTTGTAATAGGTTCATTCTCACTTGTATTAAGCCCATTCTCACTTTTAATAAACCTGCTATTTAATTTCAACAAATTTTATTGCAAATAATATGCAAATGGATTTGGCAACAGGCAAAGCCTATATTAGCCATCTCCAAACCTGCTATCACTTGTAGTAAGCCCACTCTCACTTATAAATAAATAATAAACCCACTCTTGCCTGTAATAAGCCCAGGCCACCCTCACTTGTAATACCTAAGCTCACTCACCTGTACATGTGCTTTCCCTTTCCTTGTGCTTAATCAATGTGTGAGATAGTGATGTACATATGCTTGCAGTAATATAGAATTTATTATATGCAGGTGCATTGTAGTTATGTTATTTTGTCTTATATAGTTTAGTTCTTTTATACATAAACATTTAATTTTTTCATGTAGAGAAATTGGCAGTAATTTTCAATGTGTCCTACATTTTATATACGATTTATTAATACCTTATTGTATATTTTATATTGATCTTGACCATGTGTGAGGCAAGATGTTTCGCTCAACATTCATATGTATCATAGGAGCCGCGGTGGCCGAGTGGTTAAGATGTCCCGACATATTACCACAAGGTCTCCACCTCTGAGTTTGTGGGGCAGTTGCCAGGTGCTGACAGCTGGTCGTTGGGTTTTTCTCTGGATACTTTGGTTTTCCTCCACCAACAAACCTGGCTCGTCCTTAAATGACCCTTGCTTGTGAATAGGACGTGAAACTAATAAAACCTAAATCCCCGCATATGTATCAGGCATAAATGAAGTCAATTATATATTAAGGTAATCTGACCCGAAGGGTCAGGATGACCTGTAGTCGTCATGTTTCATCCGCCGTCGTCTGTCGTCCGCTGTCAGCCGTGCGCCATGCGTTAACTTTTCACATTTTGAACTTCTTCTCAAGTTCTACCAGTGTGATTTGGCTGAAACTTGCCTGAAATGATCCTGAAATGATCCTGACATGGTTCCGACAAAGTGTTCTTATATTTCGGGTCGATCCGAACTCCAAGATGTCCGCCACAGCCGCCATCTTGAAAACACATTTTGAACTTCTTCTCAAGTTCTAACGGTGAGATTTGGCTGAAACTTGCCTGAAATGATCCTGACAAAGTGCTCTTATTTTTCGGGTCGATCCAAAATCCAAGATGGCCGCCACAGCCGCCATCTTGAAAACACATTTTGGACCTCTTCTCAAGTTCTACCGGTGCGATTTGGATGAAACTTGCATGAAATGATCCTGACATGGTCCCGACAAAATGTTCTTATTTTTTTCGGGTCGATCTGAAATCCAAGATGGCCACCACAGCCGCCATCTTGAAAACACATTTTGAACTTCTTCTCAAGTTCTACCTGTGCGATTTGGCTGAAACTTGCATGAAATAATCCTGACAAGGTCCGGACAAAGTGTTCTTATTTTTCGGGTTGATCCGAAATCCAAGATGGCCACCACAGCTGCCATCTTGAAAACACATTTTGAACTTCTTCTCAAGTTCTACCGGTGCGATTTCGCTGAAACTTGCATGAGATGATCCTGACATGGTCCCGACAAAGTGTTGTTACATCTCTGGTTGATCCCAAATCGAAGATGGCTATCATGACACTATATCTAATTAATTTCCTATGTGATTATTGCCAAGGTAGTCAGATGACCTTTAAGGCCCTTGGGCCTCTTGTTGTATTTCAACTCCTTTTCACTGATAAATGTACTGAAATTTGTCCTAGAGGCACTTTTTGGATTATAGAATTTTCAGCAATTCATTTTAGCTCTAGATCTGCTTAGTTTAATCTCGGTGAATTGGCCATGTATTTAGTGCTGCATAATTCCTTTTCCAATAATTAAAATTAGGTCTAAGATATTATGCATGCTGATCAATTGTCAATTATTGCATTTGTTTTATTGTCATTTTGAATGTTTTATAAGTTTCAAAAAATAGATTCTCTTGACTCCTTAATCGTTGCTTTAGAAGTACTGAAATTGTTTTTAGTGAACCATTGCCGTCTTACACTAGCCTTTATGTGTGTTCATGATATCAGGCATTCAGTTGCTCCAGTATTTACCATACTTAGATACTTTTGGAAGAAGAGATATTACAATTAGAAACTAATTGTATGACTTATCAGCACTTTGACTCATGTTAATCTTTGACGTATTGACATCTAATTTTATTAATTGACTCCAGACTCATCATTTTCTGCCTTTAATATTGGCCTATAATTATCTGATTGATATCACTATTTCAATACTTTCACTTGAGATGAAAACTGGGACTTCGGGGCCCAGTTTCTTCAACATTTATTAACTTTTAGGAATTCCTTAACTTAAGATTCTCCATAGGAAAGCATTACAGAAAATAAGTGAAAATCTCAAGGTCACAGTTAAGGAATTCCTTAATTAAAGTAATGGATATTGATGAAACTGGTCCTTTAAGTCCCAGGTTCCATCTTATAGTGATGAAGATATTGAAATAATGCTGTTTAATTTGTTGTGTTATTTCACTATTTTCACGGGGGATGATGAACCTGTAACATTTTTTACTTATTGTAGTCACAGACCTTGTGTAGATAAATAGAATCAATCACCCCCTTTGAGGTGAGGCAGGAGAATATCAACCCGAGGGGTAAGATTCTTAGTTCTCCAACGCGAGACTGTGACAGCTTGAGAATCTATATACTGAGGCTTGAAAATCTCTGGTTTCACCCAAAAAAGGCCTAGGGTGAATGATTTTTTTTCTCTTATTCTGTGTGTCGTTTTGTGTATGTAACAATGATATGTCAGCAAATGCAAGCAATGGTAATGCCATACAGTTGTTGTGAACATCCAAAGATCTTGGGTAGCTTGTCTTTACCTTAGGGTGAGATAGAAAAACCTCACACTGGTAAAAGTGCGGATATCCCTGTCTGGGGTAAGAGAGTTTGAAGTCCCAGACTTTGTGCAGTTTTACTAGGGGATTAATTAATGTTAGTAATTCAAATCACAACAACACTTAAAGTGATGTCTTAGAAGCAGGATTATCACTTCCTGTCACTTCCTGTTTATATACAGGGAAGGCAGTTGTTCCTTCCTTATTGGGCTCAAGTCAAAGCTTGTATGTATATCTATATACCTTGTTTTGTCGGAGATACCTTGTAAATTTCTGACATAAGAGGTCAATTTTAGCCCATCCTTACTGAAGGAGTTGCACTTATTTATTTTCATGTTTATTAGATATTAGTGACTGCATGGTTTCCTATCAACAAAGCCTGTCAATGGGCTTTCCCATTAATCTCTCATAGATTAGTTATTATATAGTTACTGCATGATTTTTACCATCTACATGACTCAGTCTATTATTTTTTGTCTTGTCTTTAAGTAGAGAGTATTCTTATAATTAGTGGTAAGTTAGAGATCTATACAAGAGTACAGTAGTAGAAGATATAATTAGACCAGAACATCTGAACAATAAATCAGTTTGAAAAAGGATGACATTTCAATAAATCCTAAAATTGTAACCGAGGTACATTGAATATTTTAGTTGTTTCTCTTGATCTAAGAGACAATGTCAGTGGGAATAGATATACATGTATATAGATATACACTTGCAAAAATTTCAAAAGACCTTTTAATATTAAAGTTGTAGTAATTGACATTGAGTCGTCAAAAAAAAGTGACTAAATATTGTATCCTTTGTAGTACAGGTGACTTAGTAAGAAGTCAAATATCAAAAAGAGATTAATTACAGATATATAAGCTATTTCTTTGAAAGTTAGAGATTTATTTGCCATTATTTTGCTGGTGAAACTTACATTGTGTTCCTTGAAAAAATATGATATTGATGGGCGTATACTTATGACAATAAGCTACAAGCAATACCTGCTGGAAAGGGCTGATTAATTTAATTAATTTGTAATTTGCAAAAAAATGTTGTTTACATTATTTTACATTACAGACGGACCAAGTCTCTGTATGGTGTAAGTCCTAACTGCAAGTTTGGCCCCAAGGGATGTATCTTAGAAAGCAGAGAGGGCTGTGTGCTGTAAGTATTTTCTAAACCTTTAAAATATATTGTTGTATTCAACTTTTTACTGTGCACCTATACTGGTAAAAATGCTTTTAATTCTGGTGTGTTGTTCACACATACCATATTCGACCCAATAAACGCCCATGTCCCTATAAGCGCCCTTCCCCCTTTTTGAGGCCTCAATTTTAATTGCCCAGGCATAAATAAATACCAAAATTACACAAAACTGTATAGATTTGCAATAATTTTGACTTATTAGCACCTTTACATTTTTATCAATTTTTGAAGCGCCGTGGGCACTTATTTGGTCGAATACGGTATGTCACTATGATAGTTTCACGTGTATCAGAACTTTCTGCAGCAGCATACAATATTAGATGTCAGTAAATACAGATACATTATATATATATCTTTTTTCTGAAGTCATTATTTTGTAAGAAAATAATTTTCATGTCAGAGCTGTTTTAAAGCAGCCATTGAAGCAGTTAAAAATAGATGGTGCAATTATTAAGTTGAATGCAGTAATTTGGGATAAATAACTTCATTACATTTTCTGTGGTTTTGGATGTAAACATTAATTTGAAAATGATTGATATTGATTTTGATTCTACCTGGTAAAAGCGAGTATCAAATGTACAGCCACAGGTATGGATTAAAAAAAATCAATTTCAGCAATTAATACAGCAGTTTGAGGAAAGACATCAGGAGGCGAAAGCAAATTAAAAATTTATGTTCTTTAAAGAGGGTATGTCAAAGGGTTATCTACCCTTGTTGGTAGCTACTGATTGTTAAGTGGTGTGTATATGTGCATAATTTTCTGTCACATGCAATACCCTCAAGGGCAGATAACTCTAACATGCAAAGATGAAATATTACATCTAAGCTAATATGCTAAAAGTTAGTTGCCTGAAAATCATGATCATAGAAAAATATATTTATTCCAATACTATCATTGTGAATTGTTGGTTTAAATAAACAAAATGCAACTTGAAGCCACACTTACAGACTTTGAAGTACAGTCAAATTTGTCTATAAAGGACACAAAAGGTACGAAATGTCCCTTATAGACAGATGAAATTGCAGAAAATGAAGTCGATGAGTCTGTCCTTTATAGACAGGTGTCCTTTACATAGAAGTGTCCTTTATGGCAGGTTTGACTGTATGAACATTACTTTTCAGGTAAAGATCTAAGGATCCTAGAGTCGATCTAGAATCTAATACATTCCTAGAGTCAAGGTACCAGCTATATATATATAGCTAGGTGTCTGTTGAATACACTGATAATGTTTAAGGTTCCTTCTGATCATGTTACAATCAATAGAACATGGCCTGGAACCTAAAATTGATCTTTTAGTCGACCTTGAACATAATATTTCCGATAATTCATTCAACTTTGACCGTGACTGTCTTTTTCTGTATCTCAAGTGTAATGTAAACTAGCTCTTGGGAAATGTGAGACAATGTGATTCATTAGTACAACAAACTACAGCTTGATGAAGTGATTATCACTTCTAAATCAATACGGTCAACAAACATTGGAGTGATCAGGAAGAGATTGTTTGTTCTGAAGCGAGAACTTTGCATAGAATTGCTTTTACATAAAATGATATAATGGTGCTGACATGATGTAAGTTTATAGCCATTATACCACTCTAATTTTAATAAGTGAAGTATCATAAGCCATGCATCTACAGATTTGTGTCCTGTAGTTAACTTTATATACTTGTCAGATGTATCTTTCTTAATCAGTAATGGAGTGACATGCGGGAGATTATTTATTTGGAAGGGTTTGGTTGTTTTTATGGAAGGACTTGCAAATAAAAAATGTGGATGTATTTATAAGGTTTAGAAGAAACAAGGAGATGATTTGAGATTATATTATCTGTGTGGAGAAATATTGTTTTATCACTATATATAGTAGACAGCTACTGTCTTCAAAATTGTAATATATAATCCACCATGTAATATCCTCAATTCATTTTGAAGTTCATGGGCTGATGAAAGCGTGGGGAGGTGTCCTGGTACAAGTATGGTTAGTATTGTTAATAACAAAGACTAAAAGCCTGAGTTGGACAGATAGAGTGGGCCATGATTTCAGACCAGGATCTGTTACATAATCTAGCCACAGTAGAGGAAAAAATGATGTTGATTTAGGAATTGTGTATGATAAGAAGGTTTTAGTTATTGAAACTGATGACTCATTCTTTTCATTCTTTTGAGGGTTTGATGTCATGAACCATTGGAATCTAGAGTTAATCAATTCAAATACACTACAAGGGCAGTATATAGGCTGGTGCACGTGGTTATCAGTGATTTTACAGTTACAAAAGGTCATTTAGGCCTGTATATCTCACCTGAAGATAATCGCAGAAAATTCTCTGTTATGATTGACCAGAAGTAATTTAAATGTTTGATTTTTTTTTACCACTTTTCCCCAACAGTAAACTTGAGTTAGATAAATAAATTATTCACAAAATTGGTTACCAGTCCTAGGTAATTTAGGAGTGTGTTAAGATATTAAGTAACAGTAATTGCCTTTTTACACTTTTATCAAGCTATACACTAGTCTGTAAATCTCTTAGTCTATAACGCAATCCAATTATCTGGATTCTAGGGGTTTAGGTTCTAGAAATGTGTTAAAAAAAAATTATGACGGTAATTCTTTGGCAATGTACAGTCCGAATGGATGAGAATCCAGCAAAGAGAGAGTAACTACGGTTATGTCATCCGTCTTTCATTTTTCTATCATTTAGAGGTGACAGAGGTGTACTTAGTATTGTAATCTATTAAAAGGACAATTCATGATCAGTCTAAGAGTACATTAAAATTTGCACATATTTCGGAAACAAACCCGTTCTAATAGAAATTATATTAGTCGGTTTTACTGTAATATGCCAGAAAAGCCCATGGTGGTGATATGTGTGTGAAATGTTCAAACTCGCTCGCTGTCCGCCATTACACATTGCGGTCGGATGTCTTGTATGCCGAACCCTGCCCATGCTAGTAAAGTAAAAAAGTGTTTGTCTGTAACTACTCAGATCGCTCTTACATAAGTGTTGTTAACTTATTAGATGAGTGTTCTTGTCTAAAAATAATTCCATCAAGTCTTCAGTGATTATGTATTGCATTTGTTAACGTGCGTGACTTTTGCTCAAAGTATTGGTACTGCGTACATGTTGTACCTCCTTAATCGTATTGATCAACGATTTGAAATTTCAACGGTATCAATTAAAATATTAAACATTGTTGTGAAATTTGTCGATATTTCTTGTTATATGTTTCATAATTAAGATATATGGAATATAGAACAATACATTTATGTCATATTTTGTTTCATGGTTATGTAACAGAATAAGCCTCACTGAATTGTCCCTTTAATAGGATTAGAAAGGTTGTAACGTTCTAATGGGCAGAAATCATATTAACACGGCTAATACAAGCAAAGATCTCACATTACCATACTTGGTGTAATAAACAGAATAACATTGACGTGTTATAATATGTGTTACTCATTGAAAACATCAATTTGTAAACAAAGCATACTGTACTCAAGGTCTTTATGATATGTTATTGTATGATTCGCAATCTAGATGTGAAGATCGTATTTTAACATAATAAAGTTTTGCATTTCTGTTATCTCGCCATCAATCCATTGGACTTGAGATCACCAGAATTGCTGTGTACATATTCATGTTAGCTGTTCTATTGGCAGTAAATGCTTGCTGCTCCAGAGAAGTGGACAAATTTGAGAATATTGATAATGTTATGTACACTTATCTATCTGTAACTGTGCAATGAAGGTGTACATTATTTCATATATCGTAATTGATCTTATGTTATCTCAAGAATGTTTCACAAATAATGAAAAAGTGTTGGCTGGGAAATATGCTTGATTGTGTACAAAAAAGGTGAGTAAATAAGGATGATTAGAGACTGCGAAAAAAGGTAAAGAGAACTTTTAGGGACATGGAGCCTTAGTGGGTCATAAATACCGAGAGGGAGTTTGGTTTCTCGTCTCATCATCAACTTATAGAAGGTCTGTCTTGAACTGGCAATGAATATGATTTATTTATAAAAGCTTTGTTTAAGTTTGATTTCTTATCCCTTCAGACATGTTTGGAGCTGACTATGAATATCAACCGTATACAAACATCTAGTATTATTGAGTTATTATCTAGTCTGTTTTCTTTATGACTTGTGACAAACAACTATGTGTACAGGGTTGGGAACTTCTAATCAGTTATTGGTTATACTTGAATAATTTTGGAAATTTTAACTTGTAACAATAGAACAAATGATAAAAATCAAAGTCAGCTCACACATATTGCCGGATAAGAAATTTGATTTTGAACCTGATACTTATTTGTATACAGAACTGAACTTTGTAGCATATTAGATTTATTTGTGATCATTGTTGTGCTATTTTTTTCCAATACAACCTGTAATCTCAATTCAGCAGGTTGTAACTTTCACACGAAGAAAATATATATTATATATATACCTGCACAGTATTTGAGATAAATTATTTCAATAAGGCTGTCAATATGACATTATGCTTCATGGGAAGAAAGTTGTTTTCTTTGAATTTTCAATTAACTTCATCATAATTATGTATTATAAAACTTGTTTTCTCATATTGACATAAAAATATGGATGTCCTCTGTTCAGCAGCAAATGTTCAAGGGTAGTTAATGTACCTGGAGTTTCCAGTTGTGTAAGCTTGTGACTTCTAAGGGTACAAGCTGATGTTTGTAACACAAATCATCACAATTATATGTCTATTAAACGACACTTGTACTCAAGAAAAATAGGCTCGTCTGATCAATTGGACATTTTATTACGGCATGCAGAAATTGTATTTGTGTGGAGTAAGTACAAACACGTAAATCTTGGAGATCTGATAGAAAAAAAATAATAAAATAGCTGTAAATGTATTGCCATATTTTAATTTTGCTTTGTGTTTAGAAGCAGCCTATAGTTCAAGTCTATCAACTTCATATTAATACAATTGTAATAAATCTTGTAGAAATAGATCCTTAAATATAGACACAAATATCCTGTATATCCTATCTGTTTTGAATTTCTTAAGGCATGAAGCTACGTGTCTTTGTTAGATAAGGTTAATTCACTTATACTCCGTAATGATCTAAATGCAAAATCACAACATGTAGCTGCCTTATTATCTCTCATTGCCACAATGAGATTCTCTACATAAAGGGAAATAACTCTGACTGCCTTCAATTTATGTACTTCCAGTACTACTATCCTAATTACCATGGGTGCTGGCTATAGACTTGCCCTCTAATGGATACTCATTAAAAGATATTAGAAGTCAATGATTTTTCAGGTAGAAATTGATCATGATCATGAGTTGCTTCAGAATCAACACTAGAATGCTGATTTAGTAAAGGAACGGTCGACTGTGCTATATGTTAGTTGCCATATTGTTCAAGGGGTAATGTTGTAGGGCCACATAATTACATGTCAATGGTTAGTCAAAGTAGCCACCAGCTACTATAGCAATATATCACATCAAAATAACTGTTCATGTTGCTATAGACTATATATATATAGCTAGTAACTGTTGTTTTGCAGGGTATACATATACATGTGATAATATCTTCCCTAACTTAACTTGGTACCGATGTATACACTAACAACATGTGATAATATATTCCCTAACTTTATTTGGTGCCGATTTATACACTAGCTAACAAGACCAATTGACAGAATACTACTTTTTCATCAACCAGGTCTGCTGTGGAATAGGACTGAAGAGAACCAAACGAGACTGTCAATAATTGACTGATGGACTTATATTTGGAAGAAAAGTGATGCATGGTCATATATACTTATGAGGAAGATCCATTGAATGGCAAAAGTGAAAACAAAATCTATGGATAGAATCGAAACTCATGGATCCTTTTGGAATTATTTGATTACCCACTGGGTATCAATATTTAAGTACAGTGTTCAAGTAAAATCTAGATGAGTGTGATGGAAATATCTTTAATATTTAGACAAAGAACTTCTGATATTTTCATAGCAAGTGAACCTATCAGATTGTTATGTTAAAGTGGAATTATTTCATCTAGATTGCAAAATGTCTGGATCAGAGACCAGTAGACCACTAGCTATGCAGGCTATAGGAATCACCATATATATGACTTTGGTAACTTCATGTGTTAGTTGTACATCAAGGGAGACAACCTCGTCATTCTCTCTAACAGTGAACAGTAATAGTATTAGTGGGAAACTGAACCATTTCTGGAGAAGCACTGGATTCTGTCCTCCCAAACCTCACCAATCAGCTGGCCAGTTTGACTTAGGTCAAGATATGAAGCTGAATTTAGCCCTAATCGCTGCTGTGCCTAATAAAGGATTAGAACAAGTGAGAATTCATTGGTTGTTTGACCTTGTCAAAATCAAGGGATTTGAGAGGCAAAGATACAGCCAGGAACATTTAGAAAAATCCAGGGGAAGTAGCTCTGCTATTAAACACCCTAAGGGAGGTAATCCAGTGTATGATTTTTCATTGCTTGATACGCTTTTGTGGATATTGTTTGAGAATAATTTAAAACCAGGGTTTGAACTAATGGGATCCCCATCAAATTTCTTCACTGATTTTGAAAACCACGCTCAAGTTGTTTGGTGGAAGAATTTAGTGTATCAAACAGCTAAACGATACATAGAAATGTTTGGTATTTCTTACGTTAAAAGTTGGAATTTCGAGACTTGGAATGAACCAGACTGTGGTGATTTTGATAACATTTCTATGACTGTAAAAGGATTTCTGAATTACTATGACGCCTGTTCTGAGGGTCTGTTAGCTGCCAGTCCTGAGCTGGTATTAGGAGGACCGGGAGATGGATGTGATCGTAAGGGACGTTCTAGTTACTCTGACACTTTCCTTCACCACATCGTCCATGGACGGAATTATTTCACAGGGGAGGTTGGAAATAGGCTAGATTTCTTATCCTACCATAGAAAAGGGAACAGACAGACAAAAAATATCATTTATGGAGAAATTAAAACTATAGAAAAAATTCAGAAGAGTTATCCATCTCTTGGTGAGAAGCCATTTTACAATGATGAAGGCGATCCCCTTGTTGGATGGAGTAAGTCGGAGGTGTGGAGAGCTGATGCTACCTATGCTGCCATGGTAACAAAGGTCATAGGTCAGCACCAAAATATCATATTGAGAGGTGGCACCAAGGGAGCACAAATGTTTAATTTTTCACTTCTAAGTAATGACAATGCCTTCCTTAGCTGGTATCCATACCAGTTTACACAACGGACATTGAACGCGAGATTTCAGATAAATAACACTCATCCACCACATACACAGTTCCTACGGAAACCTGTCCACGCCGCCATGGTGCTTCTCTCTCTCCTTGGTGACCATCAACTTTCTGTTAACTTGTCAAAAAATGTTTCTGGAGGTGGACAGGTTACAAATGATAGCTTTGTTGGTGTGATGGCATCGTGTCATGTCCCGAGATCTACAGACAACTCGGGAAGTAGACAGATAACTATAGTTCTGTATAACAGTAATGATACACAGTCATCCACATATAGAACAGTGTCCGTCTCTGTTCAGGTCATTGGAGACATGTTTGATGCTAATCTGAACCAGACTATGATAGCAGGGTATACTGTGGATAATGATATCAAATCAGGAAATGTTTATGTTATGTGGAGAAAGTTTGGTAAACCCAAATATCCGAGTCCTAAACAATTCTTGGTGTTACGACAACATGAAGGCCCACATCGTTTCTTGTTGTCGAAATTTGATTCTGTCTTCAGATCATCAATATTATTGAACATTACTTTACCCCAACCTTCAGTTAAAGTTTTACATATTTGTGAAAAACCACGAAAACCTCCTGGACATGTAACCATGGTAACATTATATAATATTACATCAGGACAAGTTCTGATTGGTTGGTCTGACAGTCATGTGACCACTAAGTGTATTTTAACATATGAAGTAGAGTTTTCATATCAGAGCTTGTATGGGCCCTATAATCGTGTAAACAAATATGATATCATTGTGACTGCCTTTGTGTATGCTCCTTCCCTGTCGTTTGAGGATCATAGTGTAATGGGGTACTATCGCATAAGAGTGGTCGATTACTGGGGCCGTGTAGGTGTTTATTCTATACCTGTTAAATATCCTAGCACTTAATATTATGATATAAAATTTCAACACCTTACTTAATATTGTCAATCCTTGATATGCTCTGGATGCTGTCATGTTAAGGTCATATGCTTATTTAACATGAAGTTTGACATTGTCCAAAACAACTGCTGAAATCAAAGCACTTAGCACGGTTACCGTAATTTACTCATTAGCCGCATACCAAACAACTGCTGAAATCAAAGCACTTAGCACGTTTACCGTAATTTACTCATTAGCCGCGTACCTTATTTTTGTCCTCTGATCTTGACCTGGTGCATAATATCCCATTCCTCTGATATCTATCATGTCATGTCAGGCCTTTCAACCTTGATATTTTGTGAGTGCGAGATATGTGCATTTAGGTATGTATCTTACAGATGTTCTTAATATTTCTGAGCACCCAGTTGATGTTTATTGGGGCAAATAGGTTACAATAATTTTCCCTTTAAATCATCCTCACAGTGTGTCTAAGGATTAAATTGTCGGTGGGTTATGACACCTTTCTTTATAACTTACCTTCTAGAACACAAATATAATGATGAAAAGTTACCCTACTGTGAAGAAAATATGTTTGTCATGATATAAGATCGTGTTTCCATTAGACAGTGTTTGTGTGGGTAGTTATAGGTTTAAGATGGTGGCGTTTAAATTGTTGGTCTAAAGGCTTCATAAGCTTGTGCAATTGGGTGGAAATCGTGTGGGCAAGACTATGAGATTATTGACATGAGAACAGGTAAATAATAACACCAAAATAAACAATAGCATCACCTGGTCGGATCAGAACTTTCTCAGGATGCACAACTATTGGTTTATACCTGTAATGTAATGTTGAGTATGTCCATTGTGTTAAGTGCTTGTTCATTGTTGTTCATCTAGGTATTAAATTGTATTAAACATCGTGATGTAAAATAAAGCTACGTATTGAGTGTACTTATTGTAATCTATTCATATTCATGGTATTGAGCATTATAACACATTGTATTGTTAAGTATTTATATCTGTTAATTCTTCAAATCAATTCTATGTGTCAAAAATAGGAAAGGGAAATACTAATGTCCAGACTTGGGAGTGGAGCCAAGACCTCGTATATATGTTTAAACTGACCAATGGAGATTGGATCCACAAGGGCAATGGTGCATACACAATTCAGGGAAATAGGGATGCGGTATCTACTCCTTCCTGTACATTTACACACAATACAATAAGGCTAGATTAAAGTTCGATTGTTTTATTTCTACTAATATATCCATCTAATTCAAAAATAATTAAATCCTACCATGAGGTATACAAATAAAACCCTATAACCTGAACTATGACTCAATAACCTAACGTGGCTTCTTGAAAGTTACTCGTAGGACTACAAACATACTTATTTGAAGAGTGATGCCTTCTGTACTGTTTTGAAAGTAGACCAGAAAAAAAACATGGAAAAAATAGCTACGGTAGGGTGATTTGTATCAACAGAACATGTACAGCATCCACTCACTCCCCTTCATAGCCAATTCACCTTGGAATTAATACCAACTGACCTCTTTTTCAGAAAAAAAATAGATTGTTCTTGGTAACTTCAAATGCATACATGGTACAGATTCATTGAAGATCTGAGAAATACTAGAAATAGGATTGTTTTACATCAAACTGGGTGTGTTCTGATCATAGCTCTCTTTGAGTTTGATGTTGGCTTGTCTGAAAGTGTTCTGGGTTTAGCAATATAACATCGTTTGTAAGGTTATAATATATATCTATTGGTGAGGAAATTTTCTGAAGGATAAGTAATAGGTTATTGGTGAGGAAATTTTCTGAAGGATCAGTAATAGGTTATTGGTGAGGAAATTTTCTGAAGGATAAGTAATAGGTTATGGTGAGGAAATTAAGATCTATTGGTGAGGAAATTTTCTGAAGGATCAGTAATAGGTTATTGGTGAGGAAATTTTCTGAAGGATCAGTAATAGGTTATTGGTGAGGAAATTTTCTGAAGGATCAGTAATAGGTTATTGGTGAGGATATTTTCTGAAGGATCAGTAATAGGTTATTGGTGAGGATATTTTCTGAAGGATCAGTAATAGGTTATTGGTGAGGATATTTTCTGAAGGATCAGTAATAGGTTATTGGTGAGGAAATTTTCTGAAGGATCAGTAATAGGTTATTGGTGAGGAATTTTAGTAAGTTATGGTGAGGATATTTTCTGAAGGATCAGTAATAGGTTTTTTGAGGATATTTTCTGAAGGATCAGTAATAGGTTATTGGTGAGAATATTTTCTGAAGGATCAGTAATAGGTTATTGGTGAGGAAATTTTCTGAAGGATCAGTAACAGGTTATTGGTGAGGATATTTTCTGAAGGATCAGTAATAGGTTATTGGTGAGGATATTTTCTGAAGGATCAGTAATAGGTTATTGGTGAGGATATTTTCTGAAGGATCAGTAATAGGTTATTGGTGAGAAAATTTTCTGAAGGATCAGTAATAGGTTATGTTACATTTAAGATCAGTAGCTTTATACTCAATTTATAACAGACTGGCATTTGTGAAATAAGAAGGGCTTTGGTGGTCGAGTAGTTTTCCCACTTACATGTATGTATTACCACTAACTCTTGATCTCTTTAGTTGCAATTGTAAAATAGAAACCTACAGGTATGTTAAGGTATAGGTCAATGTTATTTCTTTACACATTCCAACTTCCTTCCATCTTCTATAAACCTGGGACACACTCACTTAATATGACTATTTAGAAAGGATTGAATTGCTATACATTGTTTAATGATGAAAGCAAAGACAGACAAATAGATAACTATAAAGGGCAAGTGTTCTCTGCTTCATTATTAATACCAACTAAATTGAACAGAGATTAGAGATTAGAATTGATATAATGTCTGACTTAAATAACAAAGAAACAGTATTTTCAGATGATAGTTTACATAATTGGCTGATCTACTTATTTTGCAACCCAAGTTTGTAGAAAGCATGCAGTAGTACTGTAGCTACCAGCATGGCTCTTACATACTAGCTGGAGCTACCATTCTGGCCCTAATAAAGTTAACTGCCATTTTAGCACTTTTGGAATTGCCATGCTTTTGCAGAGAGTTTGAGCTGCTATTGTAACACCTACAGAATATATCACTCTAGTGCTAACAGCCAGAGCTGCCATTCTGGCACGTAATTCTGTCTTTCTGGTTCAAAAACGTTGGAGCTGCCACTCTCCCAATTCGAGGTGCAAGTCCATTAAAGTCCAACCAGAGGTATGTGGAGCTAAGGGTTGGACATTCATAAATTTCTCTGAGGGTTGAGATTTTGTTGTCACTGACATCAGGTAGGAAATGATCACCAGGGTATTTTATCCAACATAGGAAAGAAAAGGATGAAAAATTCTCAGGAGAAGCATTTTCATCACAACACAATCATAAGTCCATATATTGATTAGACTTAACATTATTTTATGACAAGACATGTTTGACAGAGAACTGTCTCATGACTACATCATATGACAAATCGGGGAATGGTGGGAGAAATGTAAACCTGATTCTATCATAGCTACTAATAACACACATGATTGAGCATCTTAACAAGAATTAATATAATCTTGAAATTCAAAATGTTGGGTATGATCATTTCATACAATTTAATATAAACATAGAATTATTGCAAACCACAAGTCTTAAAGGACTTATTACTACATGTGGTTTTCTGTGATTTATAATAAATGTATCTGCTGTGTCTTTATTTAAAGCGAAAGCATGTGTCTTAGTGTATCTTGTTTTCCTTAACACATGTCCTTGACAATTTTACAGGTGACTCTTGTAACTAGCTTATTATTCTATGAGATCTTTGCTTGGCAGTAAAGAAGCCTAATCTAATTCTATTGCATGGTTCTGTTTTTGGATTGTAATGTTTTGACTAGATATATAGGGGGAAACTATCTAACGTCAATAAAAATTAAATCCAGTAGTACACACATATATAAAGAGCATTTTCATTGGCTTAAAGATTTACTTTATCAGCCCATAAAGAAAAAAATGTCGTCGCCGTTTATAACGTTGCTTCTGATTGGCTGAGATGACGGCGTAATGATTTCATTGACAAAAGAGTCCCAAAATGAATTTTGAATATTGAAGAGATTATCTTGAGTAAATTGAATTATAAGGATTAATTTGAATATATTTTTTATGTTATAAAGATATAACACAAAAATCTGAGTGTACTCTCATCATAAACCAGAGTACACTCAGATTTTTGTGTTACCGGGTATATCTCCATTACATAAAAAATCTATTCAAGTTAATCCTTAAATAACTAACAAACAACATTATAGGGGGAAAGTATATATAATTTGATGATTGTATAACCACCTGTTGTAACAAAACATTTAATGTACTTCTATCAGTCAATATAAGTATATATAGACTCAAGTTCACGTTCTACCAAAATCATCAAATCTGTCCAGTTAGTTTAAATCAGTCTTGCCCAACAGACAATCATACATTTATATTACTCACAATGTGCCAGGATCAAGTTTGTTCATATGAACAACCTTGACCTTCTCAAAAGTTGAGAGGTTAAAGTTTCTCATTCACATGGAGGCAGAGAACCAGTTGAGGGATAAATCATTAGCATTCTTGTGTGCAGAGAATTAAAGAGTCTTAAAAGTGTCTGATTAGTATCAAGGACTTGATTGTGGTGCATAGATTAAATACTTTAGCATCCTTCAGTAACTAGAAATCATTCCACATTGACTGCATTTTGAGTGAAGCATACACATAAAATATAAGTAATGTTTTTGACTTCATGACCTGATTATCAACTTCATACACAGTGATTTGTCAAGACTTCATTTCTAAAAGATAAGATGTCTCTAACTAAATACATCCATGTACACATGTGCGTATTTATTTTGTATCACCTGATCTCGATTGTTACATTATTTAGGTCATTCCTGGGTATTTATAGATCTAGTAAGCAAGCTTCAGTTCATGATTTTAAAAGATATAATCTTGTAAATTTCTTCAAATTTTAATGACTTCGCAGATACAGATGACTAAATGTATTCATGGAGTTGTTGAAGTGTACTTTTGACTACAGATTCAATTCAATATTTAATTTTAGGGCAGTTTTAGTCTTCTAAGAACTTAAAAGTGTAAGTTACATTGTAAAGTCAAACCTGTCTATAAAGACCACCTAAGTGACAAAGGAAGACTGGTGGTCTTTATACACAGGTCAAATTGCATTTTATACACAGGTCAAATTGCATTATAAATGACAGATGGTCTTTATACAGAAGTATTTGCTAAGGTAGGTTTGGCTGTAAATGTACTGGGGTATATCTAAAAGAATATTGATTTGTACCAGATATAGCTTAATTATTTTGGTATGTATATTTTGCTCTGATAATTATATCCCCTGGGATATAACCAGTGGTTTGTACAATTATGGTCACTGAAAGGTGTGCCTATGGTTAGCACCTTGCAATTGTCTCATATAAGTTATGGAGATATAAGCCTCAAACTGTTCAATATGTTGGAGAAAGAACTGTATCGAGGCCCGTCAGGGCCGAGATCAGTTCTTTCTCCAACATATTGTACAGTTTGAGGCTTATCTCTAACTTAAAAACATAGCAAGTGTTTGTGTTAATAAAGTACACTTTTATTTCTAATATAAGCCAGTTTTTTTCCCTTTGAACTCTATGAGCTCAGGTAACTCTACCAATGTGCATTCAACCATGACAAATCCAATATAGACAATGGCAACATAGAATTACCTTTGCCTGTGTTATATGTGATGAATATAAGCATTCATGAACGGAATTCATGTAGCATGCTTTTGGGTTGGACAACCATCTGTAAATTCACTTTAACCATGTCCACCGACAGTGATGGAGGGATATTACTTTCTAATATTAATTTAATTAAGCAATATAATAAGGTGACTTTAGTGACTTTTATTGCTAAAAGGCCATTTCTGTCCAATGTCTGATGTGGTCAAGAAATGACATATGAAACGTTAACTAGACTTGCAATTAAGTTGTTTGAAAGCGTCTTGCTGAAATGATCGCATATAATAGTTGTTTGAAAGCGTCTTGCTGAAATGATCGCATATAATAGTTGTTTGAAAGCGTCTTGCTGAAATGATCGCATATAATAGTGATTTTCCAGGCTAGTTCAAAACAGTCGGTGCCCCCAGAACTTACATTGAATTCAGAGGATTTAAAATTTCGACCTCTCTAGGGACAATCTTGGATTATTTATACCATCAGGCATGTGCAATTTCATTCAACAAGCCAATGGGATTTAGGTGAAATTATGAAATATTGTTGAAACAAAATCAGAATAAGTGTAAAACTACAGTGTAGATGATTTGGAAATTTAAAATCATAAGTGGTGTACAAAAACAAGGTTTTCAGAAAGCGGAAATTGGAGTTAAATGCTGTAGATATGTGTTAAATGGTGATTTCATAATAAGGAGTAAAACTCGATATGGGATATATACATCAATAGAGGATTAAATTCTCTTCATATTCATTGTGTGGTATTTTATTCATAATTTGGATTTAAAAATTATGGAATATTCCGGCAGGTTGTGTGTTGTGTGTATGCCCGGAGACATATATACTCGCCCTCATTGTGTAACTCTCCCATAAGTTACCTTTTACTGTCTTATAAGTGAATGTCTTATATTTGAGTCACATATTAGACAGTAAAAGGTAACATATAGGACAGTTACAGGTAATGGTCCCATAATCCTGGAGTTAAAGTACAGAAACAACAATAGATGACATCACAACTATGTTTTAAATGTTAAGCTATGACATATTAGCCATAACCTAAAAGGGAGGCTATTGCAATACGTATGAGGATGTAGGCAACCTTGGCGACTTAGAGACAAAAGAAAATCAGCACCAGCAAGGAAAATAAATCTTGAATTATAAGTTGTCTTTTTTGGTTATACAGATGATTGCGGCTTGTTAAAAGCATCATGCTACCAGAATAAAGTGATATGTCCTAGTCCACCAGTATACATATAGCTATTGTACTGTATCGGGATACCTGTATACTTACTGAATCCTTCTTGAGACAAAAAAAAATCAAAGTTGATAAGCTTATAAAAAAAATTCTTATTGGAATACAGACCATTTTGGCTTTTTGGGCTAACTTCCTGGTACATTTTGATGAATGATGCAAGATTGGAAAATATTATATAAAAGGTTTTACCAAACACACCATTCTCCTTATATACATGTATGTAACTGTATCCTGTTGTACTTGAACCCTGGACCTTTGATTATTTTTCTAGGAATGACTACGTCAGCATGTGAAAGTGTATTGGTTGATATGGGGTGTGGTTTATATCCTTGTTCACAATGACTTATGGTGTAAACATCAGGACAAACCTCTCACCATATAAAAGTTAGTTATAAGTGGTGTTGTATCAAATATAAAAAGTTTAGGAAATCAATCACTCAATATACTATGACACATACAGTCAAATCTGCCAAATAGTAACTGCCTCTGTATAAAGACTAACTGCTTAATAAGACCGCATCAAGACAAGTTGGCCTGCATACAAAGACCACTTGGCCATGGAGATATTTTTTCTTGTGCATTTAAGTGTTTCTTGGTCCCTTAGATATGGTCTTGATGGACAAGTTTGACCTATATTTGTGTCACATTTGTTTCACCTGGCAGATATCTATTTATAGCACATGCAATGGTTGAGTGAATTAAATGTTCAGACATAATATATATATATCATTACCTACATTTTCCACCTGTGAGTTGTGAGTTCAAAACCTAGGTGCAATATAATGTACATTTGCTAGACTCTCTTTGTACTCCTGTCTTTACTACACCTCCTGAACCAAGCACGACCTGAAATGACCCAGACTGTTTATACGATATTAAACAGGTATAAAATATTTATAGAGCAATAGAAATATTATTTATATCTTTGTGAAGTAATCCAGCTGGATATAAAAAGTGAATTTAAAAACTTTTTGCATGACTTGGCAGGATTGTTGGGTCAATGTCCTTTGTGTGAAATATTAAATAAAAACAACTGTAGATCAAACTGCTGTACATCAGTCAGTGATGCTAGAATTTGGCAATAGGAAAAACATGAACATGCAGAGTATAAAAAATAAATTAGTTTAAAAAAAAAACTTCTTTAGCTAAATATTACACTAGATGATAAACATT
This sequence comes from Argopecten irradians, assembly GCF_041381155.1. Classification (NCBI taxonomy): domain Eukaryota; kingdom Metazoa; phylum Mollusca; class Bivalvia; order Pectinida; family Pectinidae; genus Argopecten; species Argopecten irradians. The sequence goes on from NC_091134.1 coordinate 20,704,193, forward strand.
AATGAAGCATCATTTTCATAACAATTTTTATTTGAAATAAAAAAAAAAATCATGTCTTTTTTTTCTGAAGTTTTATATTTTGATATATACGTACTAAAGATAAGTAAAACTATTAAAAATTGATGTGATTTTATCATTAATATCTAAGGTCATCCATCTTCTGATATAAGAAAAACATCCTGTTTAGTAAATTTGATTTAATTGAAGAGGTAATTAGTCTGATGTAGGTAATAAAGGTAGGCTATAATGACAATATTTACTTAGTGTTCGTCTGTCTGACAATTACCGGGAAACCGGAACTCCCGACATATCACACATCTACGTTACCATGCCTGTACATATGTCATTGGCCAAACGTTGATAGGTAAAAAGCTGTCTAATAGGGTATTCCAGCTGATATCAAATGAAATGACAAGTTGACCTGTGACCTGGTTGACATTTGACCTTAGAGGTTGCCTGACCAACAGGCTATATAACCTACCTAAAGTTGCTCCACTTTGTTATATACACAGCTGTATATATCAGCTGGGTATCCAAAATGCCTGTTATCAAAAATACAATATACCCATATGGATTCAAAACAAGACAAAAGACAACTGTAAAAGAGCTTTGGTAAGTTGTACATGTTTATAATGTTTAGAACTTTTTTAATACAACTCATCAGAATGTCGCAAATATGTCTTCTTGGTCAAAATGGACAGTTTTATACCAGTTACCTTCATTTTTAAGTTGTTAGTTGTATAACATAGTTTTGATGGGCTTGCTGCTTGAAAACTCTTTGTAATCCTCCTTTGAAACCATAATTAGAATTGTGAGAGTATACCATCCATGCAAGGAAACCGTGTCAATCCTTGATGACAAAAGCATCATCCCTAGACAAAAAGACTCGATTTAGATCGTTAAAATGATGATGGTTAGAAGATAGTAATAAGAACAAGAAGTCTGGTGGAATAATTACATGAGATCTGACCTCGGTGACATAATGGTCCATTGTTTTCAGAGGGACTTTTGTCACATGATTGGCCATTGTTATAATAGAAAACTTTATTGCATGGGGCTTTATCAGAAGAAGTTAACTGGGGTAACCAGAAGTGTGGCAGCATTCAAAACAATACTGAACGTAGGACCAAATAATGGAACAGGAGCCAAACAGTTAGAACGATGCTGAAGGAAGGACCAAACTATGGAACAGGAGCCAAACAGTTAGAACAATGCTGAAGGAAGGACCAAACTATGGAACAGGAGCCAAACAGTTAGAACAATGCTGAAGGAAGGACCAAACTATGGAACAGGAGCCAAACAGTTAGAACGATGCTGAAGGAAGGACCAAACTATGGAACAGGAGCCAAACAGTTAGAACAATGCTGAAGGAAGGACCAAACTATGGAACAGGAGCCAAACAGTTAGAACAATGCTGAAGGAAGGACCAAACTATGGAACAGGAGCCAAACAGTTAGAATGATGTCGAAGGAAGGACCAGACTATGGAACAGGAGCCAAACAGTTAGAACGATGCTGAAGGAAGGACCAAACTATGGAACAGGAGCCAAACAGTTAGAACGATGCTGAAGGAAGGACCAAACTATGGAACAGGAGCCAAACAGTTAGAACGATGCTGAAGGAAGGACCAAACTATGGAACAGGAGCCAAACAGTTAGAACGATGCTGAAGGAAGGACCAAACTATGGAACAGGAGCCAAACAGTTAGAACAATGCTGAAGGAAGGACTAAACTATGGAACAGGAGCCAAACAGTTAGAACAATGCTGAAGGAAGGACCAAACTATGGAACAGGAGCCAAACAGTTAGAACAATGCTGAAGGAAGGACCAAACTATGGAACAGGAGCCAAACAGTTAGAACGATGCTGAAGGAAGGACCAAACTATGGAACAGGAGCCAAACAGTTAGAACAATGCTGAAGGAAGGACTAAACTATGGAACAGGAGCCAAACAGTTAGAACAATGCTGAAGGAAGGACCAAACTATGGAACAGGAGCCAAACAGTTAGAACAATGCTGAAGGAAGGACCAAACTATGGAACAGGAGCCAAACAGTTAGAACAATGCTGAAGGAAGGACCAAACTATGGAACAGGAGCCAAACAGTTAGAACAATGCTGAAGGAAGGACCAAACTATGGAACAGGAGCCAAACAGTTAGAACAATGCTGAAGGAAGGACCAAACTATGGAACAGGAGCCAAACAGTTAGAACAATGCTGAAGGAAGGACCAAACTATGGAACAGGAGCCAAACAGTTAGAACGATGCTGAAGGAAGGACCAAACTATGGAACAGGAGCCAAACAGTTAGAACGATGCTGAAGGAAGGACCAAACTATGGAACAGGAGCCAAACAGTTAGAACGATGCTGAAGGAAGGACCAAACTATGGAACAGGAGCTAAACAGTTAGAACGATGCTGAAGGAAGGACCTAAACTATGGAACAGGAGCCAAACAGTTAGAACAATGCTGAAGGAAGGACCAAACTATGGAACAGGAGCCAAACAGTTAGAACGATGCTGAAGGAAGGACCAAACTATGGAACAGGAGCCAAACAGTTAGAACAATGCTGAAGGAAGGACCAAACTATGGAACAGGAGCCAAACAGTTAGAACAATGCTGAAGGAAGGACCAAACTATGGAACAGGAGCCAAACAGTTAGAACAATGCTGAAGGAAGGACCAAACTATGGAACAGGAGCCAAACAGTTAGAACGATGCTGAAGGAAGGACCAAACTATGGAACAGGAGCCAAACAGTTAGAACAATGCTGAAGGAAGGACCAAACTATGGAACAGGAGCCAAACAGTTAGAACGATGCTGAAGGAAGGACCAAACTATGGAACAGGAGCCAAACAGTTAGAACGATGCTGAAGGAAGGACCAAACTATGGAACAGGAGCCAAACAGTTAGAACAATGCTGAAGGAAGGACCAAACTATGGAACAGGAGCCAAACAGTTAGAACAATGCTGAAGGAAGGACCAAACTATGGAACAGGAGCCAAACAGTTAGAACATGCTGAAGGAAGGACCAAACTATGGAACAGGAGCCAAACAGTTAGAACAATGCTGAAGGAAGGACCAAACTATGGAACAGGAGCCAAACAGTTAGAACGATGCTGAAGGAAGGACCAAACTATGGAACAGGAGCCAAACAGTTAGAACAATGCTGAAGGAAGGACCAAACTATGGAACAGGAGCCAAACAGTTAGAACAATGCTGAAGGAAGGACCAAACTATGGAACAGGAGCCAAACAGTTAGAACGATGCTGAAGGAAGGACCAAACTATGGAACAGGAGCCAAACAGTTAGAACAATGCTGAAGGAAGGACCAAACTATGGAACAGGAGCCAAACAGTTAGAACGATGCTGAAGGAAGGACCAAACTATGGAACAGGAGCCAAACAGTTAGAACAATGCTGAAGGAAGGACCAAACTATGGAACAGGAGCCAAACAGTTAGAACAATGCTGAAGGAAGGACCAAACTATGGAACAGGAGCCAAACAGTTAGAACAATGCTGAAGGAAGGACCAAACTATGGAACAGGAGCCAAACAGTTAGAACAATGCTGAAGGAAGGACCAAACTATGGAACAGGAGCCAAACAGTTAGAACAATGCTGAAGGAAGGACCAAACTATGGAACAGGAGCCAAACAGTTAGAACAATGCTGAAGGAAGGACCAAACTATGGAACAGGAGCCAAACAGTTAGAACGATGCTGAAGGAAGGACCAAACTATGGAACAGGAGCCAAACAGTTAGAACAATGCTGAAGGAAGGACCAAACTATGGAACAGGAGCCAAACAGTTAGAACGATGCTGAAGGAAGGACCAAACTATGGAACAGGAGCCAAACAGTTAGAACAATGCTGAAGGAAGGACCAAACTATGGAACAGGAGCCAAACAGTTAGAACAATGCTGAAGGAAGGACCAAACTATGGAACAGGAGCCAAACAGTTAGAACGATGCTGAAGGAAGGACCAAACTATGGAACAGGAGCCAAACAGTTAGAACGATGCTGAAGGAAGGACCAAACTATGGAACAGGAGCCAAACAGTTAGAATGATGCTGAAGGAAGGACCAAACTATGGAACAGGAGCCAAACAGTTAGAACAATGCTGAAGGAAGGACCAAACTATGGAACAGGAGCCAAACAGTTAGAACAATGTGAAGGAAGGACCAAACTATGGAACAGGAGCCAAACAGTTAGAACAATGCTGAAGGAAGGACCAAACTATGGAACAGGAGCCAAACAGTTAGAACAATGCTGAAGGAAGGACCAAACTATGGAACAGGAGCCAAACAGTTAGAACAATGCTGAAGGAAGGACCAAACTATGGAACAGGAGCCAAACAGTTAGAATGATGTCGAAGGAAGGACCAGAATATGGAACAGGAGCCAAACAGTTAGAACAATGCTGAAGGAAGGACCAAACTATGGAACAGGAGCCAAACAGTTAGAACGATGCTGAAGGAAGGACCAAACTATGGAACAGGAGCCAAACAGTTAGAACAATGCTGAAGGAAGGACCAAACTATGGAACAGTTAGAACGATGCTGAAGGAAGGACCAAACTATGGAACAGGAGCCAAACAGTTAGAACGATGCTGAAGGAAGGACCAAACTATGGAACAGGAGCCAAACAGTTAGAACAATGCTGAAGGAAGGACCAAACTATGGAACAGGAGCCAAACAGTTAGAACAATGCTGAAGGAAGGACCAAACTATGGAACAGGAGCCAAACAGTTAGAACAATGCTGAAGGAAGGACTAAACTATGGAACAGGAGCCAAACAGTTAGAACAATGCTGAAGGAAGGACCAAACTATGGAACAGGAGCCAAACAGTTAGAACGATGCTGAAGGAAGGACCAAACTATGGAACAGGAGCCAAACAGTTAGAACAATGCTGAAGGAAGGACCAAACTATGGAACAGGAGCCAAACAGTTAGAAGATGCTGAAGGAAGGACCAAACTATGGAACAGGAGCCAAACAGTTAGAACAATGCTGAAGGAAGGACCAAACTATGGAACAGGAGCCAAACAGTTAGAGATGCTGAAGGAAGGACCAAACTATGGAACAGGAGCCAAACAGTTAGAACGATGCTGAAGGAAGGACCAAACTATGGAACAGGAGCCAAACAGTTAGAACAATGCTGAAGGAAGGACCAAACTATGGAACAGGAGCCAAACAGTTAGAACAATGCTGAAGGAAGGACCAAACTATGGAACAGGAGCCAAACAGTTAGAACAATGCTGAAGGAAGGACCAAACTATGGAACAGGAGCCAAACAGTTAGAACGATGCTGAAGGAAGGACCAAACTATGGAACAGGAGCCAAACAGTTAGAACGATGTTGAAGGAAGGACCAAACTATGGAACAGGAGCCAAACAGTTAGAACAATGCTGAAGGAAGGACCAAACTATGGAACAGGAGCCAAACAGTTAGAACGATGCTGAAGGAAGGACCAAACTATGGAACAGGAGCCAAACAGTTAGAACGATGCTGAAGGAAGGACCAAACTATGGAACAGGAGCCAAACAGTTAGAACGATGTTGAAGGAAGGACCAAACTATGGAACAGGAGCCAAACAGTTAGAACGATGCTGAAGGAAGGACCAAACTATGGAACAGGAGCCAAACAGTTAGAACAATGCTGAAGGAAGGACCAAACTATGGAACAGGAGCCAAACAGTTAGAACGATGCTGAAGGAAGGACCAAACTATGGAACAGGAGCCAAACAGTTAGAACGATGTTGAAGGAAGGACCAAACTATGGAACAGGAGCCAAACAGTTAGAAGATGCTGAAGGAAGGACCAAACTATGGAACAGGAGCCAAACAGTTAGAAGTGCTGAAGGAAGGACCAAACTATGGAACAGGAGCCAAACAGTTAGAACGATGCTGAAGGAAGGACCAAACTATGGAACAGGAGCCAAACAGTTAGAACGATGCTGAAGGAAGGACCAAACTATGGAACAGGAGCCAAACAGTTAGAACGATGCTGAAGGAAGGACCAAACTATGGAACAGGAGCCAAACAGTTAGAACGATGCTGAAGGAAGGACCAAACTATGGAACAGGAGCCAAACAGTTAGAAGATGCTGAAGGAAGGACCAAACTATGGAACAGGAGCCAAACAGTTAGAACGATGCTGAAGGAAGGACCAAACTATGGAACAGGAGCCAAACAGTTAGAACAATGCTGAAGGAAGGACCAAACTATGGAACAGGAGCCAAACAGTTAGAACAATGCTGAAGGAAGGACCAAACTATGGAACAGGAGCCAAACAGTTAGAACGATGCTGAAGGAAGGACCAAACTATGGAACAGGAGCCAAACAGTTAGAACGATGCTGAAGGAAGGACAAAACTATGGAACAGGAGCCAAACAGTTAGAACATGATGCTGAAGGAAGGACCAAACTATGGAACAGGAGCCAAACAGTTAGAACAATGCTGAAGGAAGGACTAAACTATGGAACAGGAGCCAAACAGTTAGAACAATGCTGAAGGAAGGACTAAACTATGGAACAGGAGCCAAACAGTTAGAACGATGCTGAAGGAAGGACCAAACTATGGAACAGGAGCCAAACAGTTAGAACAATGCTGAAGGAAGGACCAAACTATGGAACAGGAGCCAAACAGTTAGAACAATGCTGAAGGAAGGACCAAACTATGGAACAGGAGCCAAACAGTTAGAACAATGCTGAAGGAAGGACCAAACTATGGAACAGGAGCCAAACAGTTAGAACAATGCTGAAGGAAGGACCAAACTATGGAACAGGAGCCAAACAGTTAGAACAATGCTGAAGGAAGGACCAAACTATGGAACAGGAGCCAAACAGTTAGAACAATGCTGAAGGAAGGACCAAACTATGGAACAGGAGCCAAACAGTTAGAACAATGCTGAAGGAAGGACCAAACTATGGAACAGGAGCCAAACAGTTAGAACGATGCCGAAGGAAGGACCAAACTATGGAACAGGAGCCAAACAGTTAGAACAATGCTGAAGGAAGGACCAAACTATGGAACAGGAGCCAAACAGTTAGAACAATGCTGAAGGAAGGACCAAACTATGGAACAGGAGCCAAACAGTTAGAACAATGCTGAAGGAAGGACCAAACTATGGAACAGGAGCCAAACAGTTAGAACAATGCTGAAGGAAGGACCAAACTATGGAACAGGAGCCAAACAGTTAGAACAATGCTGAAGGAAGGACCAAACTATGGAACAGGAGCCAAACAGTTAGAACGATGTTGAAGGAAGGACCAAACTATGAAACAAGAGCCAAACAGTTAGAACGATGCTGAAGGAAGGACCAAACTATGGAACAGGAGCCAAACAGTTAGAACAATGCTGAAGGAAGGACCAAACTATGGAACAGGAGCCAAACAGTTAGAACGATGTTGAAGGAAGGACCAAACTATGGAACAGGAGCCAAACAGTTAGAACGATGCTGAAGGAAGGACCAAACTATGGAACAGGAGCCAAACAGTTAGAACGATGCTGAAGGAAGGACCAAACTATGGAACAGGAGCCAAACAGTTAGAACGATGCTGAAGGAAGGACCAAACTATGGAACAGGAGCCAAACAGTTAGAACGATGCTGAAGGAAGGACCAAACTATGGAACAGGAGCCAAACAGTTAGAACAATGCTGAAGGAAGGACCAAAAGGAAAGGAGCCAAACAGTTAGAAACTGATGGAACAGGAGAAACAGTTAGAACAATGCTGAAGGAAGGACCAAACTATGGAACAGGAGCAAACAGTTAGAACAATGCTGAAGGAAGGACCAAACTATGGAACAGGAGCCAAACAGTTAGAACAATGCTGAAGGAAGGACCAAACTATGGAACAGGAGCCAAACAGTTAGAACGATGCTGAAGGAAGGACCAAACTATGGAACAGGAGCCAAACAGTTAGAACAATGCTGAAGGAAGGACCAAACTATGGAACAGGAGCCAAACAGTTAGAACAATGCTGAAGGAAGGACCAAACTATGGAACAGGAGCCAAACAGTTAGAACGATGCTGAAGGAAGGACCAAACTATGGAACAGGAGCCAAACAGTTAGAACGATGCTGAAGGAAGGACCAACAGGAACAGAGAACAGTTAGATGCGAAGAAGGACAAACAGAACAGGAGCAACAGGAAACGAAGGAGGACCAACTATGGAACAGGAGCTAAACAGTTAGAACAATGCTGAAGGAAGGACCAAACTATGGAACAGGAGCCAAACAGTTAGAACGATGCTGAAGGAAGGACCAAACTATGGAACAGGAGCCAAACAGTTAGAACGATGCTGAAGGAAGGACCAAACTATGGAACAGGAGCCAAACAGTTAGAACAATGCTGAAGGAAGGACCAAACTATGGAACAGGAGCCAAACAGTTAGAACAATGCTGAAGGAAGGACCAAACTATGGAACAGGAGCCAAACAGTTAGAACGATGCTGAAGGAAGGACTAAACTATGGAACAGGAGCCAAATTTGTTAGAATGATGCTGAAGAAATGGTGAGAGAAAAATGGACAGTTTTGAGCAGTTACAACAATGATGAAGGAAAAATCAGGCTTTAGAAGAGGAGCCAAACAGTTACAAAAATGCTGAAGAAATGATGAGAGAAAAATGGACAAATACTGAAGGAAGGATCAGGTTAGAAAGAAGAGGAATCAAGCAGTTAATTAGAACATTGCTTAGAGAAGGACCTTGGTTTCAAAAATGACCATTGGTAAAACAGAGGTAAATAAAACATTTGAAGGTGGAATCCTCTGGGTACCAGAAGTCGTTGAAGAGCCAATGATTACATGATTGACATGGGCTGTAAGTGAGAAGCTCGTTGTAAGATTGACTATTACAATAAGAGGAACCTTGATTACAAGTTTGATCATAGCTATTAGAAGAGGCTTGGATACAATAGATTATTGATTTCTATTAATATTCAATTCAAACTTTTAATCAAACTCTGTTTTATCAATGCTCAGTTTTGTTACCAAGGTCCTTTGCTGTAAGAATTTAAAATATCTGCAAATGTTGAGTTGTTTAAAGGAAGGGTTTTGAATTCTACACTAACCTATATATAGCAGAAGCCAGAATTCATTCATGTCATTATATTGATATTCTTCTGTTAAGAATTTAATTAGAACATCTGTTTTTTCTCACCTACTTTATTGTAAGTTCAACTGGGTGTGGGAGTTATAACTGTAACCTACCTGATCAATTATTGATATTGATAGAACAGTAGATACAACTGGTGAAGTTCAAACACAGGATCAACATAGAAATTATAGTTCATACAGCAGTGACTGTATTTCTGTGATGTTTATTGGATTTTGACAGTGCCACAGGCAGGTTAATTTGTTTATAGTGTTGTTGTTCATTGGGTATTGACACATGTACTGTACTTATAACATATACATAATAAATGGCTGTAGGATTGACTTTTATAATGCCTATATCGATATTAACTGTGACTTACGTTAGAATTATTCAATATTATTTAAATTCTGTGTGATTAAGGAAAATGAATAAACCAGAGAATAAAATAACAATATTAACATGAAGCCAAACTTTATCAAAATCATTAGCATAAGGCTTGTAAGGTTCTGACCTGCCAAAATCCTTTATGAGGGTTGTAAGATGCTGACCAGCCAAAATCCTTTATGAGAGTTGTAAGATGCTCGGACCAGCCAAAATCCTTCATGAGGGTTTTAAGGTTCTGACCAGCCAAAATATTTCATGAGGGTTCTAAGATGCTGACCAGTAAAAATTCTTCATGAGAGTTGTAAGATGCTGACCAGCCAAAATCCTTCATGAGAGTTGTAAGATGCTGACCAGCCAAAATCCTTCATGAGGGCTGTAAGATGCTGACCAGCCAAAATCCTTTATGAGGGTTGTAAGATGCTGACCAGCCAAAATCCTTCATGAGGCTTGTAAGGTTCGGACCAGCCAAAATCCTTGATGAGGGTTAAGATATCCCTGATTATTTGCCAGAACTATATTTGATTTATTAGTATCCTTTAATATCATCGCTACATCATTATAGATAGCTATTTTGCATAAAAAAAATTATGGTGTCATCGACAATGTAGGCCACATTTACTGATACTGTCATTTGAAATGTAAACCTATCTCAGAGCTGTTCTACATCTCCTTGTAATGTAGAGTCTTACTAGAAGATAGATGTTTTAAGAAGGTAGGGATATTTCTATACCTGCATGATTAAAGCATTTCTTTCATCCCCGTATTCTAAACAGACCAATGGTTATTTATATTATTGGATTATTTCAAAGAAGGTATGAAATATCTGTTGTTTTGTGGAATTTTTGCCATGCCAGAACTTCCAGGAATCAGCAGACCAAAATTCAAAGGCAAAACTTTGTCAAAAGGTCAAGGTCAAATTTCATGTTTTGCATTTCCTAATGGAAGGTCAAGGACAGCGGTCAGAAGCTAAGGTCAAGGTCAAATTTGTCATTGTTTTATTGCAATAAGAAAGGATTGTTGAATTAAATGTGATATTTGAAATATCCTGTTAAAACAAATACCTTAAAACAGATGTTATTAATTATTAATGTCTGATTCCTGTATACATGTACATAAATGTACCATCAATAAAGTAATTATAGGAATACAGGCCTATTCTTATTATGAAAATAATTCTATTTTTATCAATTGTATATTGATGAGCTGAACATCTGTGAACAGCTCAACCAAACAATGGCAGGTACCTGGTCATCAGTAGTACATATTTACACATGTATGATGTGTAATATACATTTAAAATGTATTAATATGCATGATCCTGTTCTACATGTTACATAATGTATATACCTTTTTTAAGTTTCTCATAAATCAACTTTTCCCTTTTTGACTATTTTAAAACATTAAGACACTGATCAGAGACCAGCTAGATATTAGGCCAATTAACGCTTGACCTAATGACCTATATTCAAAGCCACACAGGTCAGCTCGGCTTAAAATTATGATGCAAAGGGACCTGATATTGGAAGTGTAGTATGCTTGGATGGAGGCCTACCAACTTTATTGAGATGAATGACCTTGATTTTCATTCAAGGTTATATGGTTAAAATATTGTAAAATGTTTAATCAACTAACAATTCTAGGCCTACAGGACCATCAGGCCCCGATTTCTCGAAACAAACTTAACTCAAAAACTGGCTTAAGTCATAAATTGTCATATAAGTTACATAAGAATAAAAACTTAAGTTTTGACTTAATTAAAGTCTGCACTTTTGTTTCGAGAAATCGAGGCCTGGTATACCTGCATGGTGCATACTAAATAGCAGGTAAGCGAAGGGGCCTCTTTGGCCCTGGTGCTTTTCCTGAAATGTTTACATCAGGATCTGTCAGTGTGGTCTATGGGTAGACTTTAAGATAATCTTTGACACAGGAAATACTTAAACCTGGGTTATAAGTTTTGGATCTTAGTGAGTGGATCATTTAGAAAAGGAAACCTGAAGGACTAGACAAGATATAGAGAAAATGATCATCAGGGATGACTGTGGATGGTGTAGAGATTTCACCAAACCTCTCCCTGAATTGGCAATGCACTGCAGTCTCTATACGGTTTACAATTAGGATTACAAGGAAGCTAAAGTTCCATTAACCCAGAGCTGTCTTTGTCATTAATTTGATATATCAAAGAAAGTGGAGGTTCAGAGTCAAGTACATCTGTACCAATTAAGCTGCTGTCTGGCAGATAAAGCAGAGATTAGGGTCCCAGACGAAGCTAATTAGAATTTGTTGACATTCAATTTTGTGTAACCTCCATAGAGTACATTTTAAACATGTCCATGTATTAATTTCCTCTCTAGGTAAATAAACTGCTAGGAGTTGCCATTTACACCGAGAGATGAACTCAATTTTACACTAAAACTGTATTTCTAGGAATTTGAATAATTTGATTTACTTAATTGTAAGTCAAGATGTGCTTTGTCATCAGTATGTTTGTAAGATAAAAGTTAAAATAAACTTGGTTACTTCATTGAAAATCACGTTTGTTCTGAAAGTTGCTGTGGAAGTTTAGAATCTCAATGCACGATTATATGTTGCGAAAGTAAGTCTGGATTGATCATGGTCACCTGAGTTTAATGGATCAGTTGGTAGATCGTCTGGCTATAGTGTTTGGAAGTCCATGGTTCAACTCATGTCTAGCCGATACATTTTTTTCTATTCTGTTACTTTTAGTTGACCATAGACCTCCAGCACAACCATTCCAGTTCTGTGTAAACTACTTCAGAAACATGACAACTAATCCAACTTTGTAAACATGTAAACATTTAAGCTAACCCAAATAGATAATTCAAATTAGACTCCAACCTGTATTTATATCAGTTCACCTGTGTTGTTCCCAAACAGGATATGAATACTCTAATATAATCCCTAATGACTGTAATACGAGGATGCCAGGATGTCTCTCCCAAAAACACAACCACATGGTGCATTATCCTAAATATAAATAAAGCAACAATGGATGTTAAAGCTAAAAGTGTACAGGTGAGAAAATGTGTCAGTAAGGTTAAAGGTTAGGAGGCCAGTTGATTTCAGGTGAGAGACAAAAGTAGACCTACTTAATGTGTTAACTGACCAGATGAGGTACCGGTACTATTTCTTTATCGGGAAGGTAGAGGTGAGGGCAATGTTGGTTTTTTTTTTTATTCTCAGGTGAAGTTATTGTGTTGTAGTCAGGGAAGAATGCTTTGGTACCATGTTATTCAAAACAATACTCTATTGAGGGTAATTCATACAAGTTGTTATACTATATGTGAGGATAAAGATATGTTACTTATTCTCTGTTGAGGGTAATTCATACAAGTTGTTATACTATATGTGAGGATAAAGACGTGTTACTTATTCTCTGTTGAGGGTATTTCATACAAGTTGTTATACTATATGTGAGGATAAAGACATGTTACTTATTCTCTGTTGAGGGTAATTCATACAAGTTGTTATACTATATGTGAGGATAAAGACGTGTTACTTATACTCTGTTGAGGGTATTTCATACAAGTTGTTATACTATATGTGAGGATAAAGACGTGTTACTTATACTCTGTTGAGGGTATTCATACAAGTTGTTATACTATATGTGAGGATAAAGCATGTTATTATTCTGTTGAGGGTATTCATACAAGTTGTTATACTATATGTGAGGATAAAGACATGTTACTTATACTCTGTTGAGGGTAATTCATACAAGTTGTTATACTATATGTGAGGATAAAGACTGTTACTTATACTCTGTTGAGGGTAATTCATACAAGTTGTTATACTATATGTGAGGATAAAGACGTGTTACTTATACTCTGTTGAGGGTAATTCATACAAGTTGTTATACTATATGTGAGGATAAAGACATGTTACTTATATTCTGTTGAGGGTAATTCATACAAGTTGTTATACTATATGTGAGGATAAAGACGTGTTACTTATACTCTGTTGAGGGTAATTCATACAAGTTGTTATACTATATGTGAGGATAAAGACGTGTTACTTATATTCTGTTGAGGGTATTCATACAAGTTGTTATACTATATGTGAGGATAAAGACGTGTTACTTATACTCTGTTGAGGGTAATTCATACAAGTTGTTATACTATATGTGAGGATAAAGACGTGTTACTTATACCATGTTGAGGGTAATTCATACAAGTTGTTATACTATATGTGAGGATAAAGACATGTTACTTATATTCTGTTGAGGGTAATTCATACAAGTTGTTATACTATATGTGAGGATAAAGACATGTTACTTATTCTCTGTTGAGGGTATTTCATACAAGTTGTTATACTATATGTGAGGATAAAGACGTGTTACTTATACTCTGTTGAGGGTATTTCATACAAGTTGTTATACTATATGTGAGGATAAAGACGTGTTACTTATACTCTGTTGAGGGTATTTCATACAAGTTGTTATACTATATGTGAGGATAAAGACGTGTTACTTATACTCTGTTGAGGGTAATTCATACAAGTTGTTATACTATATGTGAGGATAAAGACGTGTTACTTATACTTTGTTGAGGGTAATTCATACAAGTTGTTATACTATTTGTGAGGATAAAGACGTGTTACTTATACTTTGTTGAGGGTATTTCATACAAGTTGTTATACTATGTGACGATGAAGACATGATACTTATATGTACTCTTTGGAAGGTTTCTTTACTCATATGGACATTTCTATTATTCTGCGCTATCAGAGGGTTATATTAATGTGTTATATGCCATATTGCGCTCAGTTGAAAGTATTTTATCTTACTGATGTTAAGGAATTATTAAACACTCATCTGAGGGCATATTATTTTACTTTGATAAAGATTCTGTATTCCAGCTGATATACATTGTATGATAACTCGGATACTACCAGCTGTGACACTTTCCAGGAAGCAGGGAAACTGTCCAGGCTGTTCATGTTCTATCCAGCAAGCAACTCTTTGAATGGCACATAACCGGACTTGAGTGATCGGCATATGTGCTAGCCACCAGCTATACTAAGAATTAACACTGTCTGAAAATGGATGATTGTGGAAAAAGTTCTACAGATAAATCTTATATTAGAGTTGAGACATGTCTAGATTAGAATTGAAGGTGCTTCGCTTGGATCTACCATAAAGACAGTATGAAATCGGGATGTTTTCAATCATAAGGAATCTTTATTGATTTGTTATTGGTTGGCATGATTTTTAAGTACACTTTATAGTTTGTTTATATAGATTTTACTTCATGCTCTGACTGGTTTTTTTATTAGTGACGTGGGCGACTATCTTAACAATCGGTACAGAAGGCTGGAAATAAATTATAACTCTGGTTACCTTTCACATTGAAGGTACTTCAGAGTATTTATAAGGATTTGTTTGGTTTTGAATAAGAGTTTATTTACGTAAAAAGACAGTCAGTGTACCATGCAGCACCGGTTGGGTGCACATTTCCGTCCTATTTACTATACGGCCCCGGGGACTCAGTGCGGTGTAATATTTCATTAGAAAGTTATATTGAGTAAATTTAATTTGAAGACAAAGTTATTGATATGAAGCCTAGCCGAACCAATGAAGATGTTGATTAGCGCGGCTGTCAATGATTTTCTCCAGTTAGTGGTTGGTAGATGTTGTAGCAGGTACACAGGTAAGGAACATGGAGAATCGTGTGTACAGGAATGAGGCGGATCACAGCTGATACCTATGTTTACCTAAGGTAGTATTGGCCGAATATTCTCTCTGTTTCCTGTATGTATCAGAACAATTAGGATCTATCCTGAATCAGGAAGTTGGTTTTATCTAAACGGTTATAGATTTAAACAGCTGTGTTGTAATGTAGCTTTTGTTATGTTTCGGGAGTATAGAGTGATTGCTCAATAAGGTTTGTATAGCTTCTGTTTTGTGTTGTTGTTTTAAGGATTTCAATTATTCATCTTTTCCTGGCTGATATTTAGTTTGTACATGTGGATCTCTCAGAAAGAAAATAAATTTAGTTGTTTTATTCTATTTATATTCTTGTGCTCAAATTAATGCATATGGGTAATTGAAACGGAACATGTAAGATCTAAAATTCAGATTGGAGGAGTTGGGATTGTAAGTTAATTACAATTGAATGCCGGTAACTTTAGAGGAAAACATTTTCCCAATTTTACTTCTAAATCGAAAAATTGAATGTGTGTACTTCCATTTTGCCCTGAATTTTAACTTCATTATCTTAAATGTAAATACATGTATAGATAACTATTTTTAAGCTGTACTTTGATATCATGTGGTGACAAATATACACTAAGCAGTCAGTCTTATGCACTACTGTGTATAATCTTTAAAAGGAGAGACACAAAATCATACATAATCCCTTACATATTTAATGTAGAGATCAGAGTATTTATAGAAATACACATGCTTACAAAATCTTGCACATTAATTTCTTGAATAGGGTCAAGGATATATATAGACAGACGATGGTGACCTGATGTAAGAAAGTAAGGTGATATGATGGATTGACTGTCACAGCTATGCATGTGAACTGGTACAGTATGATATGGCAGATTTTCAGGAACTGGAATCAGTGAAACACTTTTAAAGGATGTTAAAGGATTCTGTTTAAGTATCTGGAGAGAAAATGAGGATTGGAGATGGAGAATGTTCTCACGAAACATTCCTGGACCCTGCACTACATGGAATCTTTAGAAACAAAGTGATGGAAGACAATCCTAAACAGTCTGAGGATTTCATCCCCTTGTTTGATGCAGCAGTGATGCAGAAAACTGACCCAAATTTAAACATATCGGAGATCTTGATCAACCAACGAAACAAATCTAATCGAACGCGATATAAAGTCTGCCAATCACACAACAAATTTGTTACCCCTCAGACGTTACCATGGATACCACCAACAAACAGCTGTCATCTGTCAATCCAAAACATTAGTGCAATATACGATTCTAAAGGTTTGACAGAAAGTCCAAAAACCAATATGGATGAAAGACCTAGCCAAGAGCAAACAGACGAACATAGTTTGAACATTTCGGGGTGTACAGGTATGCTTACTAATTCCACATGCTCTGTGGATAGTTTAAACTTGCAGAGTAGCGAACTGTTAAATAAATGTAATTGCTCACAAACTCAAACTTTGGAAGTTAACTCCAGATCTGAAGTAATCTTGAATTCTCAGAGGAATGCAAATAACCATCAGAGCCACTGTGGACACTTATCAGACATAAGTCAAAGCTATAACTGTCCCTGTGTAAGTACAGAGAGTATATCAGAATGGAACTTAATACAAACACAGGATCGTTGGAAATCTGTCCTACAACAGAATGGAAGGTTAGAACAAAACAACAATTATGGTGAACCGAATCGGGAATCAAAGCTTACATGTGATAAAACAGATATTAATAGAAATGTTGAGTGTGAAAACAATGAAAATTCTACAAAAGAACAAAACTGTGATTCAACTTTGGATGACACAAAGAATGTCCCTGCTGTTAAACCAAGACATAGCAACAGCAAGGACGACTTAAGTGTTCCTTGTGGTGGTTGTTGTGGAAACAGAAAAGTACCCATGAGTCCAAAAAGCTGTTGTCACGGAAAGAAAGGCAAAAAATGTGAGGAAGAATCATTGTGTCCAAAATATGAAACTATTTGCACGAATGGAAGCTATCAGTACACAGTTTGGTAGGCCATTTTCTGCTTTTATTTTTTTATGATGTATCTATATATAACTATATGAAATATTTTCATGAGAGTAAAATTAAACATTTCTTCTTAAAATTCGTCATCACGTGAATGTATTGATTTTTACTTTTTATAAATCTATAAGAATTTACCTGAAAACTAGTGCAAGGAAATTAATAATTTGACAGTTCACTTGGGCTAGGTTAGATATGTTATCGACTCAACAATAAGTGGTTAGGTTGTCAGATAAATAAATTACTTAATGACAGATAATATGTTTGTTTAATGATTAGCTATGATTAGTTATACAGGTACCGAACAAATATAGCAGTTAACATATAGCAGTAAGTCTTTAGTAGATAACATTTTAAAAAGTACAAAGCCTGTTACATCTGATAAAACAGAGTTGACAATACTGGTATATCTCCTCCTGAATTTTGTATGAAGGATATCTCTTTTTTAGATTGAAAAAAGTTAAATTAACCTTAAAAAAAATCACCTGTAAATGTCAGTTCTGTAATAAGATTCATAAGTTATGGTTTTTAATTGTGATGTATACATAAGCTTTTTAACTTTTTGCTTTTGTACAAACAACTTTTTTAATTCTGCATGACCAAATACATTTGCTAGAAATAAGAGTACATTCGACAAAAAATGTATTACGGTCCGTGCTTTGTATAAGTATCTTGGTGATGTAAATATTATAATTTATAGCTTATAATTAGCTTTGTTCAGTAAGTCAAAAATTCTGCTGTTCTTTTTTTTTGTTCATATTCAATTTTTTATTTAAAGTGTTACTTCTTTATTCAATATGATAACTCATTTGTCATCATTGAAAAAAACATTCTTTAATTTTATACCACCGTATTACATCACCAGAAAAGATTAAAATTTCTATATTAAGGTATTGCATTAATTTGGAAGCAATGAGATTCACCTGTATCTGGAAAACTGTCACATGGAAAGTAAATATTTATAAAGCAGTGAACACTTCTTGAGATTTGAATTTAAAGCCATATATCTTGTTGTACATCTCTCAAGTGGTTTTTCAACAAACTTTTTGTCTTAGCTTTTCATGTTATTAAATCAGCTGAGAAATGGACAGGTCTATCCTGTAGCCTTTAATACAACGTTTTTAACAAGTCCCCAGCTACTGCATTAACACAACCTCAATACCTTAAAACAAGTAAACTGTTAATGAAGAGTTACAGAATATCAAATAAAATAATTGATGATAAACTGTTCAGCCTTGGAATGCGAAGAGTTTTTGTGGAATGCGAAGAGTTTATGTAGTATATTTTGAAAGCGAGTAACTTGAGTAATAAATTGCGGTGACTTTGTATACACACAGAGGTTCATTGTTAAACATCAAAGTCTAAGCTACCACCTAGCATTTTTAGCCCACCATCATCAGATGGTCCCCTTGGCCCATAGTTGTGCCATACAGGATTTGTGACTGATCGGAAAAACAAGATGGCCGCCAGGCAGCCATCTTTGATTTTGGCAATTGAAGTTTGTTATCGATATTTCTTGAGAACTACTGAAGGGATTTTGTTCAAACTTCACTTGGAGGGTACCCTTGGTCACTAGTTGTGTGCCATACAGATTTTGAGGCTGATCAGAAAAACAAGATGGCCGCCAGGCAGCCATCTTTGATTTTGGCAGTTGAATTTTGTTATTGATATTTCTTGTGAACTACTTAAGGGATTTTGTTCAAACTTAACATGGAGGGTCCCCTTGGTCCCTAGTTGTGCCATACAGATTTTGAGGCTGATCGGAAAAACAAGATGGCTGCCTAACAGCTATCTTGGATTTGGGCAGTTGAAGTTTGTTATTGCTATTTCTTGAAAACTATTGAAGGAATTTTGTTCAAACTTCACATGGAGGATTCCATTGGTCCCTAGTTGTGCCATATAGATTTTTAGGCTGATCGGAAAAACAAGATGGCCGCCAGGCGGCCATCTTCGATTTTGATAGTTAAGGTTTGTTATCACTATTTCTCAGAAAGTGCTGAAGGAATTTTCTTCAAATTTAATATGTAGGTGCCCCTAGGGCCCTAGTTGTGCATATTGCATTTTGGGACCGATCGGTTAACAAGATGGCCGCCAGGCAGCCATCTTGGATTTTGATATTCAAAGTTTGTTATCTCTATTTCTCAGAAAGTATTGAATGGATCTTTCTCAAATTTCACAGGTAGGTTCCCCTAGGGCCCTAGTTGTGCATAATATGATTTGGGACCGATTGATCAACAAGATGGCCGCCAAGGAGCCATCTTGGATTTTGATAGTTAAGAGTTTGATATCGCTATTTCTCAGAAAGCATTGAATGGATCATTCTCAAATTTCACATGTAGGTTCCCCTAGGGCCCTAGTTGTGCCAATTGCGATTTGGGGCCGATTGATCGACAAGATGGCCGCCAAGGAGCCATTTTAGATTTTGAAGTTTGTTACTGCTTTTTCTCAAAAGGTGCTGAAGCGATCTGTCTCAAATTTTATGTGTAGTATGTTTGAAAAAGTTTAAAAAGTAGAGAAAAGATCCATCTTTCCATTGTCAGACATAGATCATTCTTCGGTGGGCGCCAAGATCCTTCTGGGATCTCTTGTTAAGGATGAATACTGATGTTTTTGTATTTCATATATATACACCTCACCTGTGATACAGTATATATAAAATATTATATCAAGAAATCAAATTTTAAAGTCATATGATGCTAACTTATTGCTTTAAAGATGCTCCACCGCTGACAAATGGTATATTTTCACTATCAAAAACAGGAACAGACGATTTAGTATTTTTCTACAGTTACAAAAGTTACTTATTTTACACCATTACCACCATTGAAAAGTTTGACCTTCTAATTTTACTTCAAGTTAAAAATATGAAAAATAATTAATTTCATCCCGAAAAAATCTGTGGCACTATATCCTATATAGAATGAAGTAATGATTGCGCATGCACCATAGGCGAAATACATTATTTCATGTTATTTTTTGTGTTAATTAGGCATATATATATATACGATTAAACTCCAATTATTGTTCAAATGATGAATATCATTTATGCTCTGTCGGCAATGGAGCATCTTTAATTATTTTGACAACATATTTTGTCAACATCTTTATTATGATATAAAACAACACTAAGGTATAGCATAGTACAGAAGTGTATCCACATATATAAAAAACAATCTGGTGTCCTGTAAAGGCATCTCTGCTTGCTATTTAGAAAACTACCAATTCTGTTGCTATTTTGAAAACTACCGATTCTGTTGCTATTTAGAAAACTACCAATTCTGTTGCTATTTAGAAAACTACCAATACTGTTGCTATTTTGAAAACTACCAATTATATTCTGTTGCTATTTTGAAAACTACCAATTATATTCTGTTGCTATTTTGAAAACTACAAATTCTGTTGCTATTTTAATAATGATGCTATTTTGGAGCCAAGAAATGTTAATCATATTTATACTTGCTGGTCTTATATATTATAATAGCAGCACTTTCAGAGGTGAATTAGCTAGTGTTTGAAAATTAAATCGGTCATTGCTTTAAATCTGCATGGTCCCAAAGTGATGGATAAAGTAATGGTTTAAATTTACTCCAACAGTCAACACCAGCTCAGCTGCAGTACATAGTTATGAGGGAAATGGTCAAATTTAAAATTCAGCTACCATATGTAAATTTATATAATTCAATATATAATTTACATAAAAGATGTATCAGCTGTTATATACATCTATATATGATATAAAAATCAATAGAAAGAATATCTGGATTAAAGTTATATTGGAGAACATAATGAAATTGAAAATTTTAGGTGTGGAGACAAAATTTCATTTGCCAGCAGCTGCTGTATAGACTAGATGTGTGATAACATTGTGTAACTATAGAATGTATACTAAAATGTATAATGGGACATAGTTATTAGTGAGATAGTATATTATGTAACCTCAAAATTTATATAAAATTTTAACAAACAAATGTCAGTCAAACAAAGCATTTGGATTATGAACTGAAGAAATGTTTTGAGAATATATATCTCTATACATGGCTACAGATGAGATACATGATCAAAGTGGATAAACAGACAGCAATCATACTAAACCAATGGTAAAATGACGGTTAACACTTGATGGGAGAGCATCGGGTATCGATCTACGATCTATTGTGTATAACAGACAGACCGTACTCCGAGGAGTGTTAAGTACAAGATCGTAGAAGTTACTACCATGAATTAAACAGTTAACTTTCCTGACAGTAGGCAGTTTTACAATCAATATCGCTGTCTTAAAGACTGTAATTAGCAGCCTCATTAACAAATGTTTTATCGATAAAAGGTATCTTTTGATTTTATGTAGTCCTCCTTCATCGAAAGGTTGTGCTGTTAAAATTGGCCCACTGTTATATTTCATCATTCCTTCCTCTATATGGTGCCTGTCAGCAATTAACCTAACTACCTGTAATATTTATGTGGTTTATGATACTGAATGCCTGAAAGCTAGAAAAACAAACAGCCATTATTAGGTATATGTTATGAATGTGATATTTACAGACAGAACCACCAAAATGTTATTCACACAAAAATACCAATGTTTTTAGTATATTGTTTGACTGTCTGCATACAATTTTGGTTAATTTATGATTAAGAAGTCAGAATTTTTTATTGAAATATTCTACATGACTATCTGTAGAAATATTCTACATGTATATGACTATAATAATTCTGTAGAAATATTCTACATGACCATGATAATTCTGTAGAAATATTCTATATGACCATTTTGATTCTGTAGAAATATTCTACATGACTGTGATAATTCTGTATAAATATTCTACATGACCATGATAATTCTGTAGAAATATTCTACATGACCGTTGATAATTCTGTAGAAATATTCTACATGACCATGATAATTCTGTAGAAATATTCTACATGACCATGATAATTCTGTAGAAATATTCTACATGACTATGATAATTCTGTAGAAATATTCTACATGACGTAGATGAATTCTGTAGAAATATTCTACATGACCGTGATAATTCTGTAGAAATATTCTACATGACCGTAGATAATTCTGTAGAAATATTCTACATGACCATGATAATTCTGTAGAAATATTCTACATGACCATGATAATTCTGTAGAAATATTCTACATGACCATGATAATTCTGTAGAAATATTCTACATGACCATGATAATTCTGTAGAAATATTCTACATGACCATGATAATTCTGTAGAAATATTCTACATGACCATGATAATTATGTAGAAATATTCTACATGACCATGATAATTCTGTAGAAATATTCTACATAACTATGATAATTCTGTTGCCAGGACGATACCCGACCCCCGTAATCAGAAGCTGACGTGGAACAAGCCCCCACTGACGGTTCTTGTGGTGAAGAAACTGTTTGATGATGGCGCGCTATCTGCCTTCCTTAGTCTCGTCATATGGCTCATCAAGGTAACATTTTACAAAAAGTATCAATATAAAATTTGAAATGACTTTTGATTGATTCTTTTGAAAAAAACCACTACAGTCTATTCATGATATAGTTCACCTTCAAATAACTGACATTGATATACCCATAGCCTTATTTCTCACTGCTAATCTCCTGTCAGTGTGAACGATTCTGCAGAAACAGAGATTTGGCTAAGGATTGACAAGTTTTTGTTAATTTTCAGACACAGAACATGGTGGTGTATTGTGAGTCCTCAATTTTAAAGGATTCTATACTGGTGACGGATGAAAAATTCAAGGAAATACAGAGTAAAATTCAAATCTTTAATGAAGGTATGTATTATATATGCAGCATTACATGATTTGAAGATTTCTTTATACTGTATAACCTTGCTAAAAAGTGAAAATTAGTCCTGATTACTGTTGGAAGTTAAACACTGGTTCTGGTTACTGAGTGTTGATATTAACTGTTTTAAAAACATGCAATCACACATTGTGATTTATTTTAAACAATACATGTAAATATTGCCATACATCCGAACAAGCCAAAAAGGCTTTCTATTGATGTTGGACTGCTGAGATACTGGTGAGATACTGAAGGTAAAACAATATAGCCTTCCACCTTGTTGAATTAGCACTAGTGGCATCAAAAAGTTCAGCACTATAGCTAGTTGCCCTCTATCTTTTGTTGACATTACCACTAGCTCTCCACCTCCACATTTACCTGCAATACTGAACATCATTGGTTTTTCTCTGGGAATCTGGCCTCTGGATCAAGACTACTTCAGACAAATTAGCATGACACTCATTACATTTTACCCAGTCATGCCTCCTGAGACAATTGACCATGCCCTTGTTACCAAATGAAGATGCATCTGGCAGGTTATCATGTCATGATCATAACCCAGCACTCTGCTAAATTTCTCCCAACCTATTCTTGCATTATCTCAACCAATGATGATAATGAAATATAAATCTTAAAGAAAAATAAAAGATATTAACCGTTTGAGAAATCTTACACCTTTTCAAAGTGTTTCTGATGATTAACAATACACCGTTTGACATGCTCAGATTTTATATACATTGGAGTAGAGTGATATACACTTAGCTACCTGTTAGGAATTGCGTGGGAAGTTTCTTTTGTGCTTTTTAGATTGTGTAGATTATGAGTCTGTTCAAATACAGGTTTAAAAAAACTTTCTTGATGATTCATGAAAGAACTTTTTAGATAATAAATAAGATATTTTTTGTTGACATTTCAGAAAATGATGACCTTACAAATAAGGTAGATTTCATTATTTGTCTGGGAGGTGATGGTACCCTGCTGTACGCCTCCTCGTTATTCCAGGTGAGTCTGTCAATATCAAGGTAAGTATCAATATCATGTTATACATGCAATGAAGCTAGGTCACAAGCTAGAACATCCAGCCAATTAGAACACAGTATAACACGGGAGTCTGTGTTTAACTAAGGTCACGCTTAGTTACACTTACTGACATGAATGTAAATAAACCCGTTTACAGGGAAAGTACTTAATCTTTCATATTGGCATCAAAAACACAGTCCAAAAGTGTAATTTCATACTTACTACAAATATATTTGTCCCAGTTTCTGGAAAGTGATCTATGAAATCACCAACAAAAAATTCACAAAGTTTATCTTTCTTCAAATGTGACCCGTATAAAAATATGAACAGTAACTCAGGTAATCCAAGGATCATGGCTAGGACTCTAATAGACAGTGCCTCTATTCAACTAAATTATATACAGA
This sequence comes from Argopecten irradians, assembly GCF_041381155.1. Classification (NCBI taxonomy): domain Eukaryota; kingdom Metazoa; phylum Mollusca; class Bivalvia; order Pectinida; family Pectinidae; genus Argopecten; species Argopecten irradians. The sequence continues at coordinate 20,728,598 of NC_091134.1, forward strand.
GACGGACATTTACTCTGATAGAACTAATTCCTTTATAAACTAATTCTTACAATATCAATCCACATCGCATGGGACATTTGAATATATCAATGATCCCATAATGAAAAAAGAGTTAATTGAAAGTAATAAAAAAAACCAAAGAATATTACTTATTTGATAAACGGTAGCAACTCAATTTCCACAAGTACAAACTGTAAGTCCTATATAAGGAGCAGTATGATTACTAATGTATTGTTTTATTTTCTAGTCGAGTGTCCCTCCAGTGATGGCGTTTAACCTCGGATCTTTGGGATTCCTGACACCGTTCAATTTCAATAACTTCAAGGAACAAGTCTCCTGTGTGTTAGAAGGTAAGGTCCTATGCTTTAGCAAGCTTCTGATTTTGGTTAATTACTTCAACAAAATTTATGGTTGCAAGTCTTTTCTTTCAAGATGAGGGGTCAGTGGCCTAGAATAACTACCACCCAGCTGATTCTCTCGTTGTAATAATTATTTATCCTTATTGTGTCGCAAAATGTAGTACTACCATAAGTGCATCTACAGTTTCTTTCATAATCTAGATCAGTAATTGGATTAAAGGAAAATCTTTAACATGTTGGACAATTTGGAATATTTCAATGTTTCATCAAAGCACATCAATAATTGTACTATAACAAACCTAATATTGTTTTAAAGGGAATGCAAGCTTACTGCTGAGATATCGACTGAAGTGTATAGTAAGCAAGAGGGATAACTTTTCACCGACTAATGGTCCAATACCTTCCCGTGTAGGGGCAAGAATATTGGTAGGTTATTTCTGTGACTGAGTTGCTTCCCTTTAGTCTTAATCCTTTAGATTTTAACTGTTCTGTTTACTTTTATTAAGTGACCGTTGAGGCTTCTTGACTTCATAAGATCAAAAAAGGTTAATTTGCATACCAGATAGGTCCTCTCTTTGGTTAATTACAGTATCAATATAAAGTCATTTATTTTAACAATTTGTATCTCTCAATAGGTGTACCCTTTGTAAAAAAGCTGAATATCTACAGAATCTAATTTATATAAGTCAGTTTGTGGTGTGTAGTAATAAAACAGATGGTTTGAATCCAGATTTTTCACACTTATGATCTGGTTTTACCATTACTTTATACATGTATTTACCTATTAACAGGTATTTAACGAGGTTGTTATAGATCGTGGACAATCATCCTATCTCACCAACCTTGACCTATATGTTGAAGGTCGCCTCGTCACCACTGCCCAGGGAGACGGTGAGTGATAAAAAAATAAGGGTCATGATATATTAAAGAGAACAGATTTTATACAGGTGAATTTAATGCTAGCATAAATCTGCAATTCCATCTATAGTGATAACAGACTTATCTGCCCTTGAGAATATAGGTATTGTTTGTAAGTATGTAATATGCATGGGAAAATATTACAGCATTTCCTTTGAAAAAACATGACATTGCAGTGAATACCTTCCTACAAATAATGATGACTCTAGTAATATGCATAAACATAATAGACTTGGCTTTATTTTAACAGAAAGTGCAAATTTGGTTTCATAAAGTATAGCTTTTCTATCTAAATGGATATCTGCTTCAGTTTTCAGTGAAATTTGTCCAAACTTTATAGGTTTAAAATAATACTTTGTTTTGTTGTGTACCTGACAGGTCTCATTACTGTGATATTTTAATTTCCAGGAATCATCATTTCCACACCCACAGGAAGTACAGCGTACGCTATGGCTGCTGGGGCCTCTATGGTCCATCCGAGCGTTCCCGCCATCGTCATCACACCAATTTGCCCACATTCCTTATCCTTTAGACCAATAGTAGTCCCTGCAGGGGTCGAAATAAAGGTAAGTACATAAAGATGTAAACCACATTTAGGATCCATTTTAAATATCATTGAAGCTTGAAATCAATTTAGTTAATCTCCAAAAGGAATTTAATATTATGTATTTTCTGCATACTGGCTGTTTTAATATGGCTTTTAAATTTATCTAAGAAGTCTTTGTTATTCCGCCTACCGCTTTAATATCCAAATATTCCGATTTCTGCAAAACATCGTCTTCATTTTTTTTTCTTCCGATTTCTGAATTTTTCATAGTCGGTTGGGGCTGCCATGGTGGCTTCAAGATGCATACCAGACGGAGTAGGCTGACTTGCTTCATAATTAAGTAAACAAAGGGAGGTGTGAACACTCCCTGACCAACAACCCACTGGTGCTAATTAGCAGCCTGGGGCTAGTTCCACCTTGGCGGTGTCACTTGTGTCTGAGTGTAACGATGCATGTTACGTAGGCCTACCGTTAGGAAACAATCATCTGGCCTTTCAATAAATTTTGTGCTTAAAACTAGTAAGCATCATTTCAAAAACAAACACTACTTATAATTGAAATGATTTACTCACGTTTTTAATGTAAAATAGGCATACAGTGTCTGCTGAAAATCATAAACTTTGCAATCGTAATGGCCGCCATTTTGGAATGGGGTGATTCTAATAAAGGATCCGGATTTTGGTATATTTTTTTCAGGATATCACTAAAAAAAGTTATTTTTTTTTTTCAGAGTGATAATTTCTCTAGAATATTGGTGTAAATTTGAGAAACAAATATTTGTATTTTTTCTTGCATAAATCAAAAGAAAATGAGTCCAGTATGTATTACAAAAAAAAAGTGAAAAAAACCCCAAAACAAATAGACAAAATGTATAATTAAAAAAGGTGATAAATAGCATTGAAATAAAAGTATACAATGTATTTATTGGCATTTTTCATCTTCTAAATTTAATGTAAGCCTTAATTAACATTTAAAAATACAAAATGAGCCACCATGCAAGGCCTATGGTAATAATTAAAGTTTCAATCATAATTAGTTAACAAAATACGTATTTGTACTTGTTTTTGCATATTATTGATATTAATACATATCTGACGCTCCGCGAAAAAAGCCGCGTGTAATGCAAACCGATTTGGGAGTCAAAAAACTACCTTCTTAAATGTATTAACAAGTCAGGCTTTTAAATTTATCTAAGAAGTCTTTGTTTTTTTTCACCCTCTTGAGAATAATTACATGTACAATGTATATACCAATGAATGAATAAGAAAGTAGGTCACTGCAACCTATGTCTTTGTATTGTGGGATGGTAGAGATTGTTAGAATTATATACTGTATCACATTGTATACCATCTTGATCTGTTTACAGGTGAGCGTGGCTCCAGATTCACGGAATCCTGCGTCAGCATCATTTGATGGACGGGATCGTCAGGAGATTACTCAAGGCGACAGGTGAGGATTGATAATACTACGGAGCAGGAACAAAGTCAAACTGATTTGGCTACACACAGTATAATTTTTGTACCCTATTATATCTCTTTATGTAGCAGTAATTTTCCTAGTTTTATGAAGAAGCTGATACACAATAGAAAGGATATCAATCACACATCAAATACTTAACAATACAATATCATTATTTATACATATATTGTTCTTGTTTCAGCGTGATCATCACAACAGCTCAGTATCCTGTACCTTCTGTGTGTTTTAAGGATCAAATGGACGATTGGTTTGAGAGTCTAGCTCAGTGTTTACACTGGAATGTGCGAAAGCAACAGAAACCTCTGGCATCAACACCAAGTGTTACGAGTCTAGACTCTTTAGACCTCAGCAACTAGCATTCCAATTCCTCTGACCTTTGGTTGACCTTCAGTCCACTCACATAAGATGACCATGTGTCAGCCTTTAGTTCTCTCAAAAGTTTGACCTTGGTTTGACATTAACCTTCAAACTCAAGAGTAAGACTTCAGAGTGACATTCAGTCAACTTTTGTAGTCTGACCGTTGACTTAAATTTAGTTGATTCTAAAGTCTGCACTTCAGTTGACCTTCAGTTGACCTTGGACCAACCATTGACCAATCAACTTTTACATTATTGGCAATAACTTTCATATATGTATGTAAATGGTGCTATCAGATGAACTGTTTTACAGCTGACCTGATTTTTACTCATCATTACTTCAAACTCTCTGATCTACACAATTGTCTTTGCCTATATCCATTAAATATGCACTCGAGTTAATTCAGATGTGCATATGTAATGAAATATTGGTTTAATTTCCGGTAGATGTAACCATTGAACCATGAACAAAATAGATTGGACAGCATATTTACCCCCAAAGTGAGGACCAATACGGAGATGAAATACAACATTTTGACTTGATAACAAGAGGATAATAAATCAGTTTAGATTTTGTAATTTTGTACTTGTGATGTGTCAACATGTGTGCTTTTAAAGGTTTTAATGATGGTGGCTATAATGCTAGACTTTTTCACAGGTAAAGCTTAAGCTGAGAGCAATGAACTACAGTATGTATATAATGTTCCTTTGCTAGCTTATTGTCTTTTAGCGTTTTGTTGCCTATTGTTGACTATTCTGGATAACTAATAGTAGTCCCATAGTAAATAACTCAGAAAGAAACAAAAAATATGTTGAGCTCTGTTTTGGATACGGAATTAATCATTAATACCAAGAATTGTTCATCCCATATTGTCTGTACATATATTGTTCTCGTTTCAGCGTGATCATCACAACAGCTCAGTATCCTGTACCTTCTGTGTGTTTTAAGGATCAAATGGACGATTGGTTTGAGAGTCTAGCACAGTGTTTACACTGGAATGTGCGAAAGCAACAGAAACCTCTGGCATCAACACCAAGTGTAACGAGTCTAGACTCTTTAGACCTCAGCAACTAGCATTCCAATTCCTCTGACCTTTGGTTGACCTTCAGTCCACTCACACAAGATGACCATGTGTCAGCCTTTAGTTCTCTCAAAAGTTTGACCTTGGTTTGACATTGACCTTCAAACTCAAGAGTAAGACTTCAGAGTGACATTCAGTCAACTTTTGTAGTCTGACCGTTGACTTAAATTTAGTTGATTCTAAAGTCTGCACTCGAGTTGACCTTCAGTTGACCTTGGACCAACCATTGACCAATCAACTTTTACATTATTGGCAATAACTTTCATATATGTATGTAAATGGTGCTATCAGATGAACTGTTTTACAGCTGACCTGATTTTTACTCATCATTACTTCAAACTCTCTGATCTACACAATTATCTTGGCCTATATACATTAAATATGCACTCGAGTTAATTCAGATGTGCATATGTAATGAAATATTGGTTTAATTTTCGGTAGATGTAACCATTGAACCATGAACAAAATAGATTGGACAGCATATTTACCCCCAAAGTGAGGACCAATACGGAGATGAAATACAACATTTTGACTTGATAACAAGAGGATCATAAATCAGTTTAGATTTTGTAATTTTGTACTTGTGATGTGTCAACATGTGTGCTTTTAAAGGTATTAATGATGGTGGCTATAATGCTAGACTTTTTCACAGGTAAAGCTTAAGCTGAGAGCAATGAACTACAGTATGTATATAATGATCATATGCTAGCTTATTGTCTTTTAGCCTTTTGTTGCCTATTGTTGACTATTCTGGATAACTAATAGTAGTCCCATAGTAAATAACTCAGAAAGAAACAAAAAATATGTTGAGCTCTGTTTTGGATACGGAATTAATCATTAATACCAAGAACTGTTCATCCCATATTATCTAAAAATAACTGAAATAATGTTCTGAATGTGATATAAGCATGTAGTAGTGAATAGTTGATAATATAGATACAAAAGAAAACCTAAGTAGATAAACATGATAATATTTGATCATTTAAATTAATTTCTGTGTTTAAATGGTCTTGTTTATTCTTCAAGATGATGAACTGGATATTTATCAGTGATGGCACTGTTGATAATGTAAAGAAACCAATTATTGTGAACAATGAATATTTTCCCGGAATATAATGTAGTAAATACAATTAGATCTAGATTAAACAGACTGTACATAGGTGTTCTATTTACATGGACATTCCTTCCATAGTGCTTAATGTTTTTAAACTAAAATCAATCATAGTAGATTTAAAGTGTTTTAACTCAATCTTTGTATATTACAGAGTTATCTGCCCTTGTTGGTAGGTATCGATTGTAAAGTCATCATCTTTTGAACGAAAGAAAATTGACATTACGATCACAATAACACAGTACGACATAACATTTGATATCAATTAGCAAGGGCAGATAACTCTGTAATATGCAACGATAGAAGAATTATTAGTAGTTTTCACTTGACACCATAGAGTTGACTTATTGGAAGGGTTGTGCCAATAATGTAGAGAAATATAGACTATTACTACGCACCAATATTACATTCAGTTGATATTCAACAAGGTCTGCTGTGAGTTTGTTTAAAAACTTATCTATTTGTAATGTTATAAATATAGTTAGATTGTATAGCTACAGCTACAAACGCCATTGTTGAGAAATGTACTGAAGAAATTAGTTTAAAAAAGACAATATCTCAATCAAGATCACAATAACATTAGATTGATAAACAAAAGATTTATTCATTAGGACAAGAATGTATAAGTGACGTCCTTCAATAGGATGCCACTCAGAAATAACTATATCTACATAAGATTTCAAAAAGAAGCATTTCATTGAGTTTATCGGATGTTTATGGATTTCAGTTTGGTCACTCTATGACAATCAGAAGGGTACATTTGTTTTTTCTGTTCTATCAATCAGTTTTGTGGAATATGTGCCTTGTTGTTATATTATCTAGATGTAATGATAACCATAGTGATATCAGTTCAAATTAATGTAGTTCTATGTAACTTTGTTTATTATCAAATATCTACATGTTCGATCTCCTTTGTTTACCTGTATATCATGTACAGTAAAACCAATATTTTTTAATGTTGGAAAAGCTTGACCTAATATCTGATCTTGTGTCTTGACAGAATGACCTTGACCTTAATTGACAGAAATCTTGACCTAACCTTTTTCCATGCTTCAGCACCAAAAGACCTGATTTTCTCTCCACTGTCCTTTGATCTGGCTAAATTTGACTAAATTTTTGACAAGATTAAACTCCAGCTTGGAATTCCCAAATGCTGACCTCATTGTATGAAGACTAGATGACCTCATTCAAGACGTGGTGCAGGGTCACTGTGACCTAAATTCTTAATCACTGTCAACTGCTGTAACTTTTTTCTGTACTTGACCTTATGTTTTGGAACAGGTGACCTTATTCTTGACTTGACCATGGGTTTCAACCATATAACCTTATTCCTCACCTGACCTCTATTTTGATAAGATGACCTTATTTCTTACTTGACCTTTTGTTTGGACAACAGAATAAGATTTCTTTAATATATGACCTTTTTAGTTAGATGGCTACCGGTATATTTTATCGACATGTTCACAGATAAAGGAAATATGTTATCTATGGATAAGGTATAAATGTTGATTGTTTTAAATGAGAGCATTTATTTTATCAAATTATGTTTACTTTCTGTTTTCTGTAAGAAGTGTGAATAATATAATGAAATGAAATACACCAAAAATCATGTTTTAAATTTTTGTTAAATTTTACAATGCATGTACATTATGAATGTTGAAAAATTAAGACACATGCCAACCAAGAAAATAAGGTAACTTTCTTATAATGAGGAATTATACCTTTTTAGTAAGTATGTCTGATGACAAATATATCATAACTATGAAAATTAATGCAGGAGAATTTTAATCAGAGGAGCTGTCAGCCATTAATGCATGAGTTCAATTCTTTGATAAGTTGATACGTATCCAGTGAAAATATTACTTTGATTTAGACCAAAGTAATAGCTAGTTGGTCATTACTAGGCTGACTGGCACATGGTTTACACAATATATGATATGAACTGGATTTTTTAAGGTAATTTTAGATGAGTTCCTCAGAAATGGCATCGCAAAACTTGTGCAAGAGTCCATATAGTCTTTTATCTATGAAAACCGTTATTATTAAGTGACCGATGTTTTAAACACAAACTCTGAACTGTGAATGGATGAGAGTGAGAAGAGATTTTTTTATTGTTTGTTAAACTTGTTATTCCAATTTGTTTATACATCCTTTGTTATCATATCATTGCGAGGAAGCCATGTGATTGATAGTATCTCTTGACCTCTCCGCTGCATTTACATAAATATGCTAATTTTTTTTTAATATGGTTCAAAGAATTGTCACGAAGACTCTTGAAATGATGGTCTGTGGTGGTACATTGGTTTTCTCCCACACTAAAACCCCCTTTGTGCAGTTCAATCTGAACAAAAGAGATCAAGTTAGTATAACTTGATTTTTTTTTTTAAATAAAGAGTTTTATATAAATGTTTATTTAAGGAAATGCAAACCATTGCTTTACTTGAGGAAATAGTAACCATTTCTATGGCTGCTAATTGGTGCCAATTAGTATTAAGACACTTGGAACTATATGAGAAACATTTACAAAACAGAAACAATGCTTTTTGTCACATGGCTTCCTCCTCTAATTATACCACGTAGGTTATAATGAGTTATCTCCTGTCACCTTATGGCAGGTTTTTGTATTAACTCTGAATTATGTTCTTACACTAATGAAATGTATACAACTGACAGTAAACAAAACTTTTATACAATATTAGCTTTTTGTTTTCATTGACTGATTCATAAACTCGCCACCAGTCTCTAAAATATCAAAATCATTATGAAAATTTGGCTTGTAAATTTTGTCTCTGTGACATGTCTGATTCTAGAGTTTCATATTAAGGGGAGATAATTTAGTATTAGAAATTTCAACAGTACATTTTGGTTCGGTGGCCAGTCTTAATGATTGGGAAAGGTTCTCAATATGTGATACAAAACACATCACCTTCCACCATATACATACAACATAGGGATCCTGCAGGTTTTAATTACCTTATAGTTAAGATGCTATACCACTGACAAATGGTGTGTTTTCTCCATTAAAAACAGGAGCAGACGAATCAACCTTTTTCTTAAATTACAAAAATTACTCACTTTACACCATTACTATCATTGAAAAGTTTGATCTTCTTTTTTAACTTCCAGATGAAAATATTAAAGTGAATAGTCGGGCAAAGAAAACCAGTCTAAATGCGTTCATTGGCCTTCCAAAAGTTCTCGCATATTAATACGACGGTCAAGTTCTGCTTACGTTTCCCAGTTCTGACCATTGAAATAAAGAAAAGTTGAAATCATTGAAAGCGGGGCTGCGTGGAAATGTAACCACGGACATAGTCAGCCGGGAGGACGATTTATGATTCCTATACTTTAAATTAATTTCTTCGTACACAGACAGATTTTGACGAGAGAATTTATTTTTCTATTTCATATGGAATTATACTGGATACATTCACACCATTTTTACCGACTTTAGCCATCCTTGCCCGACTTAAAAATAATTAATTGCGTCTCAAAAAAAAAGCCAAAGCACTATGCCCTATGTGGAATAAAATGATGATTGCGCATGTACCAAAAGGGAAAAGAATTATTTTGTATTATGTTTTGTGTTAATTAGACACATATAAGCACGATTATACATCAGATATTGTTCAAATATGCTCTGTCAGTGGTGAAGCATCTTAAAGTCTAAATCTGAGACTACAACAAAGCTATAAACAGTGCTTTATTTACATGGTGGAGACATTACATACTACAGTATATGTATATATTTTGACCTACATAGTACCGTAGTGTGCATATCCTTAGATTGATCTAGGATAATGCTATGAATTTCCAAAGGGAGACAATCCATACTGACTGAGTTTTAACTTCAAAAGAAGAAAGATAATCCAAATTGGCACTCGGTATAATGTGACCGGGTGGATGTGTTGTTTGGTGTCTTCAGCGGCATGTGTTAGTGATGTACAGCACTATAAAAAGGGCAAGAGTTTGATTATACAAGAAGACACAACACGAACATATTGCAGTCTCCCAAAACACACCTGTACTTCATACATGCAACACACTGCATACATGGGAGGCCGTCCTTACATGACCCTGGCTGTTAATAGGATGTTAATTCTATCTAACAAACAAACAAAAAATTGACAAAGCAAATTATATAACAGATTTTCAATTTTGTTTTTTCTTCAAAACATAAATAAATGAAGAAAAAGCAAAATTGAAAATCAATAATGGAAAGGCCCAAGGTATTGTTGTTGGGCCTGTAGCATGCTGGGTTGAAGGGCTAACAAATTCAAATGAATGACCTTGACATTTTTTCGATGTCACAGGGATCAAATAGACTAAAATCTTTAAACAACTTCTAGTCAATAATCAGTCCTGAACTGCAGCATACTAGAATAAAGGGCTACTTTACTTTTAAGGTTACAGAGGTCAAATAGGTGAAAATCTTCTCAATGAATTAAAAGCCTAAAATACATGAATATTGGGCCTATAGCATGCTGGCTGAAACACTTACAATTTGATCATTTGCATGACCTTAACTTACTTTCAAGGTCACATTAGTCAAATACAGAAATTAACAACTTCAATAGAAGCATGCTCAGTAAACAATGTACCAAAGGGTCATATTCAGATATTAAAATGATTTTTTCCATATAACTTAAGGAACAATACCAGATACTTGGTCTTGTGTGTGCTTGAATGAAATGCTACCATGTTTCTTCAAATTAATGACCTTGACTTTTATTCAAGGACTTCTTCTCAATAACAACTAAAATTTTGAAGATCTGATATTGGTTGTAAAAAATCAGTAACTAGATATACAATAAGGTTTATTTGTATGCACATATTAAGTCACCACAAAGATTTGCAGGCTAAGTATAGATATGTGTCTATAATAATATCTTAGAACTTGGTTGTCAGTCATGGGCCTTTGTCATATTTATTATGGTATGGGAGGTAGAGTGTGATATTTTATGAGAACATTTCTGGTAAAACACATGTATACAATCCTGGTTATAATTAGAGTGAGGTTTGTATCTGGACATGTCAACAGATAACATCTTTCTACCGCTGTGGCTGCTGCAATAACCAGACGGTATTATAGCAGTACTGTTAGGAATCAGCGTCATTGTTATGTAAACATGTTTTGTTCAGGCATACCTCATCATATGGTGTAGAAGGGTTGGATTGGTATTCTTATACACACACTAAAATAAATACACAATTAACCTTTTCATCTAAATATATTTCTGACTTCAAGAAGCAACTATTTCATTCCAGATAACACCCAATCCTAACAAAGATGTATACCAAATAATTGAAGCAGTAATGACAATGTTTTTTGTCTACACCGTTGGAATAACTTTTTTGACACATATATTTTCGATTTTGTAACTCAATTCGATGTAACTCTTTTGTCTTAGACTCCATTTTAACATTTTCTTATCATTAAAAAAAGTGTACAATTTTGAGACAAAAGTTATATTATGGGCATTCTTATTTAAACCAGTTTCCAAGGTCAAATGTAGAGGTCACACATTTTTCAATATTAATACGAGTTCCTTCTCCAATATCGATGACAATGCTATACTGTGTTGCAAATCTGATGTACTGAAAAGAACACATTTGACTTGTGAAAAATTTATTAGTCAAAATTTAAAATATAATGTTCCATTCAAAAATAAAGTGAACAGAATATCTAAATACTCAATAATACATGCATATAAGTTGCAAAAGGTACAAGTTACATTTAAAGATATATGTGCTGTAATTACTATACTCACGAATCAAGAAGGGCTTTTAATATGTTATTCATCACCAATAATTACCAACATTGTGAGAACTATACTTACAATGTACAGGTTTTAATTTGACATGTACAAATAAGAGCTGCAAATGATTTTTGGCAGTACTGCCTACAATCATTATATTTATGAAGCCAATGTGTGGTCTACATTTTCATTTCACATTTTCACAGTGTTATAGTAATCGTAAAGTGACATCTTAACATACAAATACTAATAGCATAAAAGAAACCAAGAATTTTCTTGTGCATAAATTTTGTGTTGTAACAAATATTTCTATAAGGCATCATACATGTTTGTCTGTCCATTTGAATGATTTTCACAGCTGAATTTGTTACACCTGATGCCTTTCAATACATCACTGAAGAAACAATACCATGTCGCCCAGTTACGGCACATATAACTTTAACTATTCCTACATAAAACACCATTGATATAAGGATTTATTATGTTCATTGGTAATATTTGTATACATGTATATATGTAAAATAAAAAAATCAAACACTCGGAAATGAAACAAAGAGTTCTTTGAATTCATTTGAACACTATAATACTACATAATGCCTAGCCACTCACATTTGCACTATTAAGTGTCTACTGTAGAGTAGAACAAGAGGTAATGTTTAGGGTTCCTGACCACGTACAATACGCCTTCATCTCAGCACTGTGGTGTTTACCACTAGGCCTCCACTTGTCATGTGGTCAGGTGGTTACTAATGTTACGTTACACTGAAATATTTCATAGTCTATCACAAGCCCTTTATCTCTGGGATACTGTGGCAGAACGGTATAGGCGTCTGACATTCTGCCAAATTTTCCACTCATATGTCCTGGTGGCCAAGTGGTTAAGGTGTCTGACATTTTACTAGCAGCCATGATCTCAAATTCATATAGTACAGTTTTAAGTTATTTAAGTAGGTCAATGTTTTTCATTTTCTCGTCTAAATTTCTAACAAATCAGCAGTAGCATGTATCAAATTATTCTCCTGTTAGTAAATGCAGATAATGTTTCTCGGCCTATAACATAATTTAATTAAGACTGCACTTAAGTGTTTGGTGTACTTAACTTGCAACATAATCAACAATAGACCATGTGGATCAGTTCTCATAATCACATTCATCTGAATAATTGGCATTTTCAGACATGACATATAAAAATTCAATAAATAAACAAGGAATAGACTGGCCATTTATTCCTAAAATATGCAGCTTATGATTAAAATGAGTTTTTAAATTCTATTTGTTCTCTACAGAATGCCTAGTGCGAGACACAGTGATTTTTTATATAAGGGGAGGTAATCTCTTGGTAAATTAAGTAAAACATTCAGGGATGATGACCAGGATTTAAGATATACGTATGTACATGTGCGTCTGCCCATATACCGAAAGCTTAATGTTCCGCACGAAAATTATTTATCTCTCTGTTTTTCAGTTGGATGTAAACTGAAGAAAAAAAAAACACAAAAAAAAAATTAAATCAAAATAAAATAAAAATCAAGTAAAATAACTTACACAAAATGCAAAAGTTATCTGGCAGTTTCTTTTTAAAAGCATCACATACATATTGAAAAATTTTCACTGATTACACGATAGTTATGTAATATGAAGAAATGTAAACAGACATATTGTTCAAGATGTCCCGATATATTACCACAAGCCCTCCATCTCTGGGTGTGAGTTTGAATCCCATGCGGGACAGTTGCCAGGTACTGAGCAGTGGTCAGTGGTTTTTCTTTGGGTACTTGGGCTTTCCTCCACCAACAAACCAGGCAAGTCCTTAAATGACCCTAGCTGTTAAAAGATTGATATTAATACAATTAAACCAAAAGTCAACAATTAATGGCCATTTAATTACATGTCATTACCAGAACACTGTGATACAACAAAATAAAAAGATGCCTCAACCTTAAGTGTTTTGTAACTGACTTCAATTGATCTTTGGCAATAAAGATTGGATTCTTAAAATACAGATTTTTACAGGTTATCTGAACCTGAACACCATTGTTTAAAATATATATCACACAGAATAAAAATTCCACAGCGACTCAATTAACACACACATACATACGGTAAGTACATATTCAGTATACTATATTTATTTTGAACTTGAGAAAAACTTCTTGTTAAGGATGTATTCCTCTGTGGTTTCAGTCCCGTTAAAGTCTCGTTTCGACATAGATCATAAACGTTATGAGATTTTCAAAATCGATTTATCAATATCCGTAGCATTTCTATTTTTAGTAGATTTTTTTACACAGCGATTTTTAGAAATGGCTCATTTGGCGGCCATTTTTGAAATTGTGTCTTTTTTGGCTTTGAGAAGAGCATTGTTTTCCCATTTTTTACTTAAATTGTTTTTTACTTAAATCATCACATCGCGTCAGCATTTTTAGTTGTATCTGGTGTTAAATTTTTGCTGGGGCGCGGCATGGGGGGGGGGCGTGGTGGGGGGGGGCCAAGTTTAGTGGGGTGGGGTTTTCTGTTACATATGATCACGTTCGTCACTTCAGAGGTTATTGTAATGGGGGGTTACAATGTGAGCTCTATTATTTAGCGAGCAGATATATTTGAACTACAATCTTGTGGAGTTCTAAGTCAATGGGACTTCTTGATTTAAAATCATCGTTTAGCATCTCAATGTATCTATAACATTGTACAATGAGATACATCTATGTACTAATAAAATTTAGTATTTCATAAAATTTGCATACTTAGCATATTTGGGATTTTAGAAAAAATGATTTTTACTGATATAGTTTAATGAGACTATGGAAATAATTACAAAACATCCATAATATTTTGACTTTAGCATGTTTGGTATTTTCCTTTTAAAAAAAATCAATGCAAGGTAATTTGACAAAGTAAAGAGTATTTCATCCTGCATTATTACATCTATATATAAATAAAATTATCATAAAATCTGCTTACTTACAATGATTTTCATAATAAATTTTGACTTTAGCATTTTGGTATTTTCTTTTAAAAAAATGTAAACAAGTAAAGAGCTATTTAATGAAGCCTCATTTAAGTATACAGAAATGTAATAATTGCAGGAAAGTTATTTTGCCATAGACAGCCACCCCATTGAGATTCACTCCTATTGAGCTTCATCCAACCCATATCACAAATATTTGAACTCTTCTTATCAATATATATGCTAAGAGTGGAACAGTTCATTACAAATTACAAGGGGGAATAAGTTATACCCATGACACATATGCCATACAATATGCCATATTTTTAAAAATCAACAACTTAGGGTCATTCCATAGCTGCCACACTAAGTTCATCAGTAAGTTCATTACATATCACATACAAGAATCATTACACAATTACATGATGATGATTCTGAATAGGTTTTTTTTCCAAATGGTAAGATCACAGACTTAGATACGGTACTGACTATAGTGTAATATGTATTATACCTGACTTCTGATAGTTTTGACTAACTGCTAAAGTCTTAACCAATCTATACTTCGTAAAACTTCAGATCCACATGTCCAGCTAAGCATTCTGCACACCATTTTCAACACCAAACTGTATTCTTTTTCTGAAATAAAATGAATTTTTTTGGTTCACAATCTAAAATACATATAATACATTGTTATAAGTGTGAAACCTTTCCACAATTCTTGTGCTAGTTGTCATGATTCCACCAAGGAATTCAAAACTGTAAAGATCGTTCCACAAAGGAATTCAAATTGTAAAGATCAATCTTTCAACCAAAAAATTCACAATTGGAAAGATCTTTCAACCAAAGAATTCAAAACTGCGAAGATCGTTCCACCAAGAAATTCAAAATTGTAAAGATCTTTCCGCCCTTAGTGAGTAGATTATTGGAGAATTAAATATTACAAACCAGTGTTCAAGCAGTTTGACTTATCCTCTCTTCCTCTAAAGATTCAGGTGCAAATCCATACGGAAGCAGATCACCAGTCTTCATCAACTTGTAGGAATTATCAGGTTTGGTCATGTATACATCCCAGTTCTTGCCAAACTGTGTACATACAATGCATCATGCTACTTTAAGATCATCAAAAATGTTATGTTTCTTTTACTGTCACATTTTAGTTTTTTAACCAGCATATTATGTTAACTTGTAAAAGAATACTGGCTTATGACAATTTAGTCGAATCTAAGAAAAGGTTGAAAACTCCTTCTTACAACTAAACTTGATCTATCTTTGGAAAGTATGAATCATTTTATTAATATTCAACTAGATGATGATTTTACAAAAAAAAATATCAACTGATGATATTTACAAAATTATACTTCATACAATAAATTTCATCATCGACGATTTCCAATATTTTACAAGTTTTATGCAAATACATGTTACCAAATACAGATTCTATCTTCTAACAAATACATATTAACCAAAAAAAGATTCTATCATCCAACAAATGAATGTAACCAAAAAAAGATTCTATCATCCAGCAGTCAACTTATGAGTTATACCTCCAGTAGAAACTGACGACAGGCCCCACAGGGAACGATGAAGGACGACTTGAGGTCACTACAACATCAAAGTACCACACGGTTATCAACATTTGTACCATGTAACAAATATCAAGAATGTATCTACATGCATATATTTGATAAGGAAATATATACATGTATACATCTATAAAATTATAGAAATTCCCTTGACTTATTTGCATATCAATTTTCATAATATTCTGCTTATTTGCATAAAATCATTGGATTCTGATTTCTTTCATCTCTTTAGTTTTCACAAGTATTTATTCTAAAGCTAACTTAACTCTTTCACCCCTATGTAACTTTATTAAACTCTACCATGCATTGATCTGGACAAGTCCATTATTATCTATAGTGGTGAAAGGGTTAACCAAGTTACATGAAGGATAGGATCATTCATTTCAAGACTTTTTTTAATCTTAAATGACCCTGTTTTTTTTTTTTTTCATTTTTTTGATACATAGGCCTATATCCCTGAAGCTTTGAATGACCGAAGGAATCCACTGAGATTTTAAATGATCTCTTGCATTTTATCTAGTAAACTTAGCCAATAACCTTTAATGACCTTGAAGTTACCTGTGAACAGCGATTGCCTTGAATGGACTAATATTAACCCATGGAGACTTGACGGCCTTGAACTAGTGCTGTAGCGGCTTCTGCACATTTTATACTCAATCCATACGAGGCATTCTCTACATTACAACCTGAAAATAGACAGAAAATTGTAATCTCCTGCTTCTGTATCACAAAGCATATTGCTACTCTTGTAGGTATTAATTGTTTCTGTAACGTGAATATACATAGTAGTCTACAAAGACAGAAAAGATGCCTCGAAAGGACCTGTATCATTTATTTTGGTCAGCCACATTACATATATTGTATGTATGTCTGGTACATCGATCCCAGTGAAATCTGGTTTAGACAAGTTATACTGTATTTGTACGAGTTTGAATCCTACACCAGTAGGGATACTTATATAGAAGTCATTTACAAGCGATATAAATTGCAGAAAAGATGTCAAACTGAATGTTGTTGGTGCCACCCTATGGCCTATGGAGGGGTCGGCATCAATGTCAGGTGAGGTCGTTACAATCATTCTGGTTTTGTTGTTACCTGTGATTATTGTTCCGTCGTCACACAATAAAGCAGCTCCTACTCGGAAATTTACTATATGGACAATATGCCTGCTTCTTACTGCTGTGACCTCATTTGCAGCATTTTCTTGATATCTTCTGCAATATAACATTAAAAAAACATAAATAAATGAAGATAAATACAATACATGTACATGTATTTACATTCACTTGTCAGGGTCAATATAAACTAACCAAGCCAAAGTGATGTACATCAGGCAGTACATGACATCCAAAATGTGACCACTTCAATGTCATTAATGACTTGGAAACATCAACTGATCACTGTCATATATCTTATGGATTCAATCATTCTTTTTCTAGGTTAGAACCTCAATATTTTACTTTAAAATAGAGACTCCCAAAATAGGTAAAAAATGTACTGATGGTAACTGACTGTTTGTATTATAATCAATAGGAAATAATATTATCCAACATGCAAATGAGTGTATATTATGATGTATGTAAATTTATTGAACTGACTCATGTTACTACATATATTTATAGATGGAAAAGGATGAAATAATTTATTGAACAATATCACATTCCTACAGATTATAATGACAATTAAATTACACTCATACAAATATTACCACTTTGCCAATCTAAGTGTCCCATGTGGTGTGAGATATGACACAGGATAAATTTACATTGAGATTGTAATGATGATGGTTATAAATTTTATATCAAAGAGACAGTCAAAGATTATAATGAGATTTCCATTTATATAGGAAATAAACTTGTTCTAATGAAAGTTGGAGAAGTAAGTTATCACTATGACCAACCTGTAAGTGTCCTCTACTGTGATCAGTATATAAAACATTTGTGGGGCTATGTTGTAGACTGAACCCAAACCTGCAGAAGTGGAGTAAAGTTAATTTTGTCTACAGCTAACTACCCAAATTATTTTTACAGTAATGTATTTTACCTTTTAAGATATTTGATCATGTGGTAATTGTTTTTCTTTATGTTGCATTTGCCAAACATGTGGTAGTTTGGCTCGGTTAATAAGGGTATAGCATACACAGCAGACCTGCTTAATCCTATAGCTTTACTATCAACACATTCTATTGCTATACGTACAATTCCCTTTTAATCTGAAACCTTTACAGGATGAATGCTTGAATATTTTTTACTTGAATCGCATTATTTCGGGATATATGTCTCTGTCTAGATGATGCAAAACAATCAGTTGTTCATAAACATTGTATCAATCTTATTGACAGGATATTTTGTTTACATCCAAACTGATAGTAGATCATCTATACTAGTGGTGACAATTTGAATACATGCCGCTTGACAAGACTCTTGAATGCGTAGTATCAAGCGTCTAGTTGATCTAGACTAACAACCATACCCATTCTGTAACCATGCAGGTATTGAAGTGTATTCTGACAGGAATCTGGATTGGGTACAGATATATAGTTGATTAATAGCACTACATGCCTTGATACTGTAATCTTTTTACATGTTGAACATGTATACATGGCACAGTTACATAAACAGTCTTATCCTAACTATTACCTAATTCTCAATCAATCTTATATCAGATAGTATATATAGGGAAGTCAATATTTACTTTCAATACATGGCCAAGGAAGTTTCCTATTCATTGAATGAAACATATATCGAAAACTAACAATTTACTTCTATTCTGTTTATGAAATGACCTTGAACTTTTCCAAACCCCGTAACAAAATCACCTTGAACACCATGTATGCATGAATACTAAAGAAAATAAACAAACAAGGCTAATTTGTGGTATTTGCATTTTATGTTTATATATACTTTTGCATTTTATCTCACTGGTTTCAAACTATTTTGATAGCCTTTGAATAGTCATATGTTGCTTTAATAGGAAAGAATTTTGGTGGTAAATTGCCAATTTCCATAGATATAATATTATATTGAAGGTGCAATATTGCATTTACAGTACAAAAATCTGTTGTTGATTTTTTGTTTTTTTGTTTTTTTGTTTTTTTTTTTTTTGTGTTTTTTTTTTTTTTTTTTTTTTTTTTTTTTTTGTTCCTTGAGAAAGTCGTTGAGGACCCTATTTGACCTAATAAATGAATGCATGCTTATTAAATTCAGAAATTCTGTACATTTGACAAAATCAACTCAAAATCACTACTTAAAAGTATGTATTTATCAAATTTCAGTCCACATTAATAAAATCAAATTAAACTTGAGACATTGAGAGTTGTATGCTTTTAGGCCAAAATTAGTCAGTCACTATGTTTGCATTTAAGGTAAAAATTAAAGATTCATAACCTTTGCCAAAATTAATTCCCAGTGTAAAAAACATAGTTATATGAACTTATTTCGAAACTTACAATTCTGACATATCTTTTAAATGAGGAAAAAGAGTGTATATTAATAATCCGAAATAAAAGGGATTCAAGTAAAATCTAAAAGCTAAGGGATTATTAGGCCAACACTCTGTACCATGTTCTGAATTTGTCTGGTAATTTCCTTTTCAAGGTAAGCCTTTGCTCTATTTCCTGTTTTTACGCTCGGATTCTCATTTATGACCTGCCGATAAAACAATGTCCAAAGAAAGTCTACACGCTATCACCTTGACAAAAACTTCCTTTATCGCGTCTCCTTCTATCCACCACAGGTATACTCTCAAAAAACATACGTTCTTATTAAAAGCAATCACAACGAAAAGCTTAAGTTCAGTTTCTATAATAATGTAATCCTGACATCCCTCTCTTATGAGTTGATGTGGAACCAAAATCAGGGTTTTTGATCATGTGGCTAGCTTGAGGAATCATAATGAGGAAAAACGGTATAAAGCTAGTATATTAATAATCCGAAATAAAAGGCCAAAATAAATTCAAAGTAAAATCAAAATCATTTCTATGGATATGACATATCTTTCTTCTGAAACCTCTCTCCATCATGCTGTAGATGCAGCAATCCCATGCAGATTGCAACCTAGTCTGGCCACAAATCTTTTTAAATTTTCTCAGAGGAAATCTCATTCTAGATTGTCTGCCCCTGGTTCAAAACTGGGGTCTTAGGTCTAAAATCAAACGGGTTGAAGAGACAAAAGATATCAAGTTTTGTGATGTTAGTATTATACTAGATCAAGACTGGTGGCCAGTCTATTTGCATTGTAAGACAGTTATAGTTGTTGATCGTAATGGAATAACCTGTACTTATTTCTATAATATACACCTCTATCAGCTGTCTTGATCACAATTCTTTCAATCAAAATATCTGGGTATGAATTAAGCCTATCAATCACTAGAAGGAAGCTAGCTACCATTAAAAAAATTTCAAATCTAAAAAAAACAAGAGGCCCAGAGGGCCTGTATCACTCACCTGGTTTGTAATGCCAAGTAATGTTCTGAATACAGGTTCATTGTTTCTTTTCTGAAGGAATTTTAATATTAACCTCTAAGTCCCTTATTGGGCCCCACCCCTCCTGCCCCCAGGGGGTCAGAGCCAAAGTTCTGTTCTCCTTCCCCCAAGGATGTTTATGGCCAAATTTGGTCACAATCCAAGCAAAACTCTAGGACAAGTAGCGTTTTATAGGATTTACCTCTATTTCCCCTATTAAGCCCCGCAAAATTTTAAACAAGTTCTGTTCCCCTTCCACCCAGGGTGTTTGTGGCCAAATTTGGTTACAATACCTGCAGAACTCTATGACTAGTAGCGATTTAAAGGATTTACCTCCATTTCTCCTATTGGGCCCCGCCCCTCCTGCCCCCGGGGGATCAAAGCCAAAACTTATCCAAGTTCTGTTTCCCTTCCCCTAAGGATGTTTGTGGCCAAATTTGGTTACAATACGTGCAGAACTCTAGGACAAGTAGCGATTTATAGAATTTACCTCTATTTCCCATATAGAGCCCAGCTGCCCCTCCTGCCCCGGGGAATCAGAGCCAAAATTTATACAAGTTCTGTTCCCCTTCTCCCCAATGATGTTTGTGGCCAAATTTGGTTTCCATGCACATGAACTTACAAGTAGCCGATTTAAAGGAAATGTACGACTACGGAGACGACGGAACAAGCTCCAATGACACTATAAGCTCACTAAGGAGGGTTTATAGGTAATCTTTACAAAAATGTTTTTGCAGGTGCTCAATTTAAAACCCCTTCCCCTTCCAATTTTTTTTTTAAGATTTTGAGACTCCATGTAGAACCTTATGACAGGTAGATTGGGCAGCGGTTTTACCATCTATTGGTATTACCAAAATCTTTACGAAAATGTTGTGCATGTTGTTACAAGGCCATCAATTCCAAAACCAATGTTTGTGGCCATTGACAATGAGACGAAATCTTAGGCTCAGCTAAAATTTAAAGGATTTACCTTATTTTGATTGGGCCCCACCCCTCCTGCCCCTAGGGGTCGGACCAGGCCAAAATTTACATAAAATATTATTTCCCTTCCCCAAGGATGTTTCACACCAAATTTGGTTACAATTCATCAAGAACTCTATGACTAGTAGCGATTTTAAAGCTTAAAGTTAAGGAAATTTGCCCTTTTGGGACCCCCACCCCTCAGCCCCTAGGGGTCGGACCAAGCTCATTTATACAAAAGCATGATTGTCTTTCCCAAATGATGTTTTATGGCCAAATATGGATGAAATCCATCAAAGGATGAAGGAGGAGTAGGATTTTAAAGGCTTAAATTAAGAAAATTTGCCCTTTTATCGCCCCAACCCTCAGCCCCTAGGGGTCGGATCTATCTCATTTATATAGAAAATATGATTGCCCTTCTCCCAATGATGTTTTCATACTAAAATATGGATGAAGTCCATCCAAGGATGAAGGAGGAGTTAGGATTTTAAAAGCTAAAATTTAAGAAAATTTGCCCTTTTGGGCCCCACCCCTCAGCCCCCTAGTGGGGTCGGACCTATCTCAGTTAGCGTATATAAAAAATAATTGTCCTTGCCCCAACAGATGTAATACACACTAAATATGGATGAAGTCCATCAAGGATGAAGGAGGTGTAGGATCGTTTAAGAGCTAAAATTTAAAAAATTTGCCCTTTGGGCCCCACCCCTCAGCCCCTAGGGGTCGGACCTATCTCATTATATAGAAAATAATTGTCCTCAGTCCCAAATGATGTTGTCAGCACACTAAATAATGGTATGAATCCATCCAATGATGAAGGTGGAGTAGGATTTTAAAGCCCCTCCTTACCAATCCTGGGCCCCAACCCAATCCTATCGTTGTCTTACCACTGACGCACGGCGCACGGCGCACTGACGACGTACCAAACACTATGACAATAGTCATCCTGACCTTTTTAAGCCAATCGTTGTTTTGGTTACTGATCATGAGATTGTGTATGTATTGTCGTTGCTTGAACAATTCTAAACAGTATCATTTTTGTATATTTTTTTACAGTTGAATCCAGTGTATATGGCCTTGGGCAATTATATAGTTTACACTACTACGCTATCCTCAAATTAACTATAGACAAGAGGCTCAAGGGCCTAAACAGTCATCTGACTACCTTTGCAATAGCCATATAGGAAATTCATTAGATATGGTGTCATGGTAGCCATCTTCGATCAGGAATCAACCAGAGATGTAACAACACTTTGTCAAGATCATATCAAGGTCATTCCAGGCAAGTTTCAGCCAGATCACACTGGTAGAACTAGAGAAGTTCAAAATATGTTTTCAAGATGGCGACTGTGGCGGTCATCTTGGATTCTAGATCGACCCAAAAATTAACAAGAGACCCATAGGCCTTAACGGTCATCTGACTATTGGCACAATACAACATAGTCCCTTTCCTTCCAGCATGTCACAGGCACAATATCAGGTCTTCAGGTCTAGGTTATTCATAAAAAGTTATTTCCAGATTTTAGCCTATATGACCCCTGTGACCTTGAATGAAGGTCAAGGTCATTCATTTGAACAAACTTGGTAGCCCCTCATCCCAGCATGCTGCAGGCTCAATATGAGTATCCTGGGCCGTTCGGTTCTTGAGAAGAAGTGGTTTAAACATTTTTAGCCTTTTTGACCCCATGGCCTCGAATGAAGCTCATGGTCATTCAATCGAACAAACTTGGTAGCTCTTCACCCCAGCTGGGCCTTTCCGTTCTTGAGAAGAAGTCGTTTAAAAGACTTTAAGGTCAAGATTTTTTGGAACAAACTGTGTAGTCCTTCATCCCAGCATGCTGCAGGCAGGCCCAATATCAGGTCTCTAGGCCTCTTAGTTATTCACAAGAATTTGTTTAAAGGATTTTAGCCTATTTTACCCCTGTGGCCTTAAATGAAGGTCAAGGTCATTCATTTGAACAAACTTAATAAGCCTACATCCCAGCATGTCACGGACACCACATCAGGTCTCTAGGCCTCTTAGTAATTCACAAGAAGTTGTTTAAATATTTTCAAATGAAGGTCAAGGTCATTTATTTGAACACATTTTGTAGCCCTAAATCCCAGAATGCTGCAGGCCCAATATGAGAACCCTGAGCCTATCGGTTCTTGAGAAGAAGTGGTTTAAAGATTTTAGCCTATATGACCCCTATGACCTTGAATGAGGATCAAGGTCATTTATTTGAACAAACTTGGTAGTCCTTCATCCCAGCATGCTGCAGGCCCAATATCAGGTCTCTAGGCCTCTTAATTATTCACAAAAAGTTGTTTAAAGTATTTTAGCCTATTTGACCCCTGTGACTTTAAATGAAGGTCAAAGTCATGCATTTGAACTAACTTGGTTGCACTTCATCTCAGCATGCTACAGGCCAAATATCAGTACCCTGGGCCTTTTGGTTATTGAGAAGAAGTTGTTTTAATGAAAACTCATGGCTGGGATCATGTAAGAATCATTTCTTGCAAGTTTCAGTCAAAAAGCATGGATAGAACTTTAGAAGAAGTCCAAATTGTGTTTTCTTGATGGTAGCCATCTTGGTTTTCGGACGAATAACGGTATCAGTATCATTTCAAGCAAGTTCCAGCAAAATCACACTGGTAGAACTTGAGAATAAGTTAAAAATATATTTTCAAAATGGCGGGTGTGGCCACCATCTTGGATCTCGGATGGACAAGCAAGTTGGATCTCGGATGGACAAGCAAGTGTTAGCTAAATTAAACTGGTAGAACTTAAGAAGAAGTTTAAAATTCAAGATTTTAGAATATTTGACCCCTTTGACCTTAATAGTAGGTCAAGGTCATTCGTTTTCACAACTTTGATAGCCCTTCATCTCAGCATGCGACTGATAAAAATTTAATACCCTTGAACTTTCCTTTAATTAGAAGAAGTCGTTCTGTTTATAATACGTAAACTGTATGTAATACATATTGTATTAGAATTGGTCCACCATTGGTGACAAGGTAGCTCAATTGGTAGAGTGCCCCGGCTAGTAGTTGAAGGGTTCAGGTTCGAATCCCAGTCTGGACACTAGTCTACATGTAATGATGTTGATCCTGTTACAGTATACATGTACTGTAAGACAAGACAATTCAAATAACGACTTCTATATGGTGCTGAGTTTGGTAACCTGATTTGACATACTTGTAACTTTACAGCGCAGAACTGTGTAATCATTACTGTCACGACTATTTTTTAATGTAAACATAGTCAGGTCAACATGTTTAAAAAAGGTCAAATGACAATAACATACAATGGATTTCCGTTCTGCCTCAGTAATAGAGTAAACAATGTCTGAAGAAGTTAATTGCCTAGGCCTAATGTGGTATCACTTCAGATCTTCACCTGTCCATTATTACCTTGGTAAACAACATACCTAGGGTAGATAAACATGTACGCAGACTTTCTGTTCCACCTGAGGGCCAGGGAATTACAGATTACCAGACAGTTACCCCGGTAATGCATTCATTGTCAAACCATGAAAACAATACAATGGCAGAAGTATACGGGTGGTGCACTCCAAAATGTAAACTGTATTGCTTTTGTTTGTAATTTCATTAATATAGGGAAATAAAAAGGATCTATCTGTTGATAGGCCTAACTAACCTATCACCTATTCTATGTATTCTATGTATTCTAGTAAACACCTAGATATAGTACATATACACACTCATCCCATCTTATATATTAGTCCAAAACTACACTGGCCACCAGTCTCTAAAATATTGAGGAGAAAAAAATCACAAAAATTTGGCTTGATTATTTTTGTCTCTACTACATGTCTGATTCTAGATTCAAACTAGGGGGAGATAACCTACTGAAGAACTCTGCTGGTCGCTAGTCGAGTCAAAACCTAACAATGTCCTGGGTCACCTCACCATGATAATAATCTCTGCCAAACACTTTAATAGTTATAACGCTGATAAGGCTTGTTCTAAAATGTATGCATCTGATTGTTTTGGTTATCAGATAGCAAAACAACAACATTTGAAAATGTTGGATGTTGTAATGTACTTTAGAGGGAAAAAGTGTAGAAAAATATGAGTTTAATGCAATATTTAAAGGATAAAAAACTTCAGGGCTCTTCACACCAAGATGCAAAGTAACATTCAGATTGTGTTTTCATACTAGACAGACATCTTTAATAGACTTTGCCCATAAAATACATACATTCTATTAAGTTAATATATCCCAGACCCAGCTATCCTCATCCTATATATTACCAATTTAGTGTTCTAAATTCAACAAAAGGAGAGTTTGTTTTTATCTGAACTTTCAAAAACACTCATGCAGTACTGGATGAAAGGAAAACAAATCTTAATTGCTTATTATCTTTATCACAATGACAATGAGACAACAGTTCTACATCCTCATCATGCATTATAAATTATTAATGCTATATCATGATGGAAGGTCATAGCACAGATATTTACAACAACTAGAGCCAGTATGATTATCTCAATGACAAAGCAAACTGGCTATCAGAATTAATCATATAACCAACATTGACTTTCACCTAAGTATCAGTACTTGATAATATGATGCTGAAAGCTAAGTCATATTAGCCTATATCTCGACTGCAAATGAAATTTTATTTTGAGCATATTAATGCTTATTTCAACCAAGTATTGTTTAACTTGAAGTTGTTTTAATCCTAATATTTTGCTATAGTACATGTATATCAATTCCTTGTCATAATAAGGTATGAGTGTAACCTATGCGTAGTCACACATCCGTAAAAAGATGTGAAGTGAATTTAATAAAACAAGTTAAAAGAAAAGTATAATCCATTATCAACTTATTACTCGTTTTAACAAATACAACTAAAGCAAGGATTTGAAATCATTGTACATGATTCTATGAGGTGACCTTGTGTTAACCTTGAAGAAATGGCCATGGTGGGATATATATGTTCAACTTGTTTCAATAGTGTTCTTCAATCCATGTATGTATCCCTAAAACCATTTTCAATTTTAATCCTTAAATTTGTAAATACACCTTCCATGACTGTTTGTGGGGGTTTTATGGGTCTAATAATAAGCTGATTACTTTCTAACGAAAATTATTTCAAATTCTAGTTAAATTTAAAAAATTTGTAGGTTACTACAAGGAATTAATTGGTCCTTTCCCAATACAGCCAGAAAAAAGACCTGTCTTCTTACTTTATATAAAAAGCCAGGTCATGAAATACATGAACATTGTTTTATCCTTGATACAAAAAAAAACTGAGTCTAGTACAAATGTGCTGGTATATATACTTGGTTCACAGGAGACATCCTGTCTACATCACAGGGACCTGGCACGATTTTTTTGAACTGACAGTATACATAATAAATATTTGTATACTGTTGGTTAAAATTTTATGTGCCAGGTCCCTGTGATCCACATTGACAACACTGTTTTGATACATTGTGTGTATAAAATACCTTCAACATCTGCTCAACACATTCATCATCTTTACAGAATAGGACATACATTGTATATTATAAGACTTTTTCATATGTGGATATGAAGAATAGGGATATTCTACCCGAGGGTCACAAAATGTAGTAAAACCAGAGGCTTGCCGAGGGTTTTGCAACATTTTGTGATCCCGAGGGTAGAATATCCCTATCCTCCATATCCACTTATGAAAGAGTATTTTTTCTTTCATACATCGATGCTTTATTGCAATTTTACAACTATAATATCCCGCCATTTTGAAATAAATTCGAAGAAATCCACGGCTAGAGGTCAATTTTTCATACATGAAAAATAACGTGATATCTTCAACAAAAATTCCATTGTTTGCATCTTTTATAGTAAAACTAGTCAAGTTTGTGAAAAAAAATGTTAAAATTTTACCTAGAAAATAGAAATTTTGTTGACGCTGTGACGTCACGAGGCTTTATTGCATGGGTAGCCATGCAATACATGCAGCCTCAGGCGGCATGAGTTTATTGCCCTAGACCAGCCAGTATTACACCCGTAGGTATGAAAGAAATATATATATATATATATATATACAAATAAAAAAGAACAATGTCCATGTGATGGTTTCCATATACATAAAAAAACACAACTATAAAACAGTTTTTTCTCCCTAACAAAGAATTCAAACCCCTGAAGACCGGCATGAGCCGAGAAAGCGCTAGGGAGAAAAAACTGTTTTATAGTTGTGTTTTTTTATGTATATATATACATATATCTATAAAATGATTTATTAGGACAACATCAACTCTGTCTATATCACGAGTACCCAGTGTATACTGTCAGGGTGCTATTTTATCTAAAATATACATTGTAAATCAAACATCAATGGAAATCATCTGTTGACATCAGTTTTACAATCTGAGAAAATTCCTAGTCTTATCTTATCAACAACTTGACTTATAAGAGTAGTAGTATTGACATTCTCTTCAAAATTTCTTAGCATCACTATCGGACATGTTTCAAGAATGTGGCAGGCGGACTAGACATGAAATTGGGAAAGGTATTTTAGTATTAATATATGTACCAGTCCTTCTACCTCTTTAATTGTATGGCAACTGTGACAGAGCTATTTAGGAAAGATCATCAGATATGTTATAGAACAATAGCCCTATATTTCTTTTGAATTGGCTGAAATACAAAGAATTGCGCATCAAAGGCATGACTGCAGGAAGTATAAATGTCTCACATTCAACTACCTAGTAGTCATAAATTATAAAATTGTAGACATGTGTAGGCCAACACCAACCTTATTTCAGTATTTTCAATTTTTACAATGCTTTTAAGAGCTAGTGCTTAGTGTTTAATTCATCTCTATCCAGTTTGCATTAATTCATAAATTAATTGGCTATATACCAACTGAACAAGTGCCAACTGAAAGACAAACATTTGATAACAATTTTAGGATGAAATCCCAAGTGATTTTACATCTATATTGAATAAATTTTCATTATCGTCAAAGATGGAACAGCAATCTGAACAGCCATCTTCAGTGATGCTGGCACAACAATTGTGACATCACAATGATAATGACATCATAATAAGAGGATGGCACTTCACAGACTAATGAACTGTGCTTGGTAATTAAGGATACAGTGGGACTGCAATGAAAATGTAAATATATCTTAATGAAATTCCCTAATAATAACACTGCCAGATTATCTCCCCTTAGTTTGAAACTTACAAAATTTCTGGAATTGACATCAAATGATTTTTCAACACTTTTCTAA
This sequence comes from Argopecten irradians, assembly GCF_041381155.1. Lineage (NCBI taxonomy): Eukaryota > Metazoa > Mollusca > Bivalvia > Pectinida > Pectinidae > Argopecten > Argopecten irradians. Next base: position 20,757,393 of record NC_091134.1, read on the forward strand.
TGGCCAAATTGATAACATCCAATTCCTAAGTAATTTTCTTTTACCTCGATCTTTATACTTAATCTGAAAAATAGACTGGAAATTTAGGTATAAAAAATTGCTAAGGCCAAAAAACAAAATGTCTGTTTAGGGTTAGGCCCTACCCGACCGACCTTAATTTTTTACCACTGACTCTAATTTTTTTTCCACTTTTCTACGAAAAAATATTAAAAGTAGGGATTTTGATCTCAGACTTCAGTTCCGGCCAGTTTTTTATGTACTATGTCAATGTACTTTATCTATATTTTTCGATTCATCAATAATCAGTTTATCTAAATTAAATTGCCATGTTCAAATATGTTGTAAAATTTGGGTTCTCTAAAACAGCACTATTTACAGTATATCAAATGCAGCAGCTATCATTAAGACCCAATATTATATAGAAAATAGGAATATAACCAAGTACCCGGTATGTGACAACCCTGAACAACTGCCACAGAGCTTATAAGTACAATGATGTATATTGCCATTGTTACATTTTATGTTTAAATCGTTATTTTCATGATGGTGAATGCCTATATTTATGTTCAAAACTCTGAAAATAATTCAGATTTGTCATTTTTTGTAATGAATAAAACCAACTGAAATGGGTCATAATTAATTAATAGACAGGTGTAATCCCTCTGTTTGAGGTTTGTAAACGTTGGTATTTCTACCTCAATTTCATCATGCATGTGTCCACAATATAACCTAAGTCTTACCTGTGTCTTCCATGGCTACACGTATGTGTTGTGTGTGTGACTTCAGCTGTGTGTACAAATCAAGATCATGTACACAACTTTCTATCGGCAATCATCGGAAAGTGTTATTGTATATTCCGATTGGCTGAAAAGGAGGTGTGTCCTTCGGCTCTTTTCGCCTGTTTCAGCTGAATCCCAGTTAAAACGGACTCACTGTAAAAACGGCCCCAGTCAGAACGGCCCCACTAAAATAAGGGGCTCAGTCAAAACGGCCCCGTTACAAAAAATGTGTGTGTGTTTTTTTGTTTTTTTTTCTATTTAAACATATTTTATTTGCACATTATATAAAAATGGGATTAGACACAAATATTACACAAAATGATGATTGGATAATGTATCAAAACTAGCTTTAGCATGATGAAATTTCTCTGTATCCTCATGTCTATATGAAATAATATTACTGTATTAAAAAATACAGAATCAATTTGTAAATAACATCATTGAATGAATAAAATGTCAAATATTAGAAAAATACTCATTTGTTCAAAGTACAGGAAAGTATAGTAATACATACATTCAACAGTTGCTATATATAGGATCCATTGAGGTAACTCTTAGTACATGTATATGTGTCAGAATTGAAAAATTACGACTGCTGGTTAGTCAGTTATTAAATGTGTAAATACATATATATTTAGATGATCAACGTTACAAATTACAAAACTGCCGTCTGCATAACACTTCCCCGCTGAAGCATTCGATACATAAAAATACCGCACCATAAAATTCAATGACTTTCTTCTTGTATGCACCATACTGTTACTCTATATATCGCTAATCCGAGCTAAGGGCTCCTTGCTGAGTGCAGACGCGTTTTACTGTATCAAACCGACCACGATTTGTAAATATAATTCAATTCAGCAATCAAAGCGTTTAGAATGGCGAATATCACGAACTCATGAAAATAAAATTTTGTAATCTGTTTCAGACAATGCATCAGAGCCAAAAAATAACAAATCTGCAGTTATATATCAATCAAGTTCAAGTCTTGTAAAAGTTTGTGTATCAATAAGTTTCTAGAGACAACAAATAATGGACATAATAATAAATAGTGTTCAACAGTCTCTATGGCCTGGGAACATCTACATAGAGGGGATTGGATTAATTTAATACACTGCATTTATGCCTTAGTCGCGTATGACTTATATTCAGTTTTCTGTTATACCGGAATAAGTAGAAATTGGGAGCACATTCCTTTTTATAAGAAACTTTGATTTTAAAAGTTGAAATAGAATTACAAGAACGTGTTTGGATATCGAGATTATTCCAAAGTTTTGTTGTATGATATATAAATGATTTCTCAAAAGTGCCTAATCTGGTTCTTGGAAATTTGTAATTGCTTACGGTGTGTACTGGATTAGACATGGGGTCATATAAATAGGAAGGAGTAAGGTTATTATGTATTTTGTAAAATAGTGTTAGTTTTCTTTAATTTCGACGGTTGCTTAATGCTTCCCATCCTGTTTCATAATATAAACTTTGTCGACTTGTAAATATAGGGAGACCAGTCCCAATTCTGGCTGACTCTAGGCTAGTTGTTTTTTTCTAATCTGTCTGCCAGAGAAATATAGCTATTGCATTAATTCCAAACTTCACAAGCATATTCCAAACGAGGTTCGGATTTTTTTTAAATGTCTTTTACTCTAAAGTAATGGCCAGAACCGGAGTCTGAGATCGAAATCCCGACTTTTATTATTTTCCTTTTCATAGAAAAGTGGGGGGAAATTAGGGTCGGGGTAAAAAATTAGGGTCGGTCGGGTAACCCTTAACAGACATTTTTTGGCCTAAATATGGTGCAAATTATTGTAATAATAATAATAGATTTTATTTTTTAAAAAAATCAGTAAACAACCATTCTGTCATGCTTAATATTTCATGTACATGTATAATAAGTTCAGCCATCAGCGTTACACATTATTGTACCAGAGTGTAACTTACAAATCTTGAATCTTGAAACCTTTTGCAATCATGTCGTTGCATTCATCGTAACAAGTGCACAAGAAGAGTCGACGAGAAATTAATAATTCATTAATAATATTATATCTTAGTCTCTGTTTATATATACAAAATATTACAGTGATTTAATGTCTTGTATCACCATTGATCATATATATATATATCTCTGCCTATATAAACGTGGGACCGTTTTGACTGGGGCCGTTTTTGCATAGGGCCGTTTTAAACAGCCAATCAAATTTGGCAAAATAAGTGTCATCATCACAGCAATGGCAGCGCACATGGTGAAAGGCATGGCAGCCAAGAAAAGGTAATATGTGGAGATATTCTTGTGTCGGAACAAATCACACCAAAGTATCGTATGGAGATCAAATCTATACGTATAATGGTCAATGGATTATTCCCCAAACTTCGTGTCCATATTGACTTTCACCGAAATAATCGGTTATCATCATCTGGTCATCTCGGTCCACTGATCGATTCACATGGTTTTGTTGATATTTGAAAAACGTTGTTATATCAATCGATTATCCTTGTTTTCGATTCTACTAGTCCACCGAAAGTGTAAAGACTTAATTTTGTACTTGGCGTTAATAGGACTAATTAGATAGGGTGTCATTACATCAAATTGTGATATCTAATCTGGTTGTCAGATCCGAAACATTCGTACCATCACTGACTGTATTTTGACGTTCTGTCCATAATAAATATATAATAACACTCTATATACTATAAATGCATGGGATACACACGTTTATGTTATAAATTTATATTATTTGCTTTAGGATTTGTCACTGTCTCACTGTTAAACACCATGCGAGGCGCTTATGAACCAAGAATAAAAATAATTTTCTACAACAAATACTTGTCTTATCAAGTCAAATGAAACACCAATGTAAAGCTTAATAAATTTCACAACATCTCATTTTTCTGTGAGGATGGAAAATTTAGAAGAAATGGTGTAAATTTTTATTAAAAATATGACATCTCATGAAATGATGGTCCGATTCAGAAAATAAGACAGTAATTAAAATATAACCCTCACACTCACAAGCTACATCAATGCTAGGTTGTGCCGGCGGATGTCAAAGGAAAATCAGTAATTGATTGATCAATTGATTTAAGGGAGTCAATCACTATCATATACTGTTTCATTTTTAACGGTATCCAACCCTATATACGTGATGAATTTGAGTACAAATTAAAGAAATAGAGTGATAGAGAGTTCTCAAAATTAAAAGAATAAAAAGAGATATATAGAGTTCTCAAACTTTTGGTTAGTACCTCAGGAAAATCATGAGTCCATGAGTTCCATAAATCTCTGTAAACGATAGTCATAACCTCAGTTTGCTCTTTCTTATTAATTTGTTTTAGAAAACTGAAGGACTTGAGTGTGGATGAGTTCATGAATAGTGCATTTGATTCAGACAGCAGTGATGATAGCTCAAAACCGAAAGTTTCCAAAAAGAAGAAGGCTGTAAAGAGGTTGGTAATTGTGTCATCAATATATGATAAAAGTAATGATATAACATAATAATTCTGTATACTTTATTTATTCAACTCATTATTGCCCTTGTTGCTATAAGCGCCCCTTACCTTCCTGAGGCCACATTTTCACTTACCTATCTCAAATTAAATAAATGCTGAAAATAAGATAACTCTGTATGTTTCTCTATTTGATTTCTATTTGCAAATTGAATAATAGCTTATTTTGTGCGATAACTTTGCGAAAAAGTTTGTCCAGATTTGATCCTTTCAAGGATCCCTTCATTTAATTTCAATTTTCAAGCCAGAAACTTGTGTCAAATTTCATGCAGATTGATGTATGGTGTGTCAGTAAAAAAAAGAAAAAACATTATCATTCTTTTCTAAGGAGTACACATATTGTTGAAAATGTTATGTATCATTTATAACTTAATGTTGTTGTTTTTTTTGTAATTTTTTATTATTGTTGTTTTTTTCAGCAAAAAATCTGAAATGACAGCCTCAAAACACAAGAAATCTCTGGAAAAACTGGAAAAATTAGATCCTGAGTTTTATAAATTTTTGAAAAATGAAGATAAGTCATTACTAGATTTTGCTGATAATGAAGGTGTAGAAGATGAAGATGATGCTAGCGATGAGGAAGATGAAGGTAACTTATACACAATCTCAGTGTCTTTCAACCTACAATTTATCAAGAAAACATCAGGTCTTGATTTTTAGCCCACCATCATCAGATAGACAGCTATTCAAATCGCTTTTCGTCTGTGGTCTGTCGTCCGTCCGTCCTTTAGCAATCCTTGTTATCGCTCTTCTTCAGGAAGTAAGGAAGGGATCCTTCTCAAATTTCATATGTAGGTTCCCCTAGGGCCCTAGTTGTGCATATTGCATTTTGGGACCAATTGCTCAACAAGATGGCAGTCAGGCGGCCATCTTGGATTTTGATAGTTAAAGTTTGTTATCGCTATTTCTCACAAAGTACTGAAGGGATCCTTCTCAAATTTCATATGTAGGTTCCCCTAGGGCCCTAGTTGTGCATATTGCATTTTGGGACCAATTGCTCAACAAGATGGCAGTCAGGCGGCCATCTTGGATTTTGATAGTTAAAGTTTGTTATCGCTATTTCTCACAAAGTACTGAAGGTATCTTTCTCAAATTTCATATCTAGGTTTCCCCTTGGCCCTTGTTGTGCGTATTGCATTTTTTGGGACCAATTGGTCAACAAGATGGCTGTCAGGCAGCCACCTGGATTTTGATAGTAAAGTTTGTGATCTCTTTTTCTCAGAAAGAACTGAAGGGATTATTCACAAATTTCATATGTAGGTTCCCCTAGGGCCCTAGTTGTGCACATTGCGTTTTGGGACTGATCAGTCAACAAAATGGCCGCCAGGCAGCCATCTTGGATATTGATAGTTACTGCTATTTCTCAGAAATTGCTGAAGGGATCTCTCAAATTCCATGAGTAGGTTCCCCTTGGGTCCTAGTTGTGCATAATGCCTTTTGAGACTGGTCTGTCAACAAGATGGCCTACCAGCCGCAATCTTGGATTTCATTGTTGAAGTTTGGTACAGCTATTTCTTAGAAAGTACAGAAGCGATCTGTATCAAATTTTATATGAAGTATGTTTGAAAAAGTTTGAAAAGCAGGGAAAAGATCCCTCTTTCCATTGTCAGACATAGATCATTCTTTGGTGGGCGCCAAGATCCCTCTGGGATCTTTTGTTATGGTAAAAGGTCACTCTTTATTTTGTTAATCTGTCCAAAACAAGTATGGTATATAGACACTCTATATATGATATAAGGAAATGCAAGCAACAGAATTTTTTTTCAAATCAACTTTTTGTAGTTTGTCAGAAAAATTATCATAATGTTAAAAAATGCGAAGACATTTATTCAAATAGTATTTAAATGCGTATTCATCAGTTAAAATTATTCATGTTTTAATTTATCTTGGTATATTTAGATTCCTCAGAAGAAGATGAAAAGAAAGGGAAGAAACTTGACCTCAATGACCTTGACAATTACAGCACAGATGAAGAGGGGGATGACTCAAGTGATGAGGAGGACGATGGAAAGGGACGAGTTCATAAGCTGCCAAAAAAACTGGAGGTAATCACTGATATCAGATATCATCAGTACATATATCATGTTTCTATTTATAACCTACTTGAAGACAAAGGTCATCTGCGTTTAAACATCCTCGATACTCTCGGGGTTACTAGCACTGTTATAATATCTACTCTGGATTATGTCAGAGTAAAACTAAAGACATCTGCGGAGAAAAAAACCTGACCAGTCACAGGCCTGCAGATACTTCATTTAATGTTTACAGAGAGAGGGATGTCCTACATAAAAGCCACACAATGTACCATTATTCAGTTTTTTGTGTTGTACATCAAAGGACCAGCCTTCAGTTTTTTATGACACAATCCAGTGGTAGATATAATGACAGTGATAGTAATCCCTGAATTATCAAGGATGACCATACAACTTTAAAAAAAAAATTAATTTCACAATTTAGAGTCCAAGGATGACCATACAACTTAAAAAAAAAATTAATTTCGCAATTTAGAGTCCAATGGTTCTACTATACTATGCTTTTCCATGGCGATAAAATTTTGTGATTTCTAATCTCTAGAGAAATGCTAGTAATTTAATCTTGCCGGAAAACAACTTGGTTTACTGTATAGCTTGTTGTTTTATCCTGATTTTGTGATTGGCAGTGAACAGCTTTTGACCAACACATGCCTAAACAAACAGATAAACAGCTGTAACAATGGCAACTTCCATGTAATTTATGTTTTACCTGTTATTTGTGTTGGGCAGGTTGCCAGTGACGACAGCGAAGAGGACCCTGATGATGAGGATGATGCTTTAGATGCAGCAGAGGAAGGAAAGAAGAAAAGAAAGGGGACAGTATTGACACCTCGACTGATAAAAAATTGGTCCAGAAGTTTGGAGGTAAGTGTTATGTATTATTATATCATGCAAATGGAATCAAATCAATGCCACTTTATCATTGGACTAAGGGAGACTACTCTTATAAGGCTGTGTCTGTCTACAGTGAATGGAAATTTAAATATTGTCTAAATCAAATAACACAGATGTGCAAAGACTAAGAACACCAAAAGAGAGCCTTCCTAGTTGATATGAATAAGGAAATTATATAGGTAGTGAAAATCAATTTCCATAATTCAATGAGTTTGATGATTGGTTTTTTTTTTTCAAAATGTGATATATTTACAAGTAGCATTATCCGGTGTAAGTAATCGCCCTTATTTTAAAACCACTTGCTTAATAAGACTACTCTCTTGGGGTTTAAAATAGCAAATTTCAACACTATTTGACCTGTGTTTAGTGACCACTTTCTTTGTAACTTGGATATGTGTCTTTGTAGACATGTGTGACTGTATCTGTTAAGGCAGAGACTTGCTCTAGGAGGCTAAATTAGGCTCCGCTGATCTAACAGGTAGAAGGCACTTTAGTATTAGACGTCATGAAAACTAAATGATTGCATAATTGCACTTTAAATTGATTTTGTAGACCAAACCAACTATGGCAGTTCTCAAGGAAGTGATCGCTGCACTCAAGGCCGCAGTCTTACAGGCAGGTGGAGAGGGGAAAGCGAATAAATATGTCGTCAAAGGAAGTGCAGGTAAGTAACAGATGGAGAGATTGAAAATGGATAGCAAATACCTAAGTTACAGGTGAAGAGATGAAGGCAAAACAATTGTGCCTTCAAGAAGATTATGAAAAAATAATTCTTGTTTGTTCAATGTAATGTTAAGGAAATTTAAAACTTAATGCAACATCTATTGTTACAAAGACATGTTGTTGGTATGTTACTACTCTATCCCGTTATCTTAAAACTTTCCCAAGGAAATAAAACTACCTTAAGAACATACCCACATATGATGTCTTTTGTACAGTATATTTTTGATATTTCAGTGTTTAACGCCATTGTACGAGTCTGTCTGACCCAGGTGGCACCAGCGTTACACCAGGTGATAGGGCTTCCCCCTATAACCGACCTACAGAAACCCATTGTACCCGCCAACAACAACAAAAAATGGGTGAAAATACGTGTAGAGGTCAAAACATATCTGACCTATTTATTGAAGGTGTGTATTGTACTTCACAATTATCTTGTAAATACAACCCCCAAATTAATCGGGGTGTGTACTGGAATAGTTTGTCCACCTGTCTGTCTGTAGTCACGACTTTGTCCGATGATCTCCTCTTAAAATACTGGACAGATTATGATAAAATTTGGTACACAGAACTCTGATATAAAGGGGGAGTTGAGTAAACTATACAGGGTTCTTTAATGTCCCTCATTAATTGAGTTCTTACTAATTAAAAGGCCTAATTAGCCCAAGCAGGGGGTATTAGTCTGCCACTCTGGCAACAGTTTTAGTTACATTCTTTCAATAGTTCTTTACCTCAATGTAGGGAAGTCCCGTTTATCAGTACTTCTTTTTGATCAGTTGTGCTTTTGTTCTTGAATAATCTTAAATGTAAATGTTTTGACACAGTATTATTTGTAAATTAATTGAGAATTTGTTTTCTGTTTTAGCTGGTGAGCGAGTTGTCTGAGCCAACCATGATAAATGTGATCCTAAAACATATACACAAACTGGTAGCCTTTTATTCCTGTTTTCCAAAAGTAGCCAAGGTCATGCTCAAGGTGAGATTTCATATCTTCTACCTGGACACATGTAATAGTAAATGAATAATGCATATACATATGCAAATCTTTCTCTTTCTTATGGCAATTTTAGACCTAATTGACAGAACTTCTCTGTGGTGATTGTTTGCATTTACCCCATTACAAGTTTAAAGATAATGTTACTGTAATGTAGAAATTTCCTTTCAGAAAATGATTTCTCTGTGGAGTACGGCAGAGGAAGCAACTCGTGTCATGGCTTTCTTCTGTATAATCCGACTTGTCCACATCATGCAGACTTCTCTCTACGACATGTGTGTAAAGGTAATCTTTTCAGAGTTATCCGCCCATAACGTCACAGTTCGAATGGTTTTCTTTAATAATCAAACAACCAGGAAATCTTCACATAAATTGTTGACTCTCTCTTTTGATCCGTCAAAATGGCTTCATCCTTTGAAGTTGTCCATGATTAAACAGTAAGATATCCTGTATGTAAAGATTTATCTCCCTATAGCTTAAGAACAAGGTAAGTTGACAAAGTGAGAGTTATCTCCCCTTCTACCCATCACTGCGAGGTGTTATGCCCCTATCATAAAATGAAACTATATACTGTTACCCATGTTGGTCCCATGCCATACTGTCCAGCTTTGATATTTGAAAGTGGGGGACATATTTATGTCTCACAGACAACTACTTTTAGGTATTAAGAATGATATTTCAATTTTTCATTAACCTGAAAGACTTTTTTATTGTTTACAAAAATTAGACTTTATTGATGACCCAAGTAATCAAAGCTCTGGTTTCTGTTCCAGCAAATGTACATTGCCTATGTGAAGAACTGTAAGTTTACATCCCCGACATCGCTTCCGATGATCAACTTCATGCAGCGGTCCATGGTGGAGATCTTTGCCATTGATATGGTGCGGGCGTATCAGTACACTTTTATTTACATTCGACAGCTTGCAATACACTTACGGAATGCAATTACAACAAAAAAACAGGTAAATCTGCATTCTCATCAAACCTATCATCTTCATTTTGAATATTTCATTTACGTTAAAAATATTACTCTTGCTGGCTTGCTTTACCTTTTACTAAAGATGAATGACTAAATAAAAAGAAATTTGCAAAGACACTGATATGTTATTTTTTAATTGACAAATCGCTCTCTTTGTAGAATACATATTTGAAATTAATACTTTTATAAGTCACAGTCATACTTTATTATATTTCTAATTTAGAAACAAAACTGTAACCATGTGGGTTTGTTTCAGGAGAACTGCCAGGCCGTCTATAATTGGCAGTTTATCCACAGTCTGGGTCTATGGGTCAGACTCCTCAGTGCTACACATCCCAACCCAGTACTTGAGCCACTCATATACCCCCTCACACAGACTCTCATAGGGACAATCAAGTAAGTCTAACTCCAAACTGTCATCATGTGTAGGTCCACAGTTAGTTGAGTGGTTAAGATGTCCTGACATATTACCACAAGCCCTCCACCTTCGGGTTATATTTTATTTAGGACGCTTGGATTTGGTATTTATTTACATTTTATGTTTTTTTAATGGGCATAAGTTCATCAGTGAGAGTATGAAAGAGTTATCTTTCTTAGTACATCCATTAAGTACGAGCAAATGGATGCAGCAAGAATTTTCAATCCCATACCATCCTTATCTTATTTAAAGCTTACCAGTTAGCATTCTTTGTAAATATAGTCCCAGATTTTCTAAGCATATGTAATCTTATGAGTTTTGTGTGACTTCCATGTTTTTGTAACCTTTTGCAGGCCAATACAAATGTATGACTTCATAACATATGATTTTATGTGACCTTTAAAGTTGTGAACAATAGAAATTTCAAAGACACAAACTAAGCAGAAATATATTTATACTTGAAGTCTATGTTTTACCATAACTAATGATCAAATGTTAATACTTTTCTTTAGACTCCTTCCAAACTCCCGGTTTTACCCGTTGCGTTTTCACTGTTGCCGACTGATGACAACGTTGTCCCAGGCGACCGGCACATTTATCCCAGTGTTACCGTTTCTGTTGGAGGTATGTCAGCCATCAAATTGTACAATAATGGTGACATTTTTTTGTCTTTGCTTTGTTTGTGATAACTGTAACATTTGTTTGTCTTTGCTTTGTTTGTGATAACTGTAACATTTTTTATGTCTTTGCTTTGTTTGTGATAACTGCATTACTTCTTCTTATTCATCCAGTGAGCTACTTGTATAAAGACAAATTTGCCCATTTCATCACCACATTTTAACAACTACTAGTGTACCAATGAATAAATAATAAAACAACTTTTTTAAAATGATCAAAATTTCAGAATATCATAACAATTGAATTAAAAGCTTGTTTCAATTGTACAAATTGGATTTCTCTTGAGTCCTCTAAATCCAGTGCATCTTTTGACTAATGCTGCTGCAGTGTGTGTACAGAAAAGTTTGTTTAACACTTGCAGCACATTGAAGACCAATTAAATTTTTGTAAAAGTGTCATTTTCCTTATATTGAATGTGATTATGAATTTCTTTAAAATTCTTTAAAATCACAAATACATACATGTATTAGTAAACATGGTGTGTTAGATGTGACATTATCTATCACTGTATTGACAGACTTACATCTGGGCCAAACAAACTTCAAATGCTTGTATAACCGGATCATTTTCATATATCCATAAATGATTCCCCATTATCAATGAGTCCATTGGAAAAAAAATGTAATATTTGTAATCAGCTTATATCACCTTAAAGATATGTGAGCAACTTGTTTTGGATTCATGTATAATTTAAGATAGAAGTTAGTTGATGAAGAAATTTATCTTCTTCCCTTTGAAACTTATTTGTAAATATTTCAATGCCCAATATCTAACATGCATTCTATTTCAGGCATATTGAGATTGAAGTTAATTCAATATAAGAGTTGTTTCCCTTAGAACACAAATGTTGGCTTGTAGATTATCAATTTACTGTAGATTCAGTGAGAGATATCTTAATCACCAAAAGACATTTTAGTAAGGCCTTTGTAGCCTTGGTTTAGATTTCAAAGGTCAATAAAGTCTGTTTTTAGCATTTTAAGTTATTTCTGAATGTGACACAGCTTGTCCTTGGTGTTTAAAACGATAAAATGGAAACATCTAATTTTTTTATAGAAAAGAAAAAAAATGTTTATAATGTCCCAACAAAATGTTAGCGTGCCCTTGGCTCAATTGTCACTCAATTAAATTTAGTGTTCTGCTTAGAATTCTTTGATAACTACATGTTTCCATATCTGTGGAGTAAATTTGCGACAGAAATCAATACTTGTTATGTAATACGATACACAAAGCCTACAGACACTTTCCTTGGCAGTGTGAAGTCGGTATCCTCTGAAGGCTCTCCTTTTAGACACTCATTTCCTTTTTTTCTTTGTCGTCTCATTGACGTCATATAAAGCCATTATGTTATTTTTGTCATCATCAATATTCAATTGTACGTTGAGAGCCTGTTAATTGATCTGTCCACAAATGTGGAAATATTAGCTTTACATGCCCAGAAATACTATAGAAACAAATATGTTTGCCATAAAATGTAATACCACAGTAGTAAAATGTGTAAGAATAGACAAATATATATGTAGGAGTAGAAAGGATTGAATGTGTTTATTTTCCTTCCTCTGGTAATCTGAACATAAATCTGTGGATTATAATCTAATACTGAACTGATCCACATTAATAGGCACCCAATCTAGCAAGAGTTTACTGGCCCGTAATCTGAACATGAATCTGTGGATTACAATCTAATACTAAACTGATCCACATTGATAGACACCCAATCTAGCAAGAGTTTACTGACCTGGCATTCCTGAAAGGGAATTGTATATTGCACTATGATACATACCTGTTGAATAACTTTCGTGATTTTTAAGCTGTCTTTGATATGTTTAAACAAATAACTATAAAGGCATTATTTGCTTTTAAAAATGTCAAGGGTGCTCAATTTTGTTCAAGTGTTTTAATATACAGGTCTCCCAAATAATTCTCTCCCCTTCCTTCCACTCCTTGTCTGCCTCCCTCACTTATTTACTGTGTAATAAAAAGGGTAGACAAAACTAGTAGATCAGATTCTAGCTCATCCTGACTGCTTTTTCGCCCTCCCAAACATTGTGACAAATGTCCTGAACCCTTTACTCCAAACTTTACTGCATTTTACAAATGTGAGGTGTTATCTCTATCAAAAGTACATAGCCTCATCAGGAAACACATACATATATATCTCTTCAAACTTGTCAAAATGTCTAAATACCTCCCTCATCATGATACCCATCACCCTTTCCCTCACTCACATATTACCCATTTGATTTAAATGTATCAATATTTCTTCCCTATACTGATCCATCCTGACCCCTATCACACAAGCCTTTAACCAGACTTTAATGATGTTTCTGATCAACCCATACCTCCCCTATCTTGACCCCTATCACAGCATCCCTTTACCCCAGACTTTACTGATGTTCCTGATCTCCCCATACCTCCCCCATCTTGACCCCTATCACACCATCCCTTTACCCAACCTTTATTGATGTTTCTGATCTCCCCATACCTCCCCCATCTTGACCCCTATCACACCATTCCTTTACCCCAGACTTTACTGATGTTTCTGATCTCCCCATACCTCCCCCATCTTGACCCCTATCACACCATCCCTTTACCCCAGGCTTTATTGATGTTTCTGATCTCCCCATACCTCCCCCATCTTGACCCCTATCACACCATCCCTTTACCCCAGACTTTACTGATGTTTCTGATCTCCCCATACCTCCCCCATCCTGACCCCTATCACACCATCCCTTTACCCCAGACTTTATTGATGTTTCTGATCTCCCCATACCTCCCCCATCTTGACCCCTATCACACCATCCCTTTACCCCAGACTTTACTGATGTTTCTGATCTCCCCATACCTCCCCCATCTTGACCCCTATCACACCATCCCTTTACCCATCCTTTATTGATGTTTCTGATCTCCCCATACCTCCCCCATCCTGACCCCTATCACACCATCCCTTTACCCATCCTTTATTGATGTTTCTGATCTCCCCATACCTCCCCCATCTTGACCCCTATCACAGCATCCCTTTACCCCAGACTTTACTGATGTTTCTGATCTCCCCATACCTCCCCCATCTTGACCCCTATCACACCATCCCTTTACCCATCCTTTATTGATGTTTCTGATCTCCCCATACCTCCCCCATCTTGACCCCTATCACACTATTCCTTTACCCCAGATTTTATTGATGTTTCTGATCTCCCCATACCTCCCCCATTCTGAACCCTATCACATCATCCCTTTACCCCAGACTTTACTGATGTTTCTGATCTCCCCATACCTCCCCGATCCTGACCCCTATCACACCATCCCTTTACCCCAGACTTTACTGATGTTTCTGATCTCCCCATACCTCCCCCATCTTGACCCCTATCACAGCATCCCTTTACCCCAGACTTTACTGATGTTCCTGATCTCCCCATACCTCCCCCATCCTGACCCCTATCACAGCATCCCTTTACCCCAGACTTTACTGATGTTCCTGATCTCCCCATACCTCCCCCATCCTGACCCCTATCACAGCATCCCTTTACCCCAGACTTTACTGATGTTTCTGATCTCCCCATACCTCCCCCATCTTGACCCCTATCACACCATCCCTTTACCCCAGACTTTACTGATGTTTCTGATCTCCCCATACCTCCCCCATTCTGAACCCTATCACAGCATCCCTTTACCCCAGACTTTACTGATGTTTCTGATCTCCCCATACCTCCCCCATCTTGACCCCTATCACATCATCCCTTTACCCCAGACTTTACTGATGTTCCTGATCTCCCCATACCTCCCCCATCCTGACCCCTATCACACCATCCCTTTACCCCAGACTTTATTGATGTTTCTGATCTTACTATACCTCCCCTATCCTGACCCCTATCGCCCCCTCCCTCCCCCACACCACATCAGAAATTCTATAAATGTCAAACTATTGATCATAAATACCATTATATCAGAGGCAGGAATGATTATCCAATTATTTCTGCTCAATAGGAGACCACTTATTTCATTGTGTTGCCGACAAGCTGTTTCATTGGTGTTTTGACAGCTCAAAACTTCCTGTACAGGGAAGCGAATGGGAATATTTGCTTTATGATTATGAATTATGAATGAAGTAATAGAAAAAAAGGGTATTATAAAGCAATCTTTATGAAATATTGCATCTAAAATCTAGACTTGTGAATTTATTGATGTAAGAGGATTATGCATGCCAATAACCGGAAAACAGCAGTAAAAGGGACAAGTTTTCTTTCTCACAATGACTGATATACAAGGGAATTAAGTAAAGAGAACAAGTTTTCTTTCTCACAGCGATTGATATATAGGGGAATTAAGTAATAGGGACAAGTTTTCTTTCTCACAATGACTGATATGTAGTAGAATTAAGTAATTAAAAGGGACAAGTTTTCTTTCTCACAATGACTGATATGTAGGAGAATTAGGTAAAGAGAACAAGTTTTCTTTCTCACAGCGATTGATATATAGGGGAATTAGGTAGAAGGTACAAGTTTTCTTCTCATAATGACTGATATGTAGTAGAATTAGGTAAAGAGAACAAGTTTTTTTTCTCAAAATGACTGATGTGTAGGGGAATTAAGTAAAAGGGACAAGTTTTCTTTCTCACAGCGATTGATATATAGGGGAATTAAGTAAAAGGGACAAGTTTTCTTTACCGAATTCTCATACATATCAGTCATTGTGAGAAAGAAACATTGTGGAAGGCATCGTTTCATTCATAGTAAAATAATTACTATGAATTAAACAATGTCTTCCATGGTACATGTATTAAGATTTTGAAGAAATTATTCATTGGATTTACACCAAAATAAATTCAAAATGGATTGAATCTTTCCATATGTGTTGGACACTTTTTTTGTAATTGTTTTATTTTTTCCAACAGTAGCAACATATACAGACAAAAACAGTTAAATTGATTATCTTTATCATTCTCACCATGATTTTCATTCATGCTTTAAAGTTTATCCTCATCAATCATAATAAATAAATCCTCATCAACACACTCAAAAGTAAAATCTCATCAGTCATAGCCATTTCATCATCACTTTCACCAATCAAATCATTTCATCGTCATCATCATGGCCACCATCATTCATGCTTTAACTGCTCATCATCATTCTCATCATCTTTATTATCATCTCATCATCATTATCTCATCATCTTTATTATCATCTCATCATCATTATCATTAATCACCATCATCCTTATTGGCTTTTATCACAATAAAGCAGTTACGCTGTTGGTATTACTAAAGGAATCACACTGCATTCATACCACTTTCACCACACACGCACATTCTCACACACATACCTGTAATCACGCATACATATATTCTGTTTTATTTCACATACAAGAATATTTAGAAGTCCTCACTTACATACTCATCTTTACACACATACCTACACATTAGAAGAAACAAGAAAAGAAAAAAGAGAAATAAATTAGTAAACAATAGATTGAGAGAGAAAGAAAGAGAACAGAGATAAAAGAGAAAGACAGGGCTAGAGAGAAAAAAAAAAATTAAAAAAAAAAAAAAAAAAAAAACTTTTGATATTTTACCATTTATGTGGTAATTATGTTGGGTGAATATGAATTTTGCTTGTAATTGATAAGATATATGTGTTAAGAATTTTAAGAGTACATAAAATAAAATTAAATGATCAATCATAATCAAGCTTATGAATATGCCTGCCCTTGTATAAAATAGACATTCTATTATGTAAAGATATGTAATGATAAGTTTATATTCATACAAAAATATATAGGAAATCCATTCACCATTGCTGTTAGCAATGTGCATTTGAGAAGTATAATGCTCATGGATTAAATTAATAAGTGCATGTGGATTTAAAGCTTTATGTAGACATCTTGTTTTTATATATATATAGTTTTATTATGATTAAAATTTCATTGTCTAGTCTATTTGTTGGAGAAGGTCTATCATTAAGACACATACCAAAAAGAAAACTTGGCTTATTATATTGAAATGGTATATACAAAGCATCTAAAAGTGTCTCTATAGTTTGTAAAAATCTCTGAGTTTCCCTGCATTCCCATAGGATGTGAACAATATTCTCACTTTCAAGATTACAAAGATTACATATTGGATTATTAACTAATCCTACTTTATATAAAAATGAGTTTGTTGTCAAAATATTTTGAACTACCCTGTACTGGAACCATTGTAGCTTTGTGTTGTTAGTAACCTTGAAAGGATTGTTATATATTTTGTCCCAATTTAATTCAATTTCATCAAATAGATATTCCCATTTTCTTCTACCAGGTGAAATAAAATCACCATTCATAACCATAATATTATAAAAATATTTTGTCCCTTTTGGGCTATTTATAAAACACAGTACATTATTAGGGATAATTGGATAAAATACTACATGATTTTCAACATTTAGCCTACTTAAAAATGTTTTAACAGATGAAATAAGACCTTGAAATTGAAGAAAATTTGTATTGATATTATATCTTTCTGTAAATTCTTGAAAAGTATAGAAGGAACATGTTACATAATCTTTTATCAAATCATTGATTATTGTCACTCCTTTTTCATACCAAGACTTATAAAACACTACTCGCCCTCCAACAGTAATAGATTTGTTATACCAGATTGGCCTTGTCAATACACCTGTTAGATTGTCCACATTTTCTTTACTTCCATTTATATCATTAAAATTTTCCCACGCTTTGAAAACATCTTTCCAGAATTTATTATTACATTTCTTTCGACATTTCTCAATGTATATATTACCACATGTTAACAGCATATTAAAATCTGTGTGTGAGTTAAAAATAATTTGCCACTTGCATGTTTTTTCCAATAAGCGCCTTATCCAACTAAGTTTCAAAGAATCAACAAACAATTTTATATTTATCATTTTCAATCCACCTTTGCTATAGTCTTGTGTTATGATATCCCTCTTTATTTTGTTTACTTTACTGTTACATAGAAAGTTAAAAAGAATTGAGTTGAGCTGTTGAAAAAAAGTTTCGCTTGGATTTGGTAAAGAGGTAAATAAATGGTTGAATTGAGATATAAACAAAGACTTAATGAGAGTTATTCTTCCAATAGGAGTAAGTATTCTTCTATTCCATGTCTTTATTAATGCCTTTAATTTTTTTCAGTTTCTTATCAAAATTTAATTTGGGAATCTCATGTAGATTTACACTGAACTCAATTCCTAACAAATTAAATTTAGTTTTTCCCCACTGTAAATTTAGTTCCGGTAGAAAGGCCTCATTACTGTAAGTTTTGCTCCCAATCCAAATTACCTGTGTTTTATCAACATTAAGTTTTAAACCAGAGATCCTTGCAAAAGTTTTTAATTCATTAATCGATTCTTGAAGCGATAATTCTGAACCATTTAGTATAAGCGTAGTGTCATCAGCATACTGAGAAATTAGGATAGGCAAATTACCTACTTCAATTCCTTTAATATTCTTATTGTTTCTTAATCTGATACCTAGTACTTCGACACATAAGATGAAAATGTATGGGGCGATTGGGTCCCCTTGACGGCAGCCCCTTTTAATTTGAAAAAACGATGACAAGTTACCCCCCTGATTTACAGTTGCCGTAATGTTAGTATTAAATAACTTAACCCACTTTTGAATATCTGGACCAAAATTAAAATATTTAAGGACTTCATCTACAAATTTCCAAGACACAGAATCAAAGGCTTTTTCAAAATCTAACATAAGTAACATACCAGGAATATTTTTTTCATCTGCAAACTGCATTATATCATACACTAATCTTGTATTTTCACCGATGTAACGACCCGAAAGAAATCCTGTTTGATCCTCACAAATTAACTTATCTAATACTTTTTTAATTCTATTTGCAATACATCATGATGCTATTTTATAGACTATGTTTAAGAGAGTGATAGGTCTCCAATTCTTTAAAAATTGTCTAGGCTTCTCTCCCTTGGGAATACAGGTGATTACCCCTTGTCTTTGAGTTATAGATAAGTTATGATTTATATAACCATAATTAATAGATCTGACAACAAATATACCTAACTGCTTCCAAAAACATTTTAAAAAATTCAGCTGTGTAACCATCTGTGCCAGGACTTTTATCATTTTTCATTTTTTTTAGTGTTTTGGCTGCCTCTTCTAAAGTAATTATCCCTTCTAAATCTAAAGACTAAGAGTCATTTAATTTGTTGACATCATATATATCTAAGTACTCTGTTAAATTAAAATCATCTATGTCATAATTATCGTCGTAAAGTTTTTCATAGTAAGAATGAACCTCTTTCAGAATAGAATCTTGATCTGTTAAGATAGCATTGTTATCTTTTTCAATTCGAGGTATTATCTTTGAAACAAAATTCCTATTCTCTAGACTTAAAAAATATTTTGTTGGTTTCTCACCTTCTTCTTGCCATCTTGCTCTAGATCGAATGACACTTCCTTTAATTTTATTTACTCGTAATATTTCTAACTGCTTTTTTTTTATCCTCTAATACTTCCACATTTACATGCTCTTGTTCTTCTAGGTTTTGAATTGATTTCTTAAGATTATCCTCATTCAAATTTAGTTGTTTCTTTTTAAAGGATGAGTAAGAGATACTTTTACCCCTTATTTCCATTAGCAGAGTTTCAAGGAAAAGTTGGTCATTAATAACAAATTGAATATCTGTATCAGGAACACTACTAATGTTGTTCCTATCATAAACTGGTAAGCAGTACTGACTTTTGGTATCAACAATAATATTCTTAACAATTTTGAGGTATTCTTCATCATATAATAGTGAAAATGTACGGAGCAAACAAATGTCTGACTACCCTGGTTAGCATTGACCTTGACCTCCATCACTTATGTGATTGTTTATGATTCTTGACCTGAAGTAAAGCAGCTAGAATGAGTTGTTACTGTAAGTTCTCCAACCAGATTACTATGGACTTCAAGATTTCAGTTGGAAGGGACTTTCTAAAAGTTAAGTTGTGTTCTGTGTTTTTTCTTCCACATCTTACCTCGTCTTGTCAGAGCTATTTCTTTAATATGACTGCTCACTGGGGTTTCATACTTTGTCCATTATGGTTTACCTAAGTGAAATGTTGTGTTATCTATTAAAACTAAGTCACTGTGACCTACATTCTGAATTCTCTGGTCTGCTTTTGTAAGTTTGTAAGTCTGTAGAAGTTGTGATTTTGATGTACAGGATTGAATCAAAGGCTGTATAACAGATCTGTAACTTAGATCCAGAGAGAACATTTTGTTGTGTTATATAGTTCTATTGACTGTTATGATTTTACAGATCGCTGTTGATACACATTTTCCTTATTCTTGGTCAAAAGGTCGTGTTTTCAGTACATATGTACCTTATATTTTCATATATAAATGTAGAATATAATAACACTACAGTATATTATAACTGAAGAAACAGATGCATTACAATTACGTAGTACGACAGCCAGCTCCAAATCAATGACTTGCACGTACGTCGGAGATGTGTATTGATTTCCTCATGTGCATGTCATGTTTTCTTGTTTTTCAGGTTCCTTACACATTGCACTTTCCACTGTCTAATTTCTTATGCGTCTGCCTTTTACAATTTATTGACTCTTCTTTCCTCCTGTTTACAAATGCAGTGTATTCGTAGGTTAAATTACCCCATTTATTTGAGTCCTGATCACTACGGTGATGTAGTTAGATGGGTCTGTCTGGTGGTGGGAAAATTTGGAATATTGATCACATTTTTATCAGCTGATAACATCCGATCAATGCATGTGAAATCTTCATTAAAATGTGTTTTAACTCTGCGGTTAAGACTCCGTTAGGGCTGATAATCTTCCCAAACATATTTGTAAGCCCAACTTTTAGAATTGAAAATGATCTGTCCTCTTTAGGATGGGGGGTAGGGGGGATTCATATTTAGGAGAGGGCCTGTTGTAGCCAATTGATTAAGTTCATATCATAATTTTACCTCATAGACTCTACTGGAAATTATTAATTCTATTAATTATGATTTATTTGACATTTTCTCATTTAAGCCATTAACCGCATTCCCAAAGACATTAAAAAAAATATTAGGTCCTATAAAGACAGTATCATAATGAGATGAGCTTTACATGTCTCGTGGGACTCTTGTAAATATGCCAGAATATTCTTTTTTATCGATGTTTTACATATGAAAAACTCTTAGTATGATGTACAATATATACCTCTACCATGATAAATTACATGTGTAGTATAAACAGGATTTGTATTTATTTTTTCTAACCTTTACACTTACTCGTTCTACGCATGATGGAAATTTTATCCAACAGAGATAGCTTTTGATTGGAGGAATTTGAATCCTAAAGTTAGTGTATTGATCTGCAAGGTCTAGCATGTGCAGTGCCTGTCACATCCCGATGTTGGTTAACGATTTGTCAGGTTGATGATGCCATGGATTTGTTTTATTATGGTAATGATATCTTGGCAGTTCTATACTCACATCAATGTTGTTTATTCCTGGTGGAAATTTAGGAAACAATGACAGGATTATTAGGTATATTAAGCAAAGATTTATCTTTAAAATTAAAGGTTTGACTGAAGATTTGCCTTATACAAGCTGATGATGCAGTGTTGTTTTGAACTTACACATTGGATCTGACAGCAGAGGAATTTATTCTAGGTTGTAAATAACTATTTTTACATCAAACTTCAAACAATATTCTAGAGTCTTATATGGATTCTTCAGACATTAGATTCCCTGTGGAATGTTACCACTTTAGAGGAAAAAAAGAAAGATTTGTAAGAAATGATACATGATTTATATGATGGAAAAAAAGGAAAAACATATTTTGGAATTTTGAAGCTAAAAGTTTAAATTCAAATTATATGAAATTTAAAGAAATGTTACCTTTTTTTTCTTTGAAAAATTGTATTTGTTATGTAGCTCTCGAGTACAACTGTATTGGTTTTCATGATTACCTCCCTTTGAGCACTGCATGGTGACTGTCCTTACAATCAAAATAATAATGGAATTAAGTTAGAAAATAAAGATGGTCTCCGATTTGAGGAGACAATGTGCTATAATTGATGAGATTTGTAGACATGTGTCATATACATGTTTGCATACTTGCATAGGTTGTATAATAAATACATGTTGATGTTGTTTGGTAATGCTGGGTAATGTCAAGTGTTCGTAAACATGTTATTGGTATAGACAAAGGAAATGTGACGGAAGTATTTTTGTTGGTATCAGCCATGTGGTCTAGTAAAGAGAAAAACTGTTTTGTTTCTTGGAAATCTTGCCATGTTTTCTATTGTTATTTACATTCTCTATCAGTACACATAGTAATCTTAATGTAGAAGAACAGGGAAAATATACAATCCTGGCGAATGCTCCGACCAGGAATCAAACCCGGGTCTCCAGCGTGGAAATCTACGGCTCTACCGCCTAAGCCAAAGAAGCATGCTCCGTCACTTGGACTGTCAGCTGAGTGACAGAGACCGTATTTAAACACTATGTGCAAACCACACCAACCCCCTCCACTTACATTAACATAGACCCTGGTATAACCAATGGCCCTCTACCTGTAGATGGAAAATTTGAAATCCATCATGTGGACAGTTGATGGGCAATGACCACAGGTCATTTTTCAGGTCTCCTGACTTTCCTCCACCTCTGAAACCTAACACATCCTTAAATGACCTGGGTGCCTGGTTCATAGGACATGAAACAAACATCTCATCATAAAAACTTTTTGTATTAGGCTTTAGTTAAAATCTCTTTATAAGAAGTATTAATCAATTATCTGTAATCTGTGTTCATGATCACGGATCTATTCTTAACATCCTGCGTCACATAATTAAGGTAGACATCTATGTAATAATCGATCATTAATTCATTGTAGGATAATTCCTTAGCAACTGAAGTCATGTTACAACAACTTATTATTTGTCATGTCATCTTTGACAACATCAGATTCTCTTGTTGTAATGTATTCATTGCAAAAATGAACATGTAAATTGTTTGATTTTTTCATGAAGATTGATACATGTTATGAGTGTTTGTGTGTTAGGAAAATGTAGTATATATACCTCTCTGTATAGTTATTGTGTCCCCTTGTGATGGTGGAACTTTCCCTAATCTATAGTGCAATCCCACTGCATTGTCCTATTATCAGCTATGGTATTAAGGGACATGCCAGGACAAGGGGATTGTGGAAAGCTTGAGTCCTGATGACCTGCTGTCAAGTCCTGATGACCTGCTGTCAAGTCCTGATGACCTGCTGTCAAAAGATCATTACTTGGCAACTGCCCTACATGGAAATTGAAGTTGCAGCGGGAGGCTAAAGTGGTTACTGGTATATATGGTCGCAACATATATTTAACCACTTTGCCACTGTGTCCCATCACATGTTGTAGCCTTATTTATCTCAGTCAGAGGACAGAATTTTAAAAATTCTTCCCCACAAGGGCAAATGATTGAATCAAAGGTCAAAAACAAGGCTGCTAGAATGTCACAATGTAATAATATCTGTTGACAGTGTATAAAAAATTACAACCCCGATTTTCTATTGGATGATTTTATCTTCATTTCCATTGTATAGATGCAATTTGAACTGTATGTCAGCAACACCCTTATATTATGAATAACATTTTAAGACATCTTCCATCAGTTCAATATTTAGGACAACAATTTAATCACTAACTATGCTGCAATACTGAAGTGACAAAAGCAGTTGTTCACTACCAGGATGCAATTGGCACTTCTACTAATCATGAGGCAAACCTGTGATGTAAAAGGATATCTAAGTAAGCATTCCTTACATAACACACAAGATTAATGTGGCAATATCTCTACAATATCTCCTTAAAGTTCACCACGATCTGAGCTTCTCCACTGAAAACTATTCCCAACCCCAACACATTATCACAGGGTGCAGTGACTTATCGCAGATTGAAACAGCTGTGAGCTATTTTCAGGATGCTATTTTGAGACGATTCTACGCTTTGTTTTTATACACTGACATTTATGGGTTATTTATTACGAAATCTGGACATTGTTCTCCAGGTTCACTTGTTTATCCGATATAGGTATCAGGACGCAGATAACTTTGATGTTTTTTGAAAGTTTATTCATTAATATTGGAGATTGAAAGAAAAATGAAAAAAGTGTATCTTGTTATGTAGATTTACATCTTTAATGGGGAAACAAGGGTTTTCTATGAACATGGGCCGATTTTATTTATTTTTAGACTACTAGGTGCCTTCTTCATCCAGTCAATATCATTTGAGGATGTGACAGGTTTTGGAAGGAAATCTAAGTACCAGAGAAAGACCATTGAACTATAGTCAGCTCTCTTATATTTGTAAGATAGGGAACTGGCCAGTCTAGAGGGGGAAGGTTTCTGGTAGCTTGTGGGGACTGGACAGAACTGGTCTTGGGGAGTTGTAATGGGCAATTGAACCATTAATATTTATTCATTGTGCTTTTCACCTGGGCTTCTTCTCTCATACCTATACATGCAATACTGCCTGGTCTAGGGAAATACGCTCACGTCATACCCATGCAATATAGCCTCGTGATGGCACAGCTACAATTAAATTAATATTTTCTAGGTACAATTTTAACATTATTTTCAGAAATAAGCCTGGATTTACTTAAAAGGTAGGTTTCGCCCAATGGAATATAAAGACTATGAAATTGAAATTTATCCTGTACATGGATATGATCTTCAGATAATTTTTAAATGCATACAGCGAACAGTATGGGTGGTCAGTTGCCTAGCTTGACCAGGAAAATACTCCTCTGAAAATAGAGCGAAGTTAAGCTTTACATGACGTGAACAAACGGAATCATGCAACAAAACGTCAGAAAGCAGTGACAGTCTTGCCAAGGTATGTTCAGTAAAAAAGTAACACCAACAAATCGAAGAGCGATGGACTGATTATACATATCATATCATCTTAAACACTTCATGTAACTTACATACACTCACTAGCTTAGTACATCAAACATATATCTAGTAAGTCTGTCGCTGTATATGCGCTGGCATATGTGTTGAAATTTAACTCACCACGTGCAACAGAATCCGGACAAGTTCTGCTTGAGACGTGGCCTCTGTTTCTTCTATTGCTACATGTCATCTCTTAATTTCATTCCCTAGAGATATCATAGGGTGCTACTGATTCCATTCTAATTTTCTCGTCTTTATTGCCGATTCAGGTACATTTTTTTTCTCACACGCTTTCATTCAGCCTTTTTGTTTACTTTTAGTGTGTAACAATGCGCATGCGTGAAACTTCGACAACACAATCTATTGCAGCTTCATTTGCATACAAATCTGTCAGCCTGACAATCGTAATAAATCAAGGATTTCCTTCAATTTTGTATTCAAGACACATTTATTCAATCTCATACACATTAAATTGAGAAATTAAATTGAGGTATTTTTTAATATGTTTTTTTATCTTTTCTTTTTTTTATCAGATCTTACAAAAAAAGTATTAATTTGGCTAGGCGAAACCTTCCTTTAAAAGATACAAACAAACAAAATTGCATCATGCAATTTTCATGTATGGAGAATTAACTTGCAGTCATGTTTTTTAATTCATTTCAAAATGTGGGAAAATCATAGAAGTAAAATTGCAATGAAAAGTCTAGGTACGAGAGAAAAAATACTCTTTCCTACGTGGATATGAAGGATAGGGATATTCTATCCTCAGGTAGAATATACGTATCCACATATGAAAGAGTCTTATATTATTGGTTAAGTTCTAAGATATTTTAGGATTCAATGGTCGCTAAATATCATACCCACTGTAGCTCTC
Source organism: Argopecten irradians (assembly GCF_041381155.1). Lineage (NCBI taxonomy): Eukaryota > Metazoa > Mollusca > Bivalvia > Pectinida > Pectinidae > Argopecten > Argopecten irradians. The sequence goes on from NC_091134.1 coordinate 20,783,186, forward strand.
CACCTCTTGGTTACAAGTATATAAAATCCATGTTGGGTCGTAACCAGATAATGATCATGACCATAGGTCAGACTTTTTTGGGTTTTTTTTCCAGATCCTCCAACTTTTCTCCGCCATAAAAACCTGGCCTATCTACAGAGAGCCTGGTTATCAATACAACGTAAAACAAAATAGACTGAGCCAAACAAAGCATCAGAGATATCTGATCTGATCATGTAATAAAGTTTAGGTGATATTGAGGGAAATTAAATGAATGTTGATATGATACACGATATCTATCATAGATTTATTGGGTATAATTAATCAGGTACACAAAATTTAATTATCATAATATTTCTTACCATGCCAACAATTTATGTATAAACGTGCACTGTTCACTCATAAAAATTTTATTGCTACTGAATTTAATGCTTTTAAAATAAAATCCCCATGTAATTTTGTCACATATGATATCTCATTATTTGTGAAAACAAATTATGATCATACCTAAAATCTATTTAATAACTTTTTAATGATATCTACAATTCAATGTACGTGTCCAAAACAAAACAAAAAAATGATGTCATGAAGCTGAACTATTGAACTATATTGACGTGGATGTTTTTATGGGTAAGACAGATGCTGTTATAAACAAGTTTGGTATAGGTGATAAACATGACAGAGAAGCTGACAACAATGTGGCGTCTTTCAGATTTAACCTTTGACATACAGGTGTGCTGATCAACACATCTGTAGAGTTATCTAACAGGTTTATGAGAGGTGTGAATATTAACATTGTTGTAGTGTTTATGATTTTTTTTTACAAGTAAAAACAAATTCATGATTTTGTTTTTATTGTTTTGCAGGTTATAATATGTTTAGGCTTGTTATTAACCATGTGTTATTTATAAAAAAAAGTTAAGCTAAGAATTATCATAAATTATAATAATCCTGTTGAAGAGAAGGCCTAAGAATTATCATAAATTTATAATAATCCTGTTGAAGAGAAGGCGGGGCATACAGAATCTCCCTGCAGGTGTCAACTTTGGTTTGGTTAAGATTTTGGTATAAGCTGTTAAATACTCTAATTGGTAACACTGACATATATTGCTACATCAATTTAAGATTTTAGTGTTGTGAAGGGTATGGGGTATTCAAGAGACCCAATGTTGAAGTTCTTGCAAGTTGTGAAATGCAGTTACAAATGTATCTGTAACAAGCTGACATTGATTTCTACATGGGTGGGGGTATTAGTTAGTCTGATTTCAACATGGGGGAGAGGGTATTAGTTAGCCTGATATCTACATGGGGTTGGGGGTATTAGTTAGTCTGATTTCTACATGGGGGGGAGGGGGTATTAGTTAGTCTGATTTCTACATGGTGTTGGGGTAGTTAGCCTGAACTCTACATGAGGGTGGGGTATTAGTTTGATTCTACATGTGGTGGGGGTATAACTTACCTGTACAAGGGGTGGGGGTATTAGTTAGTATGATATCTACATGGGGATGGGGGGGTTTAGTTAGCCTGATTTCTACATAGGGGTGGGTATTAGTTAGTCTGATTTCTACATGGGGATGGGGGTATTAGTTAGTCTGATTTCGACATGGGGTTGGGTATTAGTTAGTCTATTCTACATGTGGTGGGGGTATAAGTTAGCCTGATTTCTACAAGGGGAGGGGGTATTAGTTAGTGATTATTCTACATGGGGATGGGGGGGGTTTAGTTAGCCTGATTTCTACATGGGGTGGGGGTATAGTTAGTCTGATTTCTACAGGGAGGGGGTGTTAGTTAGGATTTCTAATGGGGTTGGGGGTATTAGTTAGCTGATTTCTACATGGGGTGGGGGTATTAGTTAGCCTGATTTCTACATGGGGGATGGGGGTATTAGTTAGTCTGATTTCTACATGGGGTTGGGGTATTAGTTAGTATGATTTTAGATCTGATTTCTACATGGGGGGGTGGGGGGGGGTTAGTTAGCCTGATTTCTACATAGGGGTGGGGGTATTAGTTAGTCTGATTTCTACATGGGGATGGGGGTAGTTAGTTAGCCTGATTTCTCTACATGGGGTTGGGGTATTAGTTAGTCTGATTTCGACATGGGGTTGGGTATTAGTTAGCCTGATTTCTACATGGGGATGGGGGTATTAGTTAGTCTGATTTCGACATGGGGTTGGGGTATTAGTTAGTCTGATTTCTACATGGGGTTGGGGTATTAGTTAGTCTGATTTCTGATTTCTACATGGGGGTGGGGGTATTAGTTGGTCTGATTTCTACATGGGGATGGGGGAATTAGTTAGTCTGATTTCTACATGGGGGGGGTATTAGTTAGCTGCCATGGATTTCTACATGGGGTTGGGGTATTAGTTAGTCTGATTTCTACATGGGGTTGGGGTATTTTCTAGTTAGTCTGATTTCTACATGGGGTTTGGGTATTAGTTAGCCTGATTATATCTACATGGGGTTGGGGTATTAGTTAGCCTGATTTCTACATGGGGGTGGGGGTTAACTTAGCCTGAATTCTACATGGGGGTGGGGGTATTAGTTAGTCTGATTTCTACATGGGGGTGGGGGTATTAGTTAGCCTGATTTCTACATGGGGGTGGGGGTATTAGTTAGCCTGATTTCTACATGGGGTGGGGGTGTTAGTTAGCCTGATTGCTACATGGGGATGGGGGTGTTAGTTAGCCTGGTTTCTACATGGGGGTGGGGGTGTTAGTTAGCCTAATTTCTACATGGGGGTTAGTTAGTTAGCCTGATTTCTACATGGGGGTGAGGGTATTAGTTAGCCTGATGTCTACATGGGGTGGGGGTATTAGTTAGCCATTGGCTTCTGATTCTAATTGATCAAGGGTGAATTGTGTTACCTAATGAGATCATTATTGTTTGTCAGTAACATATGAACATCTACAGGCAGATGTAAATAAAGTTTGAACTCATCACCACTGAGCTGCTATAAACTTGTTATTATCATCAAAGTTAAGGATAATAACAGTTACACATGAGACCAGAAAGTACCATTGTATTGTTCACTGACCTCCACTTCTCTTTAGACATAAGAGAAAGAACAATGGTGACTGGACTTTATAACAATGGTGACTGGACTTTACTATACCCTATACAGGGTTACTAATGATGGACTTGAGATAGGACTGACAGACAATCTATCAGCTGTATTGAACATGTTAATAATAAGAAACATTATTTTTCCCCAGGTCTCCATGGTTCACCATGCATACATTACAGCAGGCATTGAACCCTTATTGACATACTACAACTTGGCCTAATTTGATGTCAGTAGTGTTTTTGATATCCCCAGCTGGCACTCATGGAAGGATGGGTGCCAAGGCTATTAAAATTTGCTGCATTGCCGCACTGCAGTTATATCTGTATCTATTTTCTACAAATAATAGCACTAGAACATTAAGTGACCTTAATGTTGACCTTTGAACTTTTTCAGAAAAAAAAATGTATAAATTTTTTATCACTTATGACAAATAACTGTTGTTTTAATTGTCTTGTATAAGTTTGTGCCAGAACTTTATAAATGATATCTTTAAGTAATGTTTTGTAGTCAGAAGAGGCAAAGGGTTGGTGTCTTAGAGTTTGTCTGTTTGTATGAACGTAGCCATTTTCTTTTCATTTGACAAATTGGCATCCTTGGTTTATATGGCCCTTTCAAGGATTTTAATGTCAAAATGGTTTCCAAAATAAGGAGTGGTATCAATGGAATGAATACTGATATATACAAAGGTTATGACTTTAGAATTGAAGACCTGTGCTATTGTGGGTTTTTTCTTCAGAAACTCAAGATTTTTACAAGATATATAAGTCAAACAATTAAGCCTGATCTTTAAGTAATGTATTACAATAAGTATAATATTTTGTTCGAAATGATAAAGTAGATAGCGAATTGAAGTGAAACAATCCTTTGTACATCAGCCTGTTTTAGTATGTATACACATAGATAAGTCTGACAATGTATGAATGGCCAATCTGGCCTCATCAAACTGAGGCCCAGTAGATCAAGAAGCCAGCTGTTAGGTGTAATGAATTGCTAATGAGCAGATTGACAATTTGTGAATGAAATAGTCTTATATTTCTACAATAAGGCTATTGTCACGCTTTACAAAAAGAATTCTATTGTTTTATATCTTTCCTTGTTGAATGAAGTTTAAACACCCTCGCCTTGGGCCAAATATGCTTTCTTACTTAATGATAGTATATTAAATTCTGTATATGATTATTATATGTACATATATCTATACATAAAGCCACCACATGTTTGCTATATAAAGCCATGTTATGTAGATTTGTCCCAGTCAGTATGTAAATTCTGCGACAGATTCAGACAATATGGGTCGCCTTGTCTCCTAATTAGTAAGACCTGGTGGAATATATCTGTATAAATTAATGATCCAATTCATTCATTAGATTTCACAATTTCCATAATGACTGTACCACGAAATATTCAAATACCTGCAGCATAGATCATTTGGGATGAAATAACTGACAAAAAATGGAGTCCTGGGGAGTTATTAACAGTTTCATGTGTCCAGCTCCAGTCCATTAAATAGAGGTCAGGTAAATATAGGTTGTGTTATACCCAAGTCACATCCAACCCCAACCTCAATAAAACCAATTAATAATGATCAAGGTTGGGACATTTATGTTTTAAAAACACTTTTATGCACTGCTATACCGGGGCCCAGCACCATAAAACAATTCTCAGACAGATTTTATTCAAGTATATGATTTAACATAGACTTGAGTAAACAAATCGGTCTGAGATAGTTTTATGGTGCCGGGCCCTGGATTCAAACCTCAATCCTTCAAACACTAATCGTGTTGAAACACGAGAGTGCTATACCAATTTACCTTTGACCCCGATCTAGAACCATTACCTTGTATAGAACAAAAAATTTGGGAGCAAGCCAAAGTACCAGGGAGAAAAACACCGACCACTCGTATAAAACAAAAAACTTGGAGGCAAGCCAAAGTACCAGGGGAAAATCACCAACCACTTGTATAGAACATAAAACTTGGAGGCAAGCCAACCAGCAGTCAGTGTGTCCTAGGCTCGGTTAAGGCACCGTCAGTACCAGGCTGGCAATGGCCCCATGTGGGTTTCAAACTTACAGCCTAAGAGCTGGAAGCAATGGGCTAGTGATATAGTGTCAAAGTACTTATGACCCTCCACCCATTTTCACTCGTCCAGTTACAATGTTTGACCACTGAGTCTCAATGAAATTAAATGCAGACAAAATATCATCAATTAAAAACTGAAAAATGGTAATTTATGGGGTTGGAATGTATGGTATTATAAAATCAATTGTTTTACGTGTGGCTTCATTCTATGTTTACTTGGCGCACAAGATCAATTTTGTATATCTGTCTGTTAGTTACATTTCATTTTTTCACGAGAAATACATGTATACTGAATAATAGAAATTTTGTCTGATTTCATTTTTATGACCATTTTAACTACAGAAAATAAATCTATATTTTCAGGCTCTGGGACACAACACTACATTTCGATTGATAAAATATTTAAAAGCTTGCAAAGAGACCTTTGCATGTATACACTACAGTAATCCTGAGACACTGTTGTTATCAGGCTTTTAGGAACATAATTCTCTAGGTAAAACTGAATGTAAATGGTGACATATACATTTAGGCATTTATTATTGACGATACTTTAGTGTATCGTTACGCCATAGAGTTAATGGAAAGACAGACTTAACAAAGGGTTACACCATTGTATGAATGGAAAAGCTAGATTAACCGTTATTTTGACAAGGTTGGCATCAAAGATGTAGCACCATATAGTAGCTTAATAGCACTTTTGTCCTGTTTGTAGTTTAGTGTATAGAAAAGCTTCCAGACATTGTAAATTTATCACATGACTGGGTTGTGATTCCAGTCAGTAAGGTTGATAATGCTTAGTTTGTGTCCAAGAATAAGCCCATGTTTGTAAATAACCCCATGTCTGGTACGATTTTTCTGGTAATAACTCAAAAATAATTTAAAAAAAAAGAACCATTTTTGATGAAAATAACTCCTTGTATGATATGATAAGCCCAATTGTAAGATGAGTAAATTAATTAATTTCATAGAGAAAATATTATTAGAAGTATTGGTCACTGTATTGAAATCATATATACTGTAATGGTGTATTAAACAAACATTAAAACAAACTGGTCAAGGTCCACGGATGGAGGTTTGATAGAGTGTACATCCTAATAATATTGATGGAATAAGAATGTCCTATTAACAGCTAAGGTCATTAAAAGATGTCCAAAGTTTCCCATGGGAATAACTACAACCTGTGGACAGTGTCTCAAACTCAAAGTGAAAGTCAAAGGTCAAGGTTCAAAGGGCAAGGTAGACTTGTTACAACTGTCTAAGGGTAATGTCTGGGCCATCATTTATGTGACAGAAACAAAAGTCTAGAACTATGGTATGACAAATATCACATCCTTAGTGTTTTAATGTTTCTATTTTTATATATGATTGGTTGACACTGTACAGCTCCATATATAGTAACGGACCATTATAATGTCAGATCTGAGACAGACGCTTTCCTAATATGTCTTTATAAAGCATGTAAAAAAAAACCTTGACACCTGTATCTTCTGAGGCAATACACACTTATCTACACCAGGCATGAGTTCTTCCTTTGTCGTGTGGATGTTTATGTAACTTTTACCTCTTGTAAGCCACCATCTCTCTTTTACCTTGTGTCTGGAGAGGATGTTAAAATAAACATATAATGTATTGTTGTCTAAGTGTTGTTGGTGCTTATGTAAGATGACTGTGGGAGGTATGCTATATAAAGGAGCATTTCACATTTATCAAAACAGGTACAATTACATAATGTGATGTTCATAATGACTTGCCATTCAAGTAATGTGACATTAATGGAGTTATGGCACTTTGTTGTTAAGTTATATTTATATTTTATGGCCAGGAGATATTAAGATTTGACTTCTAATTTTTGGATAGTTTTAATTTGATATCTATAGAGTCCTACACAGCATGCTAATTTGAAGACTAAACCCTTCACCTCAGCTTTTCATGCAAATGAATGTATTTGATGTTGCTAAAAAAAGTTTGACATATGTTTAAAATAGAAGATGACTGTATAGATATATGTTATCTAGAGAAAATTGTTTTATTTTACCTTCCACACCTGTGAAGGTAGTATACACATGCTTTATTGGAACTTATAGCATGAATATAAGAATAGAATTGTTACGACATGATCAATTCAACACTGATAGAATTATACAATGCAGTAGCCTAAGGCTTTCAAATATTTCCACCAGGACATCATGCAATAATTCAAAGCTTTGAATGATTTTCTAAAAATAATTGTTATAGCACGACATCATATGATGATATCTTATATCAAACAGAGAGAGTGGAATGTTTGATGTCCAGTGATAAGAGCTAGGATTTTCAGGCCATTTTACGGTCAAGGTTTTAATTTCTCAATACAAAAATCCTTGGGAAATGATAAATACAAGGTCAGCTTGTTGTCCACTGGGTGGTCAAAGCATGTTTACATGCATGATAGTTTAAAACGCTTTAAATGCGATCACAATGTGGTTACCTTGGTTGCTTGTGTGGTAACCATGGTTACTTATATGTGGTCACAATGTGATAACCTTGGTGTTTGCCTGCCTTGAGGGGAACAATTGTGACTGAATGGTTTATTTTCCTGTCAATTGAATCAATCAAATATAATAGGCTTTAAATGAGTTTCATTTAGAAGTATTTATAATTACTTTATTTCTTAAAGAGACATTACAGGATGGTCCATAATTCTACTTAGCAATTGAAAAAAAAAATCAACAAAACCAAAAATTTGGTAAATTATCACTGGTAACTATGGTTACAGAAGTGATGATTAGGTCGACCATAAAGATGATTAAGGGATGCTGAGACTGGTCTAAGACGGAATGAAGGATGAGGTGTACTGGTCATAATGTAGTCTGTTACAGACACCTTTTGTATGTAGATAAACATGGGTATAGTAATGTTTGGGTCAGTTGTACTAGAGAATGTACACAGGTACCAAATAGCTCTGGAATTCTGTCAATTAAACTTGGCACACACACTGTTATGGTATTATAACCCAAATTCCTCTTGAATCAAAAGTTCATGACAAGTTCATGTGTAATGCGTAATAAGAATAGGGAATTTTAACTATATGGAACTGAAACCAAACTTTTGATACCAGCGTCATATGGCTTTGTGAATTTTGTAATACTTTTTCAAAAAATTAAATTCTATCTCTTGGTTAATTCCTCAGCAAGACTTGTTTTTGATATTCTTTATATAAACATCCTTCAATTGGATAATTAATGAAAGAACTTATAATCATACTAAGATGTACATGTTGATGATTTTATATCAACCCCATAAATAGCTAAAGCAGGGCATTTTTGTTATATCATTATTTATTTAAAACAGAAATATTTAATCAATAAAGTTAGTCTTAATACTTTAGACAACTCAATTTGAGTTAAAAATATTAATTAGAGGGCATATATATTATTCCTTCTCTGATAATTACATGGTTTTAATTGTATATACTATATTCGACCCAATAAGCGCCCAGGACATTTAAAAAAAAATTAAAAAATGAAAAAAGGTGCTAAGATGAAATTGAATTGCATTAAATCTATACAGTTTTGTTAAGTTTTGGTCTTTATTTATGCCTGGGCAATTGAAATAAAGGTCTCAAAAAGGGGGTGGGGCACTTATAGAGACCTGGGCACTTATTGGGTCAAAAATCATTTTTGTCAGAATGAGAATTTCATAGCTAATGTCCCATGTAACATTACTTAATTTCTATTACTTTTTTTCGTGATGTTTTTCGGTTTTATTTTTTTTTATTTAATTATGTTTTAATTAATTTAATTGTTTTCATTTTAAAACAAAATAATTTATTTTGTGGTCAAACCCATTTCTGTATAGATTAATTTGTTATTCAAGAAAACACAATATTTTTGTTTATATATCTTTACTGTTTGTAAACAAACACCATGTCCTAATTATTTCGTAATTCGGTTTTGTTGACAATTTTTGCTATTTATAAACATTGTTCAGTAGTTTGATATGAATTTGTCATTATGATATAACAGTAGATCATGGGACTGCCTGGTATTACTGATACAGATCTTGGCACAGTCCGCCAAAATAACTAGATTATGACTTCCTACAAGAAAAAAAACATAAACACAATGTTTTTATTGGTCGATGCTTTGTGTATTTTCAAACATTTCCTTTCATGTTTTCATGTTTAAATAAATGAAAAAGCAATATCTAAAAGTAGGGGTTACTACTAAACTTACGAATATTTACCTTCTTTTCAATGTTTAAAATATAGAAATATATGTTATTACGACAAATTCAAGACAACAAATATGCACATTTCTTATGTTCCTTATGTTAAGTTGACAACAAAGAAATAAGATCTAGATGGTAGATTTGTAATGATAAGTATCGAATATCTACCATGTAATGTTTATAGTACATGGCACTTAACCAGTGTAGTTAGTGGGACGTATCAGTCACCATAAGTCACATACATGACTGCACTCCCAATTGTCTTTGGACGATTCCGGTTGTGACAGTCTGTATTGTTTATAGAAAATTCCACACGATCTATTTATTGATAGGTTTGTTTTGGAATGTACCGTTACATTATAGGTGGGGGCTGTCAATTTTGTAGTGCCGTAATGACCCAATAAGCGCCCCATCCCGATAAGCACCCCTCCCCTTTTTTAAGGCTTCAATTTTACGTACTTGGAATTAAATGCAGATTGAAAAAAAAAATATGACAACAGTGTTGGTTTCCTAACTGATTTCTTTTGCAAATCGATTTATGGCTTACTTTGTAGGATAATTTTATGAAAGGCAAGTCAAATTATTTTTTTAATCGCCCCCTTATTTGCTTCAATTTTTTAAGCTATCATGCTTTTTAACTTGGAAAAACTTTATTACATTTTATGTATGGCTATATAAGTAGTTTTGCTGGAATACCTTTTTTCCTACTGGTATTAATCTAGTTTAGGGGCCGCCTCTTAAAATAAGGGCACCACCACATTTTTGCTGATTTGATCTCATCTGCATTTAACAAATCGGAAAACTTACTGGCGACACCTTTTTGGTGATGTCTATACCAGCATATGAACAATTTTCTTTATTTCTGATGAAAATTTGTTAATAATAACACACAGGTTATAATGCATAAGTGTTTTTAATTGTGTTTCATCCAATAAATTACTACATTGCATGGCCGATCGGTTGTGCCATATGTTCAGGAGTTGATGGAAAGTCACAGTACCTTGAGAAAAGCAACTAACCTCCAGTCAATGCTGGCATGGGTTAAACGCAAAAAAACTGCAAGGGCGTGTTGTACTAGATCAAAACACTTTAACCACTATACCACCTTTCTAAGTTTACAAGAAGATATATCATTAGAATTTTAGCATAATTAGATCTTGTGATTATTATAATTACTTATTCTGGTTTTAGATTTTTATTTCCAAATTTAAATTAATTTGTCCCTGAATTAAATGATTTTAGATCTTTGATGTATTTTAATTCAGACTTATCAGTAGTAAAAATAGTTAAATGATTTCATCAGTTTTGATAGTTTCCACAAAAGTATTTTAACATATCTACAGATTTTACAAGTTTGTCGCTGAATATTATTCTATATTTTACCTATATGTTAGTAAACCTTGTGCAGACAAGATTTGTGGCTGATTTTGTCTGTAGATTGACATATATGATGTCTGGGCCCTGGTACTTGATGTCTAACAACATTTACGTAATTAAGAAATGACATAAGCTCACCAAGGCCAGCTTATATCTGGTCACAGATTAACCTGGAATGAGGAAAGCAGGATGTTTTACTAAGAAACTGGCACAGTTTTCCAATTAAGGAATTGTTTTTACCTGTATGTAAATGAAGTCACATGGTAAAGTAGTGCAGTCTGTTTTGGCAATCTGCCAGATCCATTTATCACTTCTTTAGTTCCATAAACATAATGTGTTAATGCCTGAGAATCAGTAGTTTTATCGAAAAATCAATGAATTTAAGTTGATATCATGTCAAAGGGTTAACTTTTGTTTAAATCATAATCAAGGGTGTTCTCTTATACATTCTATTAATATTGGAAGAAATTGTACATAAAAATAAGCTTGATTCATTTTTGTCAATAAATCTTGGACATATAATGTATACATTTGTGCAATTAAATGTTACATTAATTGATCAGAGTAAATTAATGCAAAATGACAAATTAGTTGTAAAATCTCCAAATATGTTCTTAATCATTAATTTTAAGTGTTGTTGATGTTAGTTGCTTTCACTTTTATTTATATCATTGTAAGAATTTAATGAAATATAGGGGTTTCAGATCATACTTCAGAATTGTTGAAAGATGATTGATGCTTTTTTTCAAGTTTTTCAACCATAAGGCCAATATCTAGTAAGTAAATGAGGACACATTCTCTTACATAAATTAACATTACTAATGTCTTTCATAATCAAAATTTCTTAACCAAAACAAACCAAGACATGAGGTATTGGTCATATTTATATAAGTCTATAAATACCTGGATACCTGGGATTTCGTCAGAAGCTGACCTACATTAAGTCAGGTGTGGACTCACTAAGCATAAATAGGTCACCAGTGTTTACATTCTGTGTGCCAAAGTCGAAACAATGCAATCTTCGTTAATAATAAAAAAAACGTTTCACCAACTTGGGTTTGATCCAAAGCCTTGTGATCCGGAGTCATTTAAATTAATCGCAGATTAATTGTTGCTATAATGTAAAATGTTTTGAAGGTAATTTGGCCGACTCCCAGGATTGAGGATATGGGTGCAGCCGATCACGTCCGAGCCGATTTGTTCTGATATGTACAGATTTATTTTCTGTTTACAATGCCATAATCAATAATGAGACCTTTATAGATTTGTCTTTGAAATATCATGAAATGAACATTTATTTTCATGAGATGCTCCTAATCTTCGGAACATAGGGGGAAAAGTTAGAATTCCAAACTTAAAATAAATACATAAAGGTTATTAGATGTGTTTATAATGCTAACAGTAATGTAATCGCACTGGAATGATATGGGGAGGAAGTCAACTTTGCTTAAACAAATTTTGTTAGTTCTTTTTGATTTTTGCAGATTTTATATAAAATGTACTGTGGTTTGATTTATGAATTTGAAGGCCATTACCCTTTTGATCAACCTGAGTATAGCGTTGTATAGTGTTGTAGTATTTATGTAAAATAATAATTTTACTGTTTGGAGAAATAAATAGAAAATCTCCCGAAGAAGAAATTTCTAAGAACCAATGAGATTATTATTATGTGTGTTGAGGTTCATCTTCTAGGTGGCAGGAGGATCTTCATGGATACAGAGCCCTCTTAAAAACATAGTAAATACGTCAAAATAAGAAGGGAAGCAACTCCTGAATCAGGGCAAATGTAGATTTCAATTCCGTTCCATATTAACACCTAAAACCTGTAGTTGGCTTATGAAGGCTGGTAATGTCCCGGACTATAAGTATATATGTATTTTGAGTTTCCAGAAATCGGTGAAAAGTAATCAATCAATGTGTGTGTAGTTTTTGACTCCTGGTTAGTAGCAGGGATGACCCACAATGCCATTGGATTTTGAATACACCTATAGATACTGTGCAGTTAATGTTAAATATGCTGTAAATTAAATTGTCGTTGATGTTTTACAGTTCTGCACTGTGAATACCTGCTCTTTTGTCATTAACTTGGCAACAGGTACCCATTGGTACAGTTGAGATATTTGAATGGGCTTTGTGCCAGGAATGTATATTGGAGACCTTCTGAAGGACACGCAGTAGTAAATATCTACAAACTTCTTGTATATATCTACAAATTGGAAAACATTAATTAATTAATACAATTCCTTATTACGCTCAGATTATAATGGAAATTTTTGAAACAAGAAAAGAGAAAATACAATCGTCCCAGTTTTATTTGACCATTTCTTACAGTGTCCTGTCTTTTTGAACAGTTGATATAGTTGTGGTGATCTTCCATTTTGATGTAATTTAAATGTAAGAAACAGGTATTCTTGGGTATATTTACTACACCTGTGTTTTTGTACCTACCAGGAAGAGACCTACAGGGCCTATCAGATTTCTGTGCACAGTTTGAGAATCTATTATATTGACACACACTAGTTATATAGTGTAAATATTACTCCATGCTACCTCCCCTACTGTTACTGTCAACAAACTTTCATTATTAAGAGATGACACAGAGTTATAAATAAGGTGTATTAAAGTAAGAAGACTGGATTGTCTCATACTGCTTGGCTTTTAAAAAGTAATGAGAAATGTACTGGTCTGTGTTGATGTTTGTGATGCTTTTCCCACTTATGGCACTGCCAACAAAGTAATGAAAATTAAAAGAAAATCCTGGCCTCAGGATCATGAAACAATCTGAAGTCCAAACCTTTCTTAAGTTTGGCTTAGCCAATCAAGGATGACGTTACAAAAAGTTACATCATGAATGATTGGCTAACCTAAGATTCTTTTGTGATCCTGGAGCCTGATGAAAACCTGTGTTGTTCTGTCAGGAAGCCACCAGCTACTGGGACAGACCAAGAACTACCTCACCCTTCAGAAGGAACATTAAAAAGCTCTTGCGTTAAATTACCTCAAGAAACACAAAGGCATAACAGAATCATTGAATATGTTGAATGGCATCTAAACATTCTATTCTTCAACAATTTTATTTTGTCACAATAAAGGTAACAAAAAATAGGGCAAAAATGTCTTTTAATCTGTGCCAACTATTAGCATAGGGCTTTAATGGCTAAGTGGTTGATGTGTCTATAATTTTGTCACCAGCTCTCGACCTCCAGGAATAAGGAGTTCTATAGCCCCAAGTGGGGCAGTGTCGAGGCATTAAATGTAGGTTGATGGTATGTCTTTGGTCACTTTGTTTTTTTCCATTACATAAAACCTGAATGACAACATAACTGTTAAAGTGACATCAAATACACAGAGTGAAAATTAATTCATGAGAAACATGTAACATTTTATAAGTGCACAGAGGTCATGTTCTTTTGTATATATATCCTGTGTACATACATTTTCTTTGGGATTATGCTAATTTTTTGAGGTGTTCTGTACAGTCTGTAGCAAGCTTAAGTATGGCAAGAATTTTCATTAACAGGGAAAATAAGTTAATATGTAAATGTGATCTTTAAAAGGGGACTTCTACTTACTTCTGTTAGACCTTGGCTAAATACAGAGTTGTTATAATGAGTCTTAACACCATGTAAAATTGGACACTTAAGTGTCCTTTTATGTCCCACCATGAAATGCCTAACAGAATTCTGATATTTCTAGTTAGCTTTTTTCATAACTTTTGAAATCGCATAAATTTTCAATCATTTAAAGATGCTCAACCGTCGACAGACCATAAATGATATTTATCATTTGAACAATAATTGGTGTTTAATTGTGTATATATATGTCTAATTAACACAAAAAATAATACAAAATAATTTGTTTTGCCTTTGGTTGCGCAATCAGTATTTCATTCCATATAGGATAAAGTGCCACAGAATTTTTTCGGAATGCAATTAATTATTTTAAGTCATTGACTTGAAGTAAAATTAGAAGCTCAAACTTTTCAATAGTGGTAATAGTGTAAAATAAGTAACTTTTGTAACTGAAGAGAAATACTATATCGTCTGCTCCTGGTTTTTTAAATAATACCATTTGTTAGCGGTGGAACATCTTTAATCTAAAGTTTACTTACATCTTTTCATATTTTATCTTTCTGTATTTTCTTTTGTCTTTTTGGTTGTTTTTTAATCATCATTATTTTAAAGTGTTGTGATTGCCATTAGAAGAAAAAAATATATGAAGAAAGTTAGGCTGTGTCTACTGGGTTAAGTATTAAGTAAGAAATCATGTCATGTAAAATGAAGTTAAGTTTGGACAGGCTTATACCTACATATACTCTCCCCCAGACCTTTTAAGGTCACAGTTTGTCTGAGTGAAGTTAAGTTTGGACAGGCTTATACCTACATATACTCTCCCCCAGACCTTTTAAGGTCACAGTTTGTCTGAGTGGGGTCAAAGTATTGACCTTGCTAAGTCCTGCCATATTTAGTACACCAACTTCTGATATCATACGACAGTTCATATTCAGGGAAGTCATACGGCAGTTTATATTCAGGGAAGTCAATAGAACAGATAAAATACAGGTTTATCTTGACTACATTGTAAGTTTGTCTAAATCTTTCGTTAAATATCCAAATTTAGAAATCGGCTTCATTGAATATCAAATCCTTGGAGATTGATGCCGATTTTGTTGAATGTATTTGATTTAAATGTGAAGATTAATGATCTGTAGTCCCCGACCACCACTTAATGCCACAGGGTTTGACCAGTGCAACTCGGCAATACTTCAAACCGTTTAAAAATTCTAATCTGTCTGTAGATTAAAGTGAAATTAATTACACGTCTGTAATCCAGGATCTGGATTCAGTTGGTTTTGACTACATCAGTGTTGTGTTGTTGAACAGTTTGTATATAACATGTACTTGATAAACTCCTTTAACACCTGCACACCAACCAGGTGTGATATTTTTCCATTCAAACAATTGTTAATTGTCTACCAATGTCGCTTCATTACAGAGCTCATTTTATATTTTATTTGTACTTTTGCTTTCTAAATTTTCTCTATAATTTTTATTTCTTATATGACAATACCAGTTAGTGATGATGCATTAAAATTAGTACATGTATTATTGTTTTGATGATATTTATGTGAATATAAAATGAAATTTTGACTTTGTTTAGGTAGCTTCTGCATGTAGTATTAGAATGACCTTTAGAATTACAACAGCTGTGATGGTACACTAGGAAGACGTATAATGACGGCCAACACCAGCTTGTACTCCTACTTACATTATTGTCGCTGAGGACGCTGTTTACAATTTTTATGACATACGCATATTTACTTCTGAAAATAACAATCAAAACAAATGTGGAGGAATCAATGAATAGCTTAGATTTCGTATTCTAATCCTTTTCGGGCCTTTAAATGCCATGGATAGAAAATTAAGTAACGCTCAAATCAAAATAAGTTTAACACTATTAATGACCAAAGCATTGCCTCATTATTGAAAAAAAATGGAGAACAAAGTAATGTGTGCAATGTGAATTTTGTAGTTGACAAACTAAATAGCTCCTAAGTGATTTGTGTTTTTGAAATTGTTTGAGATTTTAATTCTTTTGGTAGTCAAAATAAAATTAGATGATATTCATATCCTTTTGAAAGTGAATTTGTTACAAATTACTCATAATAATTCAAATTGTCTTATGACTTGATTAACCGGGTATGTCCCTGATCCAGAAGTAAATACTGGTACAGGATATATTTGTGAAGCAGTATTGAAATCAAAAGATTTGATTTATTGATAAAGTTTTAGTTACAAGCCCTCGAGCAGTTTTGTTTGAATTTTATAGTTTTGTATACTTTAATTTGTGAAAATTAAAATACTGTCCCCTAAAGCAGAAGTGAAAATTAAGTTTTGATTTTTATATGATCCCTGTAGTAGTCATGAAATTTAGAGTTGTGGTCCCTTTAGCTGTATAGAAATGACAAGTTTTATGACAAAGGTTTCTAATGTGTATCAGCTAAATATCCAGGTGTATTTCCAGAAGGTATGCCCAGATCATGTGTCTATATACTTATAACTGTAATGATGTAAAATAGGTCTATATTGACGCTTATGTTTATCTCGTGGGGGATCTATATACCAATACAAACCTACGTCATCAAGCTATCTGTGTGTACTTTAGAAGCCATATGCTACAAGGCTTACTTACGCAGGCAGTGATTTGGTTCCATCACTATACAAACACAATCATAAGTGAATTTTTTCATGAATAAAATTATCATAATTATTTACTTTTGCCATTTTAACTCTCAATAATTTTTTTTTTTTTTTTATAAATTTGCTTGATTTTTATCTGTTTTCAAATTTGACTGATCTTTCATCATGTATGTTACAGTTTAGATTTCATCAGTATTTTGGTAATGGTTTAATATTTTTAGCCCACCATCATCAGATGGTGGGCTATTCAAATCGCCCTGCGTCCGTGATCCACCTTCCGTCGTCCGTACGTAAACCATGCTTGTTATCACTATTTCTTAAAAACTGCTGCAGGGATTTTGTTCAAACTTCATATGGAGGGTCCGCTTGGTCCCTAGTTGTGCCATACAGATTTTGAGGCTGATCGGAAAAACAAGATGGCCGCCAGGCAGCTATCTTTGATTTTGGCAGTTGAAGTTTGTTATTGATATTTCTTGAGAACTACTGAAGGGATTCTGTTCAAACTTCACATGGAGGTTACCCTGGGTCCCTAGTTATGCCATACAGATTTTGAGGCAGCCATCTTTGATTTTGGCAGTTGAAGATTGTTATCGATATTTCTTGAGAACTGCTGAAGGGATTTTGTTCAAACTTCACATGGAGGTTACCCATGGTCCCTTGTTGTGCCATACAGATTTTGAGGCTGATCGGAAAAACAAGATGGCCGCCAGGAAGCCATCTTTGATTTTGGCAGTTGAAGTTTGTTATCAATATTTCTTGAGAACTACTGAAGGGATTTTGTTCAAACTTCACATGGAGGTTACCCTTGGTCCCTAGTTGTGCCATACAGATTTTGAGGCCGATCGGAAAAACAAGATGGCCACCAGGCAGCCATCTTTGATTTTGGCAGTTGAAGTTTGTTATTGATATTTCTTGAGAACTACTGAAGGAATTTTGTTCAAACTTCACATGGAGGTTACCCTTGGTCCCTATTTGTGCCATACAGATTTTGAGGCTGATAGGAAAAACAAGATGGCCGCCAGGCGGCCATCTTGGATTTTGATAGTTAAGGTTTGTTATCCCTATTTCTCAAAAAGTGCTGAAGGGATCTTTCTCAAATTTAATATGTAGGTTCCCCTAGGGCCCTTGTTGTGCATATTGCATTTTTGGACCAATCAGTCAACAAGATGGCCGCCAGGCCGCCATCTTGGATTTTGATAGTTAAAGTTTGTTATGGCTATTTCTCAGATAGTACTGAAGGGATCTGTCTCAAATTTCATATGTAGGTTCCCCTAGGGACCTAGTTGTGCATATTGCATTTTGGGACCAATCGGTCAACAAGATGGCCGCCAGGCAGCCATCTTGGATTTTGTTATTCAAAGTTTGTTATCGCTATTTCTCAGAAAGTACTGAAGGGATCTGTCTCAAATTTCACATGTAGGTTCCCCTAGGGCTCTAGTTGTGCATTTTGTGATTTGGGACTGATCGGTCAACAAGATTGCTGCCAGGCAGCCATCTTGGATTTTTATATTCAAAGTTTGTTATCGCTATTTCACAGAAAGTATTGAATGGATCTTTCTCAAATTTCACATGTAGGTTCCCCTAGGGCCCTAGTTGTGCATATTGTGATTTGGGACCGATTGATCAACAAGATGGCCGCCAAGGAGTCATCTTGGATTTTGATAGTTGAAATTTGTTACCGCTATTTCTCAAAAGGTACTGAAGCGATCTGTCTCAAATTTTATATGTACCGTTGTATGTTTGAAAAAGTTTAAAAAGTAGAGAAAAAGATCCATTTTTCCTTTGTCAGATATAGATCATTCTTTGGTGGGCGCCAAGATCCCTCTGGGATCTCTTGTTTATAAACCAATGAAACAACTAGACTGTTTTGGTTTCTTGTTAAATCATCTCATATTTTGTTCATTGAGATAGCCACTAGCTACTACAACTGACTGTCTATAAATAATGTTGGTTGTTCCCTTGGTGATAAACAGCTTATCACCTCACTATCAGGATTGGTTGTACATATATACACTTTGACCTTCATATCAAGTGTCCTTTAGACTAGCACTTTTGCCTTAAGATCAAGACAAAAAGATCTATAATAAGACATCTAGATCAAGAAAACAGGGAGCCTGTACTTTTATTTCTCTGTCAAGGTGATGTGTATGAAAGGCCAGGGACAGTGTAGTTGTCTACTGTCCATTCCATTAGCAAGGAAACTTTGAGTTATCATATGGATCCAGACAACGGACGTGACCTTGTAAACAATAGCTACAGGTTACTGTGCCAAAGATCTGTTACCTGCATGCCCATCAAGGCTAAGATAGCTGATGTAGCTGTATTTACAAGGAATCATCACTTCTCACTGTCATTTACATATTAACACATTTGTTCAAATAATTGTAATGGGAAACTGATTGTTTTTTCTTCTAAATAAAAAATCAATCAACATAAATTACAGATTTCATTGGATGGAATTTCTGTAGAAATAATTTGATTACATGCAACTCCTTAGGGAGTCGTCACAGTGAAATCCCTAAAAGGGAGAATCACTCTCATGATTACAGAGATCTCCCCTTGGAAGTGGGGGAGGGGGGGATTCTTCAAAAAATCCCCCTAAGAATTGGATTAGAAGTTATTCCTTAGATATTACAAGGATTAGATTAGAGGGAATTTTCTTGATAAATAATTCTGTTTGACGAAACATTTTGATTTCACACAACTTGATCATTTCATTTGAAGAAAACTTTAAAATGATTGACATTGTAGGGTATCTGTTGAGTTAGCCACAGCTACTAACACGTGAGTAACACCATGTGACTGTTTGATGTTGTGGATGCTGATACGCAGATCACCAGGGTCAGATAAGGCCTATTTGATGTAGATTAGTGAGGTGTTTGATGTCTTCAGGTGTTCACAGGTGTGTATCTGTTGAGAGATAATCTTATCTGTAACAATCTGATAGACATACACAGGTATTGTCAGGGATAACTTCTGTAAATATCTAATATTCATAAACTATATGATATTCCATCCAAGGCGTTGAATAAAAGGTCAGAGATAATTTGTAAACAAGCTGATGTAAACAATGCTTATTCATCTCTCCACTTTTTCAGAATATCTCTAAATATATTTATATCACCACCACCCCCCCCCCCTGCCCCCATCATTAAATGAAAGGCTGTGGGGCAAGTAGTGTTACCATATATGTCCATGTAGTTCCTCTAGACCCTAACTAACAAAGGTAAACAAAGCTCTTGGAAGGAAATATTGAATTTGGCCGTTACCCTCATCAATCGGAGAGGACAATGTTACTATTCTTTTCCGTGACTTAACATGAGAGATCATAGAGTGTTACCTATGTCTTTCTTCCCATATCGTTATGTCCCTTTGCGACTTATCAAGCCCCATCTTCGTATCCATATATGGAGCCAAGGCAATGTCTTACAGTTGATTGGTTAATTGGGCTTCACGTCCTAATAACAGCCAGGGTCATTAACTCATTCATCCCTGAAGATGCATTAAACTCTTCTGAAACACAGAATAGACTAGTCCATTTTGTAATTTCAGGGGTAAATGAGTTAATACCTCTTCTTTCTTGATTTAAAAACGTTTTCATCATGCTAAAATTTTGCTTTATATCAAATTAGTCTTACTGATAAATAATTAAAGGAAGAAGCTTCATTTTATGTGATCACTTCTGTGATCAAGTTTATCGATTTGTGTCAAGTTCTCAGACAAATATCTGGGTTAAACTTGTGATCAAACTGCTTACAACACTTCACAAATCTAAATGCAAACTCATTTTCCAGACTGATGATTTAGGGATGAGAGATAAATTATTTTGTCACACAAGGTTTTTATCCCTCACACAGTAGGTCTCTGTTCTTCTTCGCTGATTTGAGAAGCGATAACATTCACACAAAAAATGGTGGATTTGTTCTGTTGTCTGACATAGCCTGAGCAACTCCCATTCATATCTGTGTAAATATTTACATTATTCAATCAAAAAAGAAAAGAAAAATAACTTATTTTCAAAACTTCGTATTCAAGATTGTTGCAAAAATTTTGTAACAGTCAAAAACACTAGATATTATGTACTATGAAGAGATCAGGATTCTCATCATTAAATGCTTTAAATAGTATAGGAGGAGCGGGAAAAGATATATGGGTCAGTGGGTTATCTGCCCTTTAATTAACTAACAAAGACATTCTTGTAACACGGAAATGTTTTGTACTTTCAAAATGTCTACTGACCCATATGGTGATGAGGGTACTCCGACCGAGATCACCGACCGAGACTTCAGGAGTGTTTTCAAACGTAAAAAGTAGGACATGTGCATACAAGCATGTGAACAGGAAGATGTCTGAACGGCTTATCTGTGTTGGGAAATAATGGTGGGAACTAGGACACGATTTAATAGTGATCTTCTCTAATCTCCTCGATAGTAACACTTAAGGGATTTTAACAAACGTATTAGGACGATTTTTTTTTTTTTTTTGGTCAAGGTTTTATTTCCATTGACTAGGAATAAGTACCCCAGATAAATCACTTAAAATGTTGGTCTTTTCTTTAAAATCTCAGCCTGGAGTCTGAACAGAAATAAGGTCTTCTTTCACTTCACGTGAAAAAATGAAATGACATTTCAGAGGTCACATTTGCATTGTGTCATGATCTCTTTTTGTTTACGAGTTTCAAATTGAGTTCAAAGGTCATACAAAGAGAAACCTTTCTTTATAGCAATATGTTTTCCATCAAAAAAAAAATGGGAAAAAAATGGGAAAAAAATTCAATTAAAAAAAACCCTGAAAAACTTGATATTTTGGATTATCTCTTTGTAAATTGTCATATATTGGTTAAAGATATTGAATAAGAATTTCTAGGCAACTAAACAAGATCTGCTGTTTAGAAAGTTTGTTTAGTAAGTCCATGAGTCCTCTTGGATACCATGTGGTAATATACCATTACAAAAAGCCATTATTGACAGGGGCTTTTAACTTGTTCAATAGAATGTTTTATCGTTAGTCCAACAACAAATACACCACTATAATAGCATCAACTCCCACACACAAACACTCTCACATACATGTATTGATGTTCAATAAATTTTAGTCACAATCAGGGGACATGACTCAGGAATGAGATTCTATCTG
Source organism: Argopecten irradians (assembly GCF_041381155.1). Lineage (NCBI taxonomy): Eukaryota > Metazoa > Mollusca > Bivalvia > Pectinida > Pectinidae > Argopecten > Argopecten irradians. The sequence goes on from NC_091134.1 coordinate 20,805,232, forward strand.
ATTTTTTGAAAGCATGCACATATGATAAAACCATGCAAATGTATTAGGAGATTTACCTCATAAAATCCACAATTACATTAGGACTTAATTTTTAATTAAAATGAAAAAAAATCAAGAGCTGTTGAAAATGCTGTTGAACATCATTATAATTGTTTAAGAGTTTTTATTTCTGCGACAAAACCTACCGGTCAGTTTTATAAATCACTTAACTGAAGTACAGAATATTTAAATCATAGATGGTCCCATGATATTTGAAATAGCCTGGTTCCATCCTATTTAGAAAATAATAACTCTCATTGTTCTAATTTTTATTTTTGCGCTAAATGAAAAGATATTTCAATGAATTTTAAAAGGAATCCTCTTATTTTTCATTGGCTGACCGATATTAAAGAGTGTGAAAAAGATTAAAGTTCTTTTTAAAAAGATATAGCTTCAAAAGTTGTACACACAAATTGTCAGTTTATTTTTATTTCGACTTAAGGTGAATATAGTCTGCCTGACCTTCAAAATACAAATATTTACCCAACAACGATAATTATACTAACTGTTACACATAGTTGACATTGTCGACATTTCACGATTAAGATCTACACCTATTTATGGTACAAGTTGTGGGAGACATGACTAACTTTTACTCCATTTATGTATATAATTAGCTTTAAATTACAACAATTTTTCCATTTGGATAACTGTATTTATACATGAGATTTTTTGCCCAGGGAGGAAATCGTGTCTGGGAAAGTTCTGGACAGTGGGCGTATTCAAAGGTCAATTGTAACATTGTTAATTCAAATTATTAAATATAGGAAAGTGGTCTAGTAGCATTAGGTAGTGATGTTAGTAAAAGGGATTTACAGAACAAATACTACTACCAAACAAATAGTTAACCTACGTCATTTGCAGTCAATTAAGACTCCGTCCTCCTTCTTCACTTTATTTGAGTATTGGCTTGTATCAAGGATTTAAGGTAAAGAAAAGTCTGGATGCTTTTTCAAGCACATATACTATTTAAAATGATGCATTATTTACAGAAATTCAAAATCTGATGGGATTTGGGGCTGTTCACATATTCAAGCAGCTAGCAGTTGTGTGTTTATATCTAATATGGTTCTTTTGTTATAGTCATTGTTTGGGTTAAATACTACCTCTCCAGAACAACTTAAAGAATTTTTTTTCTAACTTAAAGTACTATTTTCTAAAATTCCTGGAAGTTTATTCTATAAAAGTTTAAATTGTACTTTTACTGAACTTCTGAAAAAATAATAATACTTGAAATATTTCTCCAGAACTGCTCTAAAAAACATGCATTTTTTAAAGGTGAAAGGCTACTTCTCTAAAACGGCTAGAAAGATATTGGGTATTTGTCAAGTTCTTCTTGTATTACCTATTTTCATTATATAAGCGCAACACATTCTACATATCTTTTGAATCACAATCTGTGAGTTCAGTTTTGTGGAGATGAATGACCAAACCAATTTATTTCAAAAGTGGCTCTATTAAGTTTTCAGAGATTCTTAAATTGTCAAGATGTGCAGAAGGTTTTAAAAGAAAGTCAAACAGGACAGTCCTCAAGCAATAAAACAAGTGTGACTGCTGGGTCATTATTGATATTCGTACCTGTAGTTACCTGTCATTGTATTGACGTCATTCATTTCGGTGCTGCGTGCATGTCTGCTCTAGTTTTCTCATTTAAAGGCAAAGCATTATTATACATAATTGAGAAACACCCAATAATATAAATGGTCTCCATTCTATGTCTTGTAAATGAGACTTTCTCCAAGTATTCAGGTTCTACTCCTCTGCTACTCAGAAGGTTATAGCATAAAGCTAAAGGAACAATGCCTGTTTAATGTTTTATTTAATGGGGAAGATATTTAGTCATAATGGGATTCTGTATAACTGCTTCTAGACATGCAGGTTATGATTACTTCAGCTCACTGATTTATTTATCCCCCACCCCTCGTCCCCAAAGTCACCCAAGTGCTAGAGTGTTTGAATGAGTGATAGATTAAATGAATGAATGAATGAATGAGGTTGAGTTGTTAAAGGACGCAGAAGCCCAGACAAGGTAATATTTTACCTGTATGCAAATTAAACGTTCAGTAGTATGTACAAGCTGTCACAGTGACCCAGTGACTGTAAAATACAACCTGACACCCCTACAATGGAAATGGACTCTTTGTTGTGGTTATTTGTGCTTATTGACGGCCTGTTCCAAAAGGTTTTTTTAGAGGGGATCTGTGGTAAATAGAATGAATGTTAAATATTTACCTTGAGCGAGACCAAAGTATATGCACAGGTGGCATGTAAACACAAGACAGTTGGTAGGGACCAGAGAATTAAGGTGCGCCACCGTAACAACTTATACTAAACGCCCTTCAAATTGTGTTTATCTCACACAAGGACATCCCTAAATGTATATAAACTAAAACTTGATTCTTATACTGAAACAAGGACAGAATGCTGCCTAAATTTCTTGTGCTGAAAGAATTTAACACTGTCAGAAGTTTTCAAACTTGGTCTGAAACAATAAATTGGCTAGAATACTTCCTAAAGTTTTTTTGTGTTGAGACAAGAATTTAAGACTGTCGGTAGTTTTTTTAAACTATGTCTAAAACAAGCACTGAAGACTACTTTGAGTTTGCAAATAAAGTCTGTAACCAAAATTGAAGACTTTTGAATGGTATAAGTTTGGTCTGAAACAAGGGCTGAAGAATTCCTTAAGGTGTCAAACTTATTGATGGAACAAGGACAAAACATTTCCTAAGATATTGATAAACTGTGCAGAAATTTCAAACATTAATCTAAAGCAACAGTCTCTTTAAATTGCACTGAAACAACGACATACAACCCATTATGCAATTGCTTATTAAAAAAGGAATCCATATTAAAGTCAATGGTCAAGATCATGTTAAAAAATTTGATGATTTAAAGAAAAATACAAATGTTGACTGAACTGTTGATCTTAAACACGGATACTTATTTAGGTTTTAAGAAAAAATAAGAGGGGGTTCTTCTTGTAATGGAACAAGAATGCTCTTCATTTTGTCTGCATGGGTACATACTCTACAATGATATAAAGCCTTCCACTTGCTTGAAACAAAGAATCCCTCTTACAAAAGGTATTTTTATGTGATTGACATGTTTATTTTTGTTACTAAATGGCTCCCATTTCTAAACAGAAATCTAGGTGAGACTCTACACGATAACGCTTGATGTGACAGTATTTGTCCATGTGTAGGTAGGTGATATGCTTGTTTAGTTAACAAAGGCATGTCAAATTGATTGTTTAACGCTACAAACAAGAAATGTTATGAAAGTTGTTCGTTAGCTAAAAGAAATTCTTTTAACACTAAAACCATGGCAACTTTTGGCAACTTTTTTTTTACAAAAAGAATTTTTTATCACTATAAAATCATGGCAACTTTAATGTTCTTAACTTTTCTTTTGCCAAAAGAAAGTCTTACAATCATAAAATCAAATTTTCCTTAGCCAAATTAATTCATTACCGCCTTTTTCTCATCCATTAGCAATTGCTTCTTAGAAAATGACTACCCCTGCAAAAATACAGTTACGGATCCTTTACAAATAGAATCTCCTCACTTTAGATAGAAGTGACAGCAGTTTTAGTCTTTGAAACAGTTTTAAGTGCATGAGAGTAAACAGAACATGACAAAATTTGTTATTCTTTACAACAGTTTGTAATTAGCTGGTGTCTTGAAAACGATTGCTTTAATACATATGTATGTATCTGTGTCACACCCTCCTTAATCTAAATCATTTTGACAAAAATTAGACATAAAAACTTTTAAAAGATCTTTTAACTTTCATACAAGATTTAGGCCTTACTGGGTTGTTTGCACTCAATGAAGCATCACGTTTTAATTTTCCAAAATGTGTGGGTTTTTCTGTTTTAAAAAACAAAACAGATTGCTCAGGGAAAATTCAATGCGGGAGAGATGCATGTTCAGTATATCAATTGTAGTTGGTTCCACCTGTGTTGATTTAAGGATGACCTTCACCTTTAACTACATATAAGGTCGTCATAGTAACACATGACCTTTTGACCTGCAACCTCTGATGTTGTTGATAGTTGCATACAGCTGCACACCATGCTGACGTAAAGAGTACAGGGATAGTATACTCTTTGTAGAACTTTGAACCTTTTGATGTAATGACACTGCATCACTGTTGTTTTACAGTGACATTTTCACCTCACATGTGGTTGTACAATTTTTGTTTTAATCTCTATCATAGTATGTCCTAAATTATCGTAAGGTCTCACCTTATCATACATACCATTAATATGGAAGCATGTTGGTTTCACTTATATTTTTCTATGATTTCCAAAATTTCTACTATTGCTTCACTTCACTTTCATTTATATTGGATAATGTTCATGTATGTACCATAATTTCTCATGTTCAGATAATATTTGTGGTTTTTCAGATATTTGAACAAATTGATTTCAACAAACAACACAAGAACATCAGCGTTAAGCCATTTAATTTTGCCTGCATCCTGAAACTCTCTAAGTCCCAGCTGTTGGAGAAATCCTTCAAGGTAACAGTTTCATAGAATTTCTTATGTGTCCAGTGAAAACATTTTTATTGATGTCTTCATACTGAGAAATGAGAAGATTTTTTAAGGAAGTGTTATTGCGAAAACATTGCAATTATTCTAGGTTACAAGGACAAATGCTCAAGCATTGTTGTAAAATAACTTAATGTCTCCGTAATTTCATTCTTGAATTGTAAACTTAATGTAATTGTTGTCACATTTTACACATTGAATTTTCTTTAGGATGGAGTGATAGACCAACTGTATGAGTTACTCCTCGACCAACTGCATGTCCATCAGAGTTCTGTTGGCTTCCCAGAGCTCGTCCTTCCTGCCATTCTACAGGTCAGTTACAGTTCTGAATGTCAACCAGTAGTATTCAGCCTCTCATTTAACCAAGAGGAATTATATTCTCAGTCAGCCAATGGTATTCAGGCTCTCATTTGACATATAGGAATTATATTCTCAGTCAGCCAATGGTATTCAGGCTCTCATTTGACATATAGGAATTATATTCTCAGTCAGCCAATGGTATTCAGCCTCTCATTTGACATATAGGAATTATATTCTCAGTCAGCCAATGTTATTCAGGCTCTCATTTAACCAATATGAATAATATTCTCAGTCAGCCAATGGTATTCAGGCTCTCATTTAACCAATAGGAATTATATTCTCAGTCAGCCAATGGTATTCAGGCTCTCCATTAACCAATAGGAAATTATTATTCTCATTTCTCACTCAACTAATACTGTAATTATTCTCATTTCTCACTCAACTAATACTGTAAACCAACTTATTTATGTCTGATATAGCTGATATATTTGTGTTTTAGCTGAAGGAATTCCTGAAGAAATGTAAAGTGGCTAACTACTGTAAACAGATCCGTCAGATCCTGGACAAGGTGGAGGAGAACTCCAAATTTATCACCAACAGACGAAAGAGCTTCAATGTGAATCTCTCCGACACCAAATACATTGTAAGTTTTGACCAATGACATTTCATTTTTATACTTGATTGATTTGTATCTGATCATATCTAAATCTCTCAAGAGATTCATCCTTGAGATTTTTCCCCTCCAAGAGATTTAATCCCCTGTGACTATTACTACTAGTTGTGCATGTGTTAAAATAGGAAGCCTGGGAGAAAAAATGTGAAGAGGCTGGGACTCCACTAGGGAAATACTACAAGTCATGGAGGAAACTCCGGGACCGGGAACTCCAGCACGAGATCTCTGCTAAAGAACAGGTACTAAAACTGCTATTATTATTATCTCATCATTCCATGGCTGATTCTCTTCTTTACCGGGGTACTCGAGTCAGTCACAAGTTTCAGTCACTTTGATCCTTGATCTCTACAAAGATTATCCAATTCTGAAATGTGTATCAGTCTATATTCATGCGTATTATATTCACTTACTTTGAAATATCTTAAATATGATGAATTTGCATCCTCTAGAAATAATGGTATTGTTGATTTTTAATCTCCTGAAAGTGCAAACCGATAGTGAAACCTGATACTGATACAAAGGTTACATCATAAAAACGTTTATAACAATGACCTTGACTCTGATCATGTACTAGGTTGCTGCTTTTCGCTCAGAACAAAGATTGAACTTATCCAATCATAAAACATGTCTTATAGGTATTAAGTATGACATGCCTTTGTTTCAGATGCTGGATGTTGACGATGGTTTACCTGTGGTTGTCCGGCCTAAGGGACCACAGAAGGCTACAGAGGAGGACAAATTGGACTTCGCTGCTCTGTTTGACAAAGAGGACAGCGATGACTCTGATGACGAGATGAGATTCCTTCCCAAGTCTGAACGGACAACAAAAGGCAAGAAAGCTGGCTCGGATAGTGATGATTACAGGTAAAACTACAGTAAAGTTATTAGTCTGTATGCATTACAATTGTGCTGATATATTATGATTCAGCTGGTTCTGATGTGATCCTTATACAGTACTTTTGCCACAATAAACCAAAATCTAATCATACAGTGAAATTGTATTGTGCTAAATTGAATGTACCCTCAAGAAGAATCTGATATTTTTTTGATAGTGACTTTGACAGTGATGAACTGGAGCAACTGGCACAGTCTGCGGATGAGGACGATGAAGACAGTGATGAAGATGAGGAAGAAGATGAGGAGGATGAAGATGACAGTGATGGTGCTGCTGATGATGATGATGAAGAGATTCCTGATGTGGATGATGTGGTAGAAGACTTTCAGATGTCAGATTCAGATTAAAAGTATATTAGATATTATTAAAATATTTGTTTTATTATATACAAATCCGTTTTGTTTTCTTGTCATTTATCTCTAGTTTCCTCATATACGACCTAGAATGAAATAACCTTTTTAAAAAAACAGACATATAACCACATGTTTACACTATGCTGACCACAACATAGAAAAACAAAAAGGTCAAAGGTCATCCTGACATTATGACCTTTAACATAAAGTGTAGGAATGATATTTAACAAACAAAAGGTACTGTCCGAAATGTATGGTTTAATCAAAATCTGAACAACATGCACAGGATTAAATGCAGTAATATGTGACACAAAAACTGTAGAATCAGTGTGACATTGAAGTAAGTGGCAGGTTTAGTAGGTGGAGGAAAGTATATAATCAATGATCAACAGTAACACAAAATATCATACGAATATTATTTCTGACACGATTTTTACTGTTTGAACAAAATTATGTGTATGTTACTAATTTCATCAAAAAAAAAATCAAGAAAATGGTTTTTGTGACACAATAACATTTAAGATACCTGACATTATGCTATGACCTCACCGTCTTAATTTTCATTTTCAGGTTCTTATATTTTAGGATATTTGAAGTTATCTTGGTGGTAAAAACATCCTTTACAATATGTAATGGAAAAGCAATTATACTGATTATGACAATGTGATTAATTGATGTAAGTTTATCCTTTTTCAACATGAACTTTAAAACTGTGACAAACTTTTATTTTCACTTTTAGAATAAGTAATTAGATTTATATATAAACATCCTTTATAATAAAATGAAAATAAGAAAACGACAAAGATTTCCAGATTCTGTAATCATCATGGAAATAATTCAATAAACACTCTTTTCAATACATGATCAAAAGGCCATATTCTGATACAAACAATGGGAAACTATTGAATAGATGTAATTAACATGACAGCTGTTTATTTGAATTCTTTTGTTACAAGATGCAGGTGATGCAAATATCCTTTTCAATATGAATTGACAAAATTAATTATGAAAAGTATGACAGCTCTCGTTAAAAGTCAATATCCTGAACATCGGTACAAAGTCAGAACAAGACAAAAAACAGATTTCGGTGATTACACTAAAAGTCATATTTATTTAGCCAAATCAGCATTAAAACAATGCAAATAAAAGATAATGTTTGTTTATTTTTTATAACAGGTTTTTTCGTAGATGATGGAAAAAAATTGATTTTTTTTTTTTAATATACATGTCACCCCTTTGACATTCATTAACATTTTTGTGGTTGTACTGATTCAAATATGCATTACATTGAATTCCAATCCAATCATTTGTAAAAGAACATGAATGGCGCTAATTTGGAATCTTTTACCAAATATTGACAAAAGAGACCAGAGTTTCATGTTTTAGCTGAGATAAGCTACACTGGTTTTGTGTACAAATACTAGAGGGATGGGTAGTGAACAAATAGGCCGCCACTCCAGTATCAACTGGGTCAGAGAGGGATTAGGGGTATACTGCCACCCACTCACTGTATAGTGTACCTGGCGGGTAGTCTAGGCTATGTCAGATGTACCAGTCACGGCTACATGGTTATGATACTTGTTAGTCTATTCAACAACTTTCATATACTTTTAAAGCTTTAAAGAAATCTTTTACTCTTTTTTTTGCCAATCTTTTATTAATTTGAGTTTTTATGGCATGACCTTTTCAGAGAGTTTATGACAACCAAGGATTTATAAGTGAGACGTCCTTGATGACAAGATATAAAATTTTACAATAAAGTGTAATTTTACAATGACCTATTCCTAGATAAGCTTATATTGGATTGTCTAATTGAAGTCTCTTCTTTTAATATCTATTTGAAGGGTTTTTTTCTGACCGTTTGTGAAGTTCAAATCTAAAGGCTAAGAAACAAATTCAAGACTGTTAAAATTTTTCAATTTTTTTTTATATTCCTTATGTTAGATTTAGTAATTGATTTTAAAAGATAAAAGAAAAGGTCAATCAAAGTTTCATAAAGAAATAGTAAATATAATAGTGGCTACCAATTATGAAATTCTCTGTATTCTTAATTTTTGTTTCGTTTCAGATTTGTTGGCTCAGACTGATAGATTTCAGTCTAATTTTTATATTAAGCATAGTGTGGAGTAATTTGTAAGTTGCACAATATGCACGATAAGAAAATCATTGAGCGAGTTAAGTCACGCACGAGCGATATACCACACCAAATTTCATTCATAAATTATACAGAAAAATTTGCATAGATTCTCCTCTTAAGATTTTCTGTAAACTCAAACAGGAAAAACCGGTAAGTAAACCTTGAGCCTTACTTGGAAAACCCATTCAGGGTACGCGATAGACCTTTGTACGGTTGGAAGAGCACCCGATAATGTTCTATCTTTATCTTCATATCTTTTATTTCTTAAATACTTCAAATAAATGCTGTGAATTTTTCGACTTAAAGGGATTGGCTAATCGGACTGTTAAATAGTAGCATGCTAACCGACTTTGTTAGAGGGGGAATGTTTAAATTTGAAAGGGTGTACCAAGTTTACCCCTAAGTGTAATGTTACACTACTCAACGAAAGTAGACTGGCAAGTTTTGCAAGATATGTATTTCAATGCTGCATATTTTACTTGGTTAGTTTGACAATATCCTATGTAAAAATTGTTTTGGTATTTATTTTCACATTTTAGGGCAATTTTTCCAAACTCCTTACAAACATAATGCACATCTACTTCTGATGCTTTCTTTTCTTTTCAAAATGGCAGTTTTTAGTCTCTAATTGCTTATGGGTATTTTTTATTAGATTCATTTTAGATAGATCATCAAAAAAGTGATTGCTAGTACAAAAGACAAATTTCATATGCAGGTTCCCCGAGGACCCTAGTTGTGCATAATAAAAAATACATTGATGATACATTGTATATTATCATTTTTTTTGTAATCAATAAAACATTTGCTTATTTCCCATTTACCGACAAACGCTATCAATTTACAAAAAAAAGTTGTAATTCTTCTCTTTAATATCCACAAAAAGACATGTTTTAGGGGAAATTAGCACTTTTAGCTTAAACAATTTCAAGATTGTTAAAAAAGTGTAAATAGTTCTTCAGAATCTCTTAGGTTTTATTATTTGAAATCTCAAACGCTTGTGTTGGCCTTTTTACCCAAACATTTCATCAAATGGTTACAAGTAAATCGTGCCCATCCCTTGTACAACCACAAACATACTTTTACTATTAGGTACAATCTGCCAGCACAAGAAATACATTTTTTGTGAAATTACGGGTGATTTGTTTTGGCCATGATGCAATACATAGGGGATACTATTGTTAGGTACTACACAGTTATAACATTTTATGATAGAATGATGCAATCTTCAGCAGAGTACTGATTTGCTCTGCCATTTTGGTGTCTGGACGTTTCGTGGTGCTCAGCTTGGATTTACTGATCATTTTGATTTTATTTCAGATTTAATCAGATTACTTGGATTTAATATTGAAAAAGGTAAATATTTACTGGATAATGTAGTCATATTTAATTTATTCATATTTCCCCGTTAATTTTTCTTTTTAAAGTGATGTATTTTTTTTTAAAGAAATTGTATTACTGTAAAGTAATATGTTGTGTTAGAAATTGGATTACAGTGATACAATTTATTTTTTGAAAATGTTATTTTATCATAAAGATGAATTTCTATCAGAAGAATATTAGAACATGTGACTGGTCAACAACATAGACATATGGTAAGACTGAGTGGGATTCAGAGGGAAGGGGAGGGAGCATGTTGCTGGGAAGGGCATCTAGGTCATTGTTAAGTAACAAAGGAGAGGGGGGAGTCATAATGGATAAGTTGTAGTAAAGTCAACCAGGAGGATAGGGGATGGTTCTCATTAGGGTGATGTCATCAGGGCTATGGGGGGGGGCCCCAGTGGTAGAAACATAGTGGAGGCATCAGTCTCTAGAGAAAGGAACAACAGAGGTTACAGGAGGAATAGAAGTCTGTCACTAGACAGATTCTGGGGTGTGATAAGGAGATAGTATGAGGAAAGTGGACTGACAGAAAAGATGTTAGATTAGAGAGGATAAGATTAAGAAGAGTGCAAAGGTATTAAATGACATATAGGGAGGGGAGATCTCGGGGGGGGGGGGAGGGGGGGGAGAAGGCAATGTGATAAAGGTCAGTTATAAGGGATGTCAGTCATAAGGGGTGGTCAGTTATAAGGGAAGGCCAGTCATAAGGGGTGGTCAGTCATAAGGGATGGTCACTCATAAGGGATGACCAGTCATAAAGGTTGGTCAGTCATAAGGGATGTCAGTCATAAGGGTTGGTCATTCATAAGGGATAGCCAGTCATAAGGGATGGTCAGTCATAAGAGATGGCCAGTCATAAGGGGTGGTCAGTCATAAGGGATAGGCAGTCATAAGTGATGGCCAGTCATAAGGGATGGTCAGTCATAAGAGATGGCCAGTCATAAGGGGTGGCCAGTCATAAGGGGTGTTCAGTCATAAGGGATGGTCAGTCATATGTAAGCACAGAGTGATGGGATGACAGTGTTGAAGGGAGGGCTAGGTGATGTTATCAATAGTTTACAATAACATTCAGAAGCTATGGAGTCATGTTGTTCTAACAACAAGATGACACTGGAAACCAATAGAGTAATTGGATAATACTAATTAGTAGCTATGTTTACACAGCCTTGGTAGAGAGGGGAGTATACACCTGTTTATACACTAAGGTCTCAACTACCTCCCCCTCTACCCCCACCCCCACCTTCACCCACGCACATACACAGTCACACACGGGAGGGGAGGGTCGTGTAGACTGACCACTACTCCTTCAATGCTTAGACCACGAGAAACCTCTGGTAGGTATGATGGCTTTAAAACAAAGACCCAAGTCGTTTTCAGTTGAATTATTGGGTATAAAACTATCTTTCAATGAATTAACAGCAACCTTGGCTAGGATAAAAGTCGTCAAGCCCAATTATGCATGGTGATGCCATTCAGAATGGGTTTGGTTTTCGTATGAATCGGTGTTAAAGTTTATTTTGTATTTTGTTATTCTTAAGACAGCTTTTTGAAATATTTGACCAATGAGGTATACCGCTCCATCACAGTGACATCTAACCTTGAACAAATCTGATTTCACCCCCAGACGTTGCTAATGACAAGCTGTATTTGTACATTTCTGTTTTATAATAACTTGAGAGCAAACCAACTACCAAACATCTCAGCCATGTGATGTTAGACAAAGAAGCTGAACATAAAAAACAATGAAAATATAGTATACGATATTTCGCCACGGTTACCAGCACTACGAAATGCCCTCATTTGGCCCATAGACCTGGCCTTAGGAGTTGGTAAACACGGGTCGGTTTATGTTATCACCGTTATGTAATGACAAGATAAAGCCCAGATGAAGCGTAAAGGGTATTGCCCTTCCGTAGGTTAATTTGTTTACCATAGTGTTCCTGGGTGCCGAAGTTTACAGACTTGGCACACCCTTTTCAACACGTGTTTTTATTGTCAACGGAGGCTGACTGCCCTTGTAACCTAGAACCAAGGTTGTTCCGGATACAACCTTTGTTTCTATGGCTGCTGAGATAGAACAAAAACGAGTAAAGCAGATTTACCCTATTGCATGTTACTTTTATCTTTGTGTCAATTTTGCTGCCCGCTGCGAAATATCGCGATGTTCGAACTGTAATATCCAGCACCATCAATATATCAGAAACATATATACATATTATATATATTTCTGAATATATGTCGCACCGTATAGAAAGAAAACCACTTCTATTTAAGTTTTGTTTTATTTCTGTTACTAAACGTAGGTCGGTGACTTTTGTACGCGAATTCTGAATTTCCTTAATACCCCGAACCGTGTGTTATTCTTAAATGGCCTTAGCTTTGAGTACAGCGTGATCCAACTTCGCTAGCCAAGGGTATTTATTCCGATACTCTGCTGTAAGTAGAGTATCGGACTAAATATCATTGGCTAGCGAAGTCGAACGTGATCATGATTCACAAACAGTTCGTGTCATCGCAGTCATCGTTCGAAGGAATTTTGTCACTGTTTCGTCTATCCCTTTGCTAAGATTTAGAGTCGTATGCGAAACAGGTGTACAACAAAAACATGACAGGCATCAAGATACGGTAAATGTATTGTATCAGGCGCTAAATTATTGGTTATTATTACTTTATCTATAAAAACATTAATGATACTTTAAATCTGAAAATGGCATTACTCTACTCATTTTAATTTAGATTAAATCTTTAATCATTTTGTGTCCGAATTCCCTAACCCCAATTAAGTAAAATATCGGTAAAAGGATCGTCACAGAAACGCAATTTTGTTTCCAACTATTTATTCCAGAAAATTCATCCTGGCTCTATTATCGGGTATTCCAAACCAACGGCCGCCTTCCCTTCATAAATATGTATATTCCGTTTGATCCAGCCCGACCGACATTGTATAGGTCAAATAATCGATACAATAGCACATGGTCATTTTAGCGCCGTTTGTTGACAGGCAGATGTCCGGAAAGTTCGTCAAATATAAATATAGAAATCCTTCATACTTTAACCTACTGTTACGTATCGACATGAACTTCTGTTTTATAATTGATAAAATAAGTATTATAAGGATACATGGAAACATTACTTCTCATTATCAGAGTCCATGGTACTTCGCTTCATAACATTAAAATATACCTGTAATACATGTGGGTAACTTAAAAAATAAAGCTGTACCACATGTGGGTAACTTATAAAATAAAGCGGTACCACATGTGGTAACTTATAAAATATAGCGGTACCACATGTGGTTAACTTATAAAATATAGCGGTACCACATGTGGGTAACTTATAAAATATAGCGGTACCACATATGGGTAACTTAAAAAATATAGCGGTTCCATATGTGGGTAACTTATAAAATATAGCGGTTCCATATGTGGGTAACTCATAAAATATAGCGGTACCACATGTGGGTTACTTATAAAATATAGCGGTACCACATGTGGGTAACTTATAAAATATAGCGGTACCACATATTGGTAACTTAAAAAATATAGCGGTTCCATATGTGGGTAACTTATAAAATATAGCGGTTCCATATGTGGGTAACTCATAAAATATAGCGGTACCACATGTGGGTTACTTATAAAATATAGCGGTACCACATGTGGGTAACTTATAAAATATAGCGGTTCCATATGTGGGTAACTCATAAAATATAGCGGTACCACATGTGGGTTACTTATAAAATATAGCGGTACCACATGTGGGTAACTTATAAAATATAGCGGTACCACATATGGGTAACTTATAAAATATAGCGGTACCACATGTGGGTAACTTATAAAACATAGCGGTTCCATATGTGGGTAACTTATAAAACATAGCGGTACCACATATGGATTAGTGAGCGAGATCATATATACTAACAGATACTAATTATACTATAGGGGCATCGCATTGTAGCCCTTCATATAAAAGTGATCGGCACCACATTTTCCCTACTTTACTTTAAAAATCGTCGGAAAAACGAAGGTATTAAGAAGAATTTTCGTTCAGTATCCAGCATATGTGGTCTCTGTCGTGACTGTAGTTTTTTTCTAATATGGTATAACAAATATGACATCTACATGAGAGCCCATCGTCTGTCCATGTCAGTAAATAGTTTCTCTCTCAACGAGTGGTCATATAGGGAGGGTGTGATAGAAATTACAGCTTCACGTCGGGTGTGGGGAGGAGGCTTGACAGAAGTAACAGCTTTGGGTCACGCTAGGAGTCTGGACAGAGTGGGAGGGAAACTGACAGAAGTAACAGTCGAAAGTCTAGGAGAGGGAGGGTGTGACATTCACATCACAAGGTTAAATGTCAGTATCCGTTACGCTCCAAACTTTTCTCATTAAGTTTTATTCACTTGACCTTTTGACCAGTGGCTCTATTTGTGGCGATGACCAAATACATGACCTCTGTCCTCCCCAGTTTAAGTTGTATCCGGTATACTATGTAATGAATCCTACGGTCGCAGATGTTTCTAATTGGACTGATAATTTGATTGTCCCTTTTTCATTATAGTCACACAAATCAATTTGATAATGTTGATACCCGATATATTGGTTTTATAGCATTCCGTGGGTGATATCTAGACGTTCATATAATGAATATAGGCCTAATATTCAGTGTCTCCTCATTTGTGAGTAGAAGTGTACATGTATGTTGGCAGAAACATATACAAGTATATATCTTTGAGAATCAAAAATAGTCTCAAAGGCTAAATGTATCATAGCAGTTAGAACTTTTTTTCTCATAAAAATTCGGTGAATCTGACGAAAGTTTGGTAACCACATTTTTTTTAACCCAGACAGTCCATAACAACGCCCCCTTGTCCAGCCGGTAGTTTCCGGCTTTCCTTATAACGCCCTCTACCACGATCATAGATATAAACAGTCCTTATTTTTGGACGACCTCTATACGCATTTGTTTAACCATTATTTAGATGTGTAACCGTTATTTACATTTAAAAGATAACCTTACACGACCACCTTAGCTAATTCCTCTAGACCTCTGTTGTACAAGATCTTTGTATCCACCTTTGGACCAGACACATTAGCTAAATGCGTCTATCGGAAAAACACCGTGCGCAATGCAGTAGGTTATGTAAATAACCCCCTCCTCTCATCTCTGCCACTAGTGAAAATTTCATTTCCTTCCATTGTGACCTTATGTGAGAACCCCTCTCTGTTTATGACGTCACTCTCACAAGATCCACCCCTTGAGGGGCCGCGGGGTTAGTTCCAACATCTTGTTATAAGCTCTCCACCTCTGGTTTCAAGCTCGAATCCCAAGTGGTGCAGTTGCCAGATACTGGCCGTAGGTCGATGTGTTTTCTCCGGGCACTCCGACTACCTCTACCTCTCAAACTTGACACGGTTCTTACATTGTAAATGACTACTAGTATGTAGTTGATGGGACGTAAAACAAAAAACAAACAAACAAATCGTCTCTCGAAGTTTCGTGTAAAATCCCCCTCCTCCTTCTAAGTGCCCGGCTCCACGGGAGATCGTATCTGTCTCCCCCACCCCCTTGATCTAACCGAAGACCTAGCCCTCTTATTAACTCTCTGTCAAATTGCATCTTATGCAACAGTGGGGATTTGACAGGCCGATATCATTATATATATTGCTATGTTATGAAAAACTTGACCTTTCTTTCATCTCTAACCATTATACATTTTCCCGCTAAATATGTCTTCCAATTTACGTCATAGTTAGTGTAATCTATTAGCGACTTAAATACACAGCAAGAAAAAAATCAATAACGGATTTAAAACAAAAATACTGGAACTAAGCCAAGTTCTTTAAAAATCGAATTCTTGGCACGGTGCCGACTGTGTCAGCAGCGGGTTGTGAGAAATATCTTTTGAGAGTCCTGAGCCGATTCTCTCAAGTAGAACCATGGTATGGTTTTGAATGGAAGGAATTTTTGGCGGCCTGGATTTACCGAGACGCGGAGTATTTGGTCGGCTAGGGTCGGCATAGTGATATCAGTCCGTGTTTAATCAGCCATAATAGAGATTGCTAATACATCGTAAAGCTTTGACTGGACTTGAATTTTTAAATGTAATGATATGGGTGTAGTACTTGTAAGAATGTACTTCTAATACGTAGTTACTATGAATGGGGTGTCAGGTCACGAGGGAGTTAAAAGTCGAAACATAATTACTTGGCGATATTTTCTTGTACTCCCAACATCTTGAGGAATAAAGAATGATGTAATTGGGGATAATAAGTTAATTTAAATGTTATTTTAGTGTGTACACTTGTATAATGTTAGGAATACTAATTTGAAATATGATAGATTGATTTGACACGTTAAAAACATGTTGTATAAACAAACACAAATTGATTAGGCACAAGTTACTAGTGTCAACTTACCATAATTATACAATCAACATATTAGTGAAGATAACTATAATTAAATATAATAATAAAACTTTAATTAAATACAATAATAAAAATTTATAATAAGAGCGAGTATGGTAGCACATATTACGATATTTTATAGTTTACTTCCAAAACCAAATGTCCATCACCAAGATGCAACAAAGTATAAAAAAAAGTGCGATTCGATTTTCTGGGCATCGGTTTCACTAATTGACTTTGTATTGTTTTTATTGAATAGAATTGTAAAAAGAAAAGTAACACATAATATATATTACATAAGAAAATTAATCACATGTACAATGAAACCCGCCCTTTACATTTATGTAAGAAGAAATGCACATTGTACAAGTCTACTGCATGCTCAGGGTCAGAGTGTTGTTTAAAAAGAAATAAAATTCTCGAGAAAGTAATTGGGTTTTTTTTCTGTCTATATTGACTCCCAAACCTGCCTTGAAATAAAAAGAGGGTTAAAGAACAATAGTAATAGGTATTTGCAGTATTTCATGCGTTCTTTCCGAACATTCATTTGGCCGTTTTAATGAGGACGCAGGCCAGTGCTCCTGTCAACGCTCCTCCCACGTTAAAGGCACACTACCTTTCCGGAGCAAAATTTTAAGGTTAATTAAAAACATTAATAAGAAAAGAAAATAGATATCGATGGCTTAAGATGAGGTTACAACACCAAACATATGCAAGATTTCCAGTCTAATGTACGATAACAGTGGATTTCATTTCGCTGTTTTGCCGTCTGGCGCAGTGATAGTCAACTACCGCGCGGCATTTAGGACGACGGCGGGAAACATAAAACGACCCGCGTTATGAAAATTAACATTTCATTTATTCTAATTAAACAGTTCTGAAGGTGATGATAAGTGTGCTAGTAAACGTATAGTTAATAACTTCTGCGACTCTACAAAATTATTGATCTCGTTTTACATTCCTATTTTAAAAAATAAAAGCCGTTTCGGAAAGGTAGTGGCCCTTTAAGGTTTTATATTCTTTATATGTGACTTATCAATTCGCCTTTTACATAAGATATACGGATATTTTACATCCTGCTGCGAGAAAATGTGTTTAAATATTATATCCTGGTGGTAAATATTAATTTGAATGTTGATAGGCCCACGACCGGAATCAAAATCGCTTTGAAAAGTCGGTAATCTAAGAGCAGAAATTTGTTTATCGTTTATTATTGTTTTGAGGAGCTGTGCGAATTATAACCACAACCGCTAATATTGTATATCGGAAGTAGCTAGGGAGACAGGAAAAGGGAGTTTGTGGATAAGAAAACTAGTTTTAAACTTGACGTAAATATAGTATCCTGTACGTCAACAGCCTAGAAAACGGTTATTGTTGCACATGTGTTACTGCGGATGTGAAATGGACACCTAATTGGAGCATGCATTTCCGCCTGTGGTTTGATTGGCTGAAGTGTCGATGAGCTTGCTTACATCCCATTGGTTGTTGGTCGTGTTTAAAAAAAGTCACGTCCGCATTTGTTCTATATCTCCGATATGCAGTATCATGGCGGTGTTGATATATTATAAATCAATTATTCATGAATAAAAATGGTTTTTGGTTGAGCACCAGCTTAATGCATCGCTCTCGTCACATTTACCGATTCGCCATTACCAATAGCCTCGGGGTTTCGAATGCATTTCGTGAAATTGCGTCCTTGGAATAATATCAGGGTGTATTGGGTATGATTGATGTAATGATATAAAACATGCATTTTAAAATGTAATTTGATTCGTTTTTGACACAAAAAAAATAAAATCTTTGACACATAAATGTTTACAGCGACAAAAATTGAGGTCGTCTTTTAGTTACATCAGAGTATTCTACTTTATTCCATGATGCAGTTGTCAAAAAATTGTACGAACCATTTCAGAAAATCTGATAAAAATATCTAAATTTGCTTTATTCGATGATAAATATTGTGTAAATTTACAACAACAACAAATAATTAAAAGATCAGTCATCTCCACGTGCTTCGGTCTTTTTTTAGATAATTCTTATACTGCGCATAACGTAGATTCTTCCAGAACTCTGCGGTATATTGTGTCTGCTGTCTATTTACAGCGCGTGCCTTTACTGGCGCGTGTTACTACGACGTAGTAGAGTAAAATCAATATCGGTGTATAACAACAATTCCTCGGGCGTAACCATGGCCACCAGATCGATACTGTCTCGTGCACAATTTCCCGCCAAGAGATGCTGATGCTGAATCAATTAGGCGGGAAAGTCTGAGAGCCACGGGGCCACGTCTGTGAACACTGTGCAGCGGTATCTGTTTTCATTAAAAGACCGCCATCGGAATCAATACGGCGATTGTTTGTCTGTGGTTCGCGTGTCAAGGTTGTTTTGAGGACAAATCTTTGGTTTCAGTTCGTTGTCAATTTGGGGTCTTATAGATGTCGTCTGGAAACTACGAACTAGCAGTTATTCTTTGATAAAACTGTCTCTCAAGCTTTTTGTAGAATATTTAATAGGTAGGCTTATACTCTCGTCGGGTGATACAGAAAAGTATGGAAAATATTCAATCTAGCGACATCCTTTGACACCATGATATTAAAACCTCGTTATTTATAGTCTTGACTAGGTCATAATCCACCAAATAGAAAAGCAATTAAGATATAATTATTAAAGGATACATATTAACATGTATATCATGTTAATTTGACTGTCCTTTATATAGACCAGTAATGGCTATAATTACCGCCAGGTTCTTTAAATAAAGGTGTTATCAGGTAAAGTGGAGAGAAGTATGCGAGGAATTCGTTAAATGTATACATTTTATCTATGGCCACGGGGGGGTTGGTATTATTGAGCGCGATTTCTAATTTATCCAATGTATCTCATTTTTCTCCTTTTACATGGGTTAATAAAGCGGCTAGACATTAAATGAATATCTGGGTTTGATAGCGACAAAAGTGGCAGGTACCCGATGCTAATTAATGTGGATAATTAATGCATTGAACATCATAATAGGCTGTGTCTAGCATTACTTGGTTTTAATATAGGACACCCAAAGACCATTGACTTAGCTGTAAATACCGTTATTGTGTTTCATAAGCCAAACCTCAGCAAATACATGAGCGATGTCTTAGCTTGGTGAACACATACTTATGAAACATAAAACCATAGACCAGTTCGTGTTAATGTTCGAAATTGCTATTGTCATTTTTCGGTTTCAGAGAAAAGCTGGAGAAAAACGATCAAATGATGTGGCGTTATTTAATCGACGGCAAATGCTGGACACGTGAACGACATCGCCACCCCTCTACAATACACAGAAGTAACAAAAATAGAGATGGAGTTCAAAAGAACAATGAAAAGCAATATTTAGGTCTTAAAAACCCCATTGTTATGTCATACAGTTATGATTCCATTGCTGAAGATCTCGTGCATTTTGAGAATCTGATGGTTTGTCTTCTCTGTTAGAATCCTGAGTTCTATAATGATGGAAACATAACTGGCTGGCGATGACCGAGTTTTGATTTTACATCTGAGTTGCGAGTAAGAGGTTGGCGTGAAGCGGATCCTATTGGTTTGTCAAGTGTATAGACTTCATCTTTCCTTCAGAAAAATATTTTATATGTAGTGGGCCACAAACAATGTAAATTTATGTAACATGATTTTAAAATGATATTACAGGATTTCGGTGTCGTTGCCCCGGCTCCGATTCTTGTGAACGTGGCATAACTTCGCGATTGGAATTAGAGGTAACACAATTATCGAGATTTAACAGTTTTGTGACATTGTCTTATACAAGTTGTTGATATCAGTAGTCCTCCTCAAACGTGTCACACAAAATCTATATCGATTTTAGGTTAATACCGTGCCTGTTTGTTCGATACCAATACTTTGTCCTCTTTTTGTCACAATAATAAACATGTTGTCGTAGGTAATTTTTCGCGCTAGAGATCTCTGTGAAGATGTTAGCCTGCTGCCGTCCTATACCATGATTCTCACATGATCCCAGAGGGCCGCTTTAATCCTATTATCATGTCTTGTTTACATTATGTATAATTAATCCGGTAGGGATGGAGACAGAACGCGGGACCATTAACCATTCCGGTGCGATAAGGTTGACTAGTGCTTTTTACGTCTCTGTTTATTCAATAACGATCTGCTTCTTTTAATGTTCTTTTGCCAGGTAACCAGACGCAATGTCTAATGGATATGTTTTATTGTCCACGGCGAAAAACTAAAACTTGTATAAGGAGTCGTGTGTGTCAATATGGGAACTTGTGTAAAGAAAATATAATTTTACTCAAAACTATAAAATCAATCGTTTTCATGCGCACGTGTTGTGAGGTAATATAAAAATAAACAACACTGTGAATAGTTTTCATGCCAAGTCCCTGAGCTAAGTCTTTGGGTATTTGTGCAATGCACAGCGCTTCACGAAGATCTATAATTATATATATGTCGCTGCAGAGTCCATTCCTGGCTAGTACTTCAAATTTGTTGACTTTGGAAAAATACAAATATCAACCCCGCTTAGCTTTTTATGCAAAAAAATCTTATCGAAGATCATTTCTAAGTTTATGACCGAAAAATTACCAAATCACTTTTTGTAATTGGGAAATGCTGAAACGTATCGCTTCGGCTAATCACGTGAAACTTGTCGTACAAATTTTAATTCCGCGGAACAAGTACATAATTTATCTTTCTAACCCGTTGTATTGAGAGGATTTAGACTGAAATACTTGGAAGATACTTAGGTTTTCCTGCGTATAAGTGTTCCGTTAATACTTATTAATCGCGATTGTTGGTGACCGAGGGTCAAGCGTTTCGGAAAACTGTAATTAATATTGTAATATTATCACCATGCTCGATAGGACTGTTTATAAATTTTAGAAACACCAAATGAAGTTATCCAGCTCAAAATGTTTGGCGTCCTGTGCAATTTATTGTGTGGAGCTGAAGAAAACTTCTGTTCGTTTGGAAGCGCAATTAGCATAATGTCAAAAATATGTTGGGAGAGACGCGAAAGTACTTCTTCATCATTCATATTCCACGAATGAACTTCAATTTTAATTACAAAAGAATGTCGGTAATATATATAAATTTTACATCGCTGTAACACTCTATTTTGGTCTAGATTTAGACACTGCAGCATGGATTTTTTCCCCCGTTTACATAATTCAAATAACTATTTGGATAATACCCGCATTCCCGCCCAATTTATAAATGATGGCTGTAAACGAAGAAACGAAAGTGTAAAATAAATTTGAATTTAATGAGACTTCCGAAGAGTTTCCTATGGAAATTTCCTCGTTATATTTTTGTTTACATATTAAATGTAAACAAATCTGTGTATATTGTAAACTAAAGCATCGTTTGCACTGTAGGTGTATATCAGCATCAGCTTCCTCTACATTTCCCGCGCGAATAAGTGTTGAGTCACGAGCGGATGTATAACCGCCCCTCGGGTCTGTGTGCGCGTAAATTTAGTGTTTACAAATATAGCAGCCAAATATAGAGTCGACCTGCTAATGTAAACAATGGATCTTGACTTGTGTTTCATCTGACAAGATATAAAAGACAAGAGATAAGCAACTTAGACTGGCCACGTGTCCTTGATGAGATTCGCTCAAAAATATAAAGTTACAAAAAAATTAAGTAAATTAGTCAAATGCAAAAATTCAAGATAAATTTCAAGTTTTCATAATCAAGAGACAGGTTGCTAATCAGTGGGATATCTCTTGTCTTGGTGAAGCGTCAACAACCCAAGTTCGTGACTTGAACTGCGTCATGATTTAGTCAGTCATTTGTCAATTCGTAACCAAGGTTATCCTTTCTGTTCTACAGTGTCGCCCATTAAAGTCTTGCGTCTTCTTTTTAGTCAAGTTCAATAAAGTTGGTGTCTCCTTCGGTTAGAATTGTGTCATTTGTCACCATATGGTTGAAATCGATCCATAAGCAGAAAATACAACGAAATTCAGAAATTAAGTTTTTAATAATTTTATTTTTCAACAAGTTGCATTCGTCTCACCTTTCGGAAAGAACAAAAGCAAATTTTGTTTATTTTCATTAAATAAATCAACAACATATCCCCCTTTTCATAAGTACGGGAATGTAGCATTGCATTGCATTGTGCATAATTATACACTTGAACACATTATCTCGCTCATCACACAAAGTATACAATATCGGTTAAGTTTCGAGTCACCTCATTATTTTCAAACTCAATATTCAATACCGAATATTTCTGAAGCGAATGTAAACACTACGTCGGTATCCATTCAATACTATTTATTCGTTGCCAACGGCGAGTGCTGTGCCATATAAGGTAAGGTTGGCTTCCCGCCTTCCCTACGTCACGCACTATCAATGAAGTCGGGGAAAAAATGGCCAAACTAAGAAACCTGAACAATTTTTTTTGTAAATAAACTCCGAATATGATGAAACATACATCAAAAATAAGTTTTGTTTTAAAATTATTGTATAATTCGCTTTGGTTTCGCGGAACTTTTACAAAACATGATCATGTAACGTGGATCTATAATTAGAATCCTCGTGACTTCATGAATATGTATATGGGAATTTTACCGCCAAGTGCTGGCGTATCGATTGAACACATGACCTGTCTGGGACTACAGAGGTGAACTCGGTTGAACCGATCTGTATCACATTTAACCCATATATTCTCACTTTCAAATATTACATAAAAGTCTTACACACGGAAACTTGCGCAACATTAATTTACACACTTTAACTTTCATGCTAATAAATACTCGTTTACACAAGCTTCCACTCTGCAAATATTGAAGATGACGAAATCTTCTCGACATTCTCAACCAATCGACAACATTAGCACACCGCCATTGTAACGGTTTTTTCTTTCGCTCTTAACAATACGGTTATATTAAAACACGAATCAACTTCATCCTACCGCTAATGGAAATAACTTAGCTAACAAAAAACCTCAACACGTTTGACGTAACGTTTTCAATAAATAAATACAGCCTACAGACACTCAAAACAAACGATTCTAAGATCTTTAAGCTAGCATTACAAAACTGTCATCTCAAGCTGCCCACATAATACTAAAGCACCGATATTTTTAAGCATATAGAAAACCAAACATTTACTTAGTAAACTTACTTTAAACTGAGAATTTTGGTCCCATCAACGAGGTTATTTTTAAAAGTCATTGATGAAATAGTTTCAATTTGTTTGAAATTTTACCTAAAAGTTCAAATAGTGCACAAATACTCCCGCATTTTTCAGTCATTATTTTTTCCTTTTCGAATGAATTTGATTGTTAATTCTCCAGTACTGAATTCGATCTAACAGTTCTTTTTGTCAATGGTCCAGATGTTGCCAGGTTTAAACCTCTCCATCACAATCTACTAGCTTTGGGATTGTCCCATCTGTTACATGGCGTTCTGAAGCTCGAGCTCACGTGGGGAGCTCGTCCCACACACATATGGTGGCCAGAAATTGGAAAGTTCTCGTGTTGTCCATTAGGACAACGGTAATAATTCACAACCAGAATAGGCCTCCGGTAAGGGCTTTACAAGCCCGGGTTACAATACCTCTGCTGCCTTTGGGGTTTTGACCACGTGGTGTTTCGTGGTCTTCAGTCCGTCTTCGGTTTCTCGGACTGGAAACGTCCGAGAGCTGGTTTCCCGGATTCGGAACGACCCATAGTGCTATGAGAGTGATTTTGGCACATTCGACTTAAATGAAACCCTAAAAGTTTCATCTATGGTCAAGGTACTGTCTTTTCCTCGTTTTCTTTATCAACTGTCTCTTCAGTAGAAACTATACTGCCAATATCAGAGTCACTGACACTACTACAGTCATGGGTGTACGAGTCGCAGTCATCGTCCTCGTATTCGTCCTCATCAGGACTCTCCTGAATGGGATCCAGATTCGACATAGCAGACACGGTTCTCTGTCTCTTTCTCTGAACTTGGGGTTTGGGTTTTCGCTTAGACTTGCCAGCTTTACTTTTTCCCGTCTTTTCTTTCAGAAACCGTATAAGAGTACTGAAAAGTCCTTCTTTCTTCTCACCATCATCCTTGGTGTCCAAAGGCAGATTCATAGAACTGGTTAGAACTCTTTTGCTTGGAGCTCTTAGTCCGATATTTGTAAGAGAATCTGTACTTCCCAGTCCGCTCACCATGGAATCACAGAGAATTGGGAGAGATTTGGAATTATTGTCTGTCTTCACGATGTATGTATAAGTGAATCCATTTTTGTCCTTAAGTGTCACCTGGTAAGTTTTTCCAGCTTTCAAACGTTTATGTTCATTTTTCCCATGTTTGGCTGGGAATCTCACTCCATGAGATTTTTTGTGCCCATTTTGTCCCGGCGCAAAAGGCATATATCCACGACTTGCGTTTGGAAACATAGCCATCTTGATATCTCTTGATTACAAACAAACCGTTGTGTTGTTGTTGTTATATAGAATACAAGTAATATTCTCTCTCTAGTGTACAGCTCCGCTGATCAACAAATACTGAGTGTATACGTCTGAGCCGTATAGTTATCTAGCTTGCCAAACTGGGCCAATAGAGTAAAGTTGGCAACGATTCAATTGACGTCTGTCTGGTTCAGGACGAGTCCATTTCAGTTTGTAGATAAAACAGCTACACAAAAATACACAAAACAATGAAGAGTAAAACGCGATTTTTAAATACTACAGACACAAATATGTTCCATTCACTTATAGAAATGAACTGCTAGTACAAGTTTTGTGGAAGATTTTAGGATTTTAAAGAAAATTCACGAAACATGTTCCTCTTACATGAGTACACCCCTAAAATACTTGAGTTTCCAATGGCCTACACGTTGCAATCCGCTTGTTGGCAGCCGTCCAACTTCTCCTTCGCGCCCTCATAGAAAGCCTGTGGGCGTGTCTATTGAGAAAAGAGTGACAGCTGGTCGAGCGGGGAAAATGGAGTCATGTTTTATGGCGGTTTGGGATATTAGTATATTTTCATCCTAAATGGAATTTGCAGTTTTACTCTAAATACCTTACACTATTTTTTCATATATTTATTATGAAAATATCTTTTACAGGAATATAGCACTTCGACACAGGTAAAGGCTGCCCTACCCTATACTGTTGTAGTATTAACCGATGTCCTTATCAGCATGAATGGAATGCCAGTAGGATCGCTAGGGTGATCGACCAATCAGCGAGAAGCAGCCTCGAGATAGTACGAGGAAATGTTGATAATAGTATATGCACACGTGGCCTGGTTTCCACGAAAGGGTTTGTTTGAAAACATTACTGAGTCACTAGTGTATACAAACATAGAGCAAGCCGTTCGTTAGACGGAATCGATTTGGCGGGTCTTTACTGTGAACAAAAATCTATAGACCGATTTTCACTTCTTCCCACGACTCATAACCCATATATTTTGTTTTTAGCGTGTCATAGGTAACAATACTATTTTCCTTGGCCACGGTTGATGTTAATCCAAGTGTGTAAAACTATAAAGCACATACAATATTATTATAACAACACACTTTCCTTTTAAAGTTTTGAAATGTTATAAAATGATAACACACAATTGCCCTTATTTCACACCGAGACAAATAATTTTCATTTCGTGATAAGTAACGATATATAAACACCAAAGATTAATTTGGAATATTCAAATACTATGCTATAAAGCGGTTAATTTTAATCCCGCCTGAAATAAGCAGATGACATTTATTGGGTTCATTTCTAAAATCAGTACATATTTGAGAAGCAGCGAACCACGATGTTCAGTCCTTTATAGCGTTTAAAGGTACGGTCTGGGGCAATGGTGGACATGGAACGTGAGCCTTAAAGGCATTTATTTAAATACATTTTACGGTCAAGCGCGGTGCTTGACCCGCCAGTAGTGGTGGGAGGGGGAGAGAGGATGGGGTCAGTGGGCTACTGACCGGGAGGGACTCGGGCGCGGTCATGCAGAGCAGTCAGTTTTATGCAGTCAACTGCAGGTCACAATTGAACCGAATTAAGGGGTCGATAGCTATGCATGGAGAGAGAAGAGAGGTGGACGAGAAAGGGACATTGGGCTACTGACCGAGATGGTGGGAGGTAGTCAAGCAGAACAGTCAATAGAAGGTCACAAAGGGGCTAAACGGGACAAGAATAGGGGCCGTAGGGAACGAGGAGTATTCCAAATATAACACATTGCATGGTATGTGTAGTGAGGTTGGAGGTGGTGGGGTGTAGATGAGGGGCGGGGGAGATGTAAGAATAGGGTAGGGGCAGGGGAGCGGGCTATGGTAGAATCAGTCGAGCAGATAAAACATTTCTCTTTTGATTGCAGTTCGGAAACAACAGAAAGGAATGTGATACGAAAAATACCATATCCTATCCATGTGTTGAATCATTGTTTGTTTAACAGGATGCTGATAAGAACAAAGTCATATGTTAAATCACTGACATTTTCCTTAGTGACAATTGAAAAGTTGTAATGTAAAAATAGAATAATTACCAAAAAGGTACTTTCATGTCATTTGTAGATTTAATGCCGATTCCCATACAATTGAAGATTTCAAATGTTAAAACTAAAATTTAATTGGTAAAAATTGGAAGTAATGTTCTCACAGGAAGTCTATAACAATTTCCTGTACTACGATGGGATTTATAATATTAGTATTGTCGGCTAGGACTGGGAATGGCAGGATGTGTTGAGGCTATCTACCGCTAGGTGGTGTTAGTCAGGCGCTGAGAGGCCCGGTGAGGTCATTATGGGGTCAAGATAATTTACAGGATACGACCATTAGAGCTACACATCCGTGCTAAGAGTTTATTAATATAAAGTCATTATGAGTTGCTACTATTTAAGGATTAACTTGAATTGATTTTTAAGTTATGGAGATATAACACAAAAATCTGAGTGTACTCTAAATAAACAGCGGTTTATGATGAGAGTACACTCAGATTTTTGTGTTATAACTCCATAACATAAACAATCTATTCAAATTAACCCTTATAATTCAATTTACTAAAGATAATCTCTCAATATTCAAAATTCATTTTGGGACTGTTTTGTCTATGAAATCATTACGCCGTCATCTCAGCCAATCAGATGCAACGTTACAAACGGCGATGCCATTTTATCCTTTATGGGCTGATAAAGTAAATTTTTACGCCAATGAAAATGCTCGTAGCAAGCAAAATTGAATTATACACGTGTAAATAGAATAACCAGGTAAACATATATATATATATAGTAAGTACACAAGCATGTCTTGACCAACATCAAATGAAACAATGGTACTGAGCAAGACAGTGAAGGTCTGTCTATAGGTTCTCTTGCTTTTAGCATAATATATATCCTAAATCCTTAAATTATTTTATCTAAGATAAGCGAATGAAGCCGAATTGTGTTTGGCCGAAAATATGGAAATTAGCTGGAAACTTCTTGAATACAAGTCTTCATTGAGAACTTTGATTTCTTTCATTTGATAATAAACCAATTTTTTAATCAACAATATTAAGCACAGTTGCAAAACAATTTCTTAGGCAAAGTTAACAATTACCGTCGAATATGCATTTTCGTTCACAGATGTTGCTGTAATGAAGCTGAATTTTACATACTCAGATTCATCAGGGTTAAAAGTGCACGCATGCACTTTACAAATCATTTAACATTTCTTTCTGATAATCAATGTTATACTGGTAGGCACGTAAAAACCGCAACTTCACTAGATTAAACAGAATTTTAAAGCGAAATTTTGTGAATGTATTCACAAATGATATAGCGCAATGTTCAAACATACATATTGTAAAATATGCATGCACATAAAGGCATATTGCAAACTGTCATCTTCACTTGAAATGTGGGACGGTAATCATGCGAATGTGGCGATAGTTGAACGACATTGATTAGTACATTCTGCATGTACCAATATCGCTGATATTTACACATGATATATATGTCTCATATATATATACATCATTTTAACTTTTCTATAGATACAGATAAATTTACCACCAGACTTAATTTAATTGATGTTATGAATACAAAAGAATAAGAAGATGACAGTAAGTATACACATAAAATATTTTAGGTCGATAAAAACTAAAATTTCAAAGAACAAAAAGTGACTTATGAAAATAAATTTCTATTTCCTTACGGTACTGATAATTATGCAGCTAGTGAATTAGCATCCATCTCTCATTGCCGCCAGAGAACCCATTGACAATGCCACAATCATGAATAACTGATCGTCATATGACGTAAAATCATTAAACTTTCAGGCTTTCATTCATCTCGAGAACTCTACATATCACTGAAATGGTATCGGTGATAATCCAAATAGCTCACTAGGGACCACAGAGCACTAATTCATGGACCTTGGCCTAATATGTTTTGCTTGTGTGAAAATTGCATGTCATTGGGTTGGGCTGCAGGCGATATGCTTCAGCGCCAAAGATGGGTTATTTTTAACAGAATTACTCATAGGGATTGTATCACTCTCTGTATTGGAGTGTAGACTAAATAAATGTTATTCAATGTAGCCATTGTAATATTACAGCGCCCTGTAATACATATTTACAGTTACACCATTATTTAAAGGAACTGACGAATTAAGTTCAGACCAGTGCGGGGAACACTTAGCTTTATTCTGAAACAGTAGTTTATAAAGGCTCAACATTTGTAATGTTATATACTAACCATAACCTTGGTGTTTGGTACTAAGGAAGAAGAAGGGGTGAATTAAGTACATTTTACCTTTGGAACAATCAGGTAGGGTTAACGAGTGAAAGTCAATGAAAACAAAGAATTCATACTCTACTCTCTGTTTGACAATAAAAACCACACTAAATATTCAAACTTTCGATCACAGCAAGTGAAGTTACTGATTGTATACATGTTCTTCTTTCCAGAAACCAATGGAAAAACTCCACTAGGTTCAGGACGCACTGCGCGACGCATGAGAATGTTCAACGGTGACGGGGTTGTTGTTCGTAAAGCGTGAATGACTCTAGACGGATGATCAAAGAAACAAAACCGATATTTCTCATCGTTTAAGGTAGAGGTAATAAAACTGCATGTCTGATTAACATGGGTTTTTATAGAATTGAGGATTCCCACGGCTGTATCCCACCATTAGCTCATTACATGTTCAGGTGTTACACATTGTCTGTAGGTCCCATCTTAGGTGACATGTCTCGATCGTTTTAGATATATATATAGTTCACACAATTAAAACAATCGCCAATGTTTTGTTGTCATTTCATTAACTTTAAATACTTTTCAAAAATAATACATTTGAAATTTATAAATTGCATTACACATTTCTTGTTATTATGCGCAAAATTGCATTAGACAAAAATCTGATGAAAAATCAAGCGATCTAGCGATGAATTTTGTAAGGAATTTTAAAATAAACACATTTTGATACACTGTTTGATTAGAACGTTTCAAATTTCTGTCTAGTCTATCGCGGGTATCTAATTTAGTTAAGTATGAGCAGTAAGTGTTCATAAATAGTTAGATCATAGAATGCTGACAATTGACCAACATTAAAGACACAAATCCTTGAAGGAAAACCATGCTTAAAACACGTACATGTTATTCATGGGCTAAACCCCATAATATTTAGGACATATAAAAAGCTTAACTTGACCGAAAACATGACTCTAACATGCATTTGGTAAAATTGGTTGAAAACCTAGTAAGGACACGTGGATGCTTAACATTGATAAAAAACCTAGAAAATGCGGATCAGTTGTTGAACTCTAGTTGTATTGCAAAAATGCTCATCATTTAGTTAACCCTCCTGGTTTGAACATTTCATTGGTTTATGGACCAAAAATCACGTACCAAAATCTATTCTGGACACACTAATGCTAAGCGTAGCCCGAAACACCATTAAGAACACGTAAATCATGAAAGTAATAAAACCAAAAGCACTAGTTTAGACACGAAGTTAGAAATTGGTCGGAAACCTTATAGTCAGAATAAGCAAATGATAGGTCTAACCCTAGAACTAGAAATATATATGTAGACAAGGACGTAGATTACTTATAAATCCTTTATCTAGACGACAATTATTAGAAGAAATTCTTACATAGAACACGTAGATGCTAGCCATAAACTGAATTTAGAACCATTGGTCGCGAATCCTGCTTGTAACTTTTGCATTTTGAACAATTTAGCAAAATAAAAATATATGTATATTTAGAACATGTTAATTCAAAACATTTTCATATAGCTAATAAACAATGATAAATGACAGAAAATGCTAGTGATGATAATTTTCTATAATTTCCCATTGATATTGCTGTTAGCAGTGCTGACCAATAATATTTACCATCATTGGCCGAATTCCTAGGTAAGACATGTCAAATATGTCAACGTTCTCACGACTCCGTGTTCCAGTGTATGTAAACATCTTTTTATTATTGAGACGGGAACCCATCCAGGTGCCTTTCTCATTTCTATTGTAGTTTATCGCAATTCTATTTGAAAAGCTCTACAATGACTCTTTAACTTTCTGCCAGTTTGAGTGCGAGAAGGGCACCGGTCATAACGACAGACGTATACCTGTTTGCTGGGTGTAACCCATTCACGCATTTGTAAGTAGATATTGGAACAGGTAAGGTACACAATGTTATTCACACTGAACGTTTGATGTAAAGGTCTGATAATATTGTTAATATTATTTTTAATAAAAATGTTACTTTGTGTCGATATTGACGCATGATGACAACAAAATTTCATATATTTATCTTTATTTTAAATCAATTTTAAAAGTTTTAATTGATGCAAACTTTTACATTTAAAAGCCATTGTACTTGAAATTCAAAATAGTAATTTTTTCTAAATATGACATTTTGATTATTAATTATTAAATTAGTATTTTATGGAATTGATTCGTAAAAGATACTTTATGTTTCTCAAATATTTCTGAAAAACCACAAAAAACCCAGATGTTTCGGAACTGTAAACGTCTTCAGTCGACGCCAACGTTTACATCAAATTAATGTAAGATTGCGAAAAGCCACCTGGCTTATCGTGATTTATTAATTTGTGGTCATATTGTCTATTTATAATTTTCTATATTCCAAACGAGGTTTCTCCTTTTTCTGAAGAAAATATATTTTAACCCTTCCCTGGTTCAAATTAATTCCACATTGTGTTGTTTCGCCGCCAATGAATGCATTCCAGCAATGCATAACCTCTTTAATTCCTGATCCAGTGATTTAAGCCGTTGCCAATGATTAATCCTTCTTTAAGCCAATAAGTCTTTCAATTTTTGCGCTCACGCCCTATACGATATGCAATATCATACCTATACGATATGCAATATCATATTGACAAATACGGCATGATTTCCACTAACGCTAACCTGTGGCTAAAACGGTGAACTTTTTCGGTTGTATTGTTTATTCCCATGCGATTTAGATAAAGATATCTCCTTCATTTATATTTTCATATAATGCATGCTCTGATGCTGTCCAGGTGAAGTTCTGTTAATTTTTTCAAATATATGACAAGACTACTTAAAATAAAATATCGTACGAATTAAATTAATAGTGTATGTGTAAGGCTATAAAATTTGATCGCCATGGATCTGTTAAAGGGGAGTTTAAATACTTTTATAAGAAGGCACGTATTATATATTTAATTTAGATATATCCGATTGATGGTAAGAAATTGAAGACGTAACAATAGGTAATACAATTTTAGCGATACGTTTAAAAAAAACACATTTTCTTTCATGTTTTCGTTTTACTTTAGAGCGACCCAAAATTTACTGCTTCGCCAATGGGACTCATTCACATACCATGTGATACCCGATAACGTTTGTGCGGAACTATTGTTTCTATTGGTGATGGAATGACGTCAAATGACGTTATCGCGGGATAACGTCATTTCAGCGGGAAGATTACAAAGAGCTGCGTTCCATCACTACTGGAGATACTAGTCCCGCACAAACGTTATCTTGTATCACGTGGTACGTGAATTAGTCCCAATGGTAGCAAACTGACAGAATGATCGAGTTTAACTTAATAAGTTATCCAATGAACATTTACATCAAACCGTATATCGTTGGCCATTAGAAAGTTCGTTCGTCTGTATACTCTGCCACCATCTAAATCTAATTTTATGGTGATGACTCCCCTAAACGTTTCTTTACCTTCTAAAGAACCGAATTTGCATAAATTTCTCTTTCTTTTCGCCGAAAAGATTTAGGCATAAGATAAATTTTCACACATCATTGACAAAAAATGGTGATGGTTTCTCAGCGTGTAGAAAAAATATGTAAATGATTTTGCGGTGAAGTTTCTGTACAACATCTACTGGATCCAAATATCTATAAAGGTTAGAATTCATTACTTCTTATATTTCTCGTCCAATTAATTTCACATTTAGATATCCTGTTTTAGGCGGAAGAATGTTTTTATGTCCAACGCTTGTAACTATTTTAAGTTGCATGCAGGATATAGCGGATGTATGAAGATGAGTATGTACAATAGCATCAAGTACACGTGTCCTAAGACTTTAGCACATACACGTACACCGGATAACTTAAAATTCAAACACGATATTATTGCTGGTTTGCGACTTTACCAAATGACAAAAACAATTATCTGAAATAAGTTTGTTTCAGTTGATTTTGACGAGCTTTAGCGAGTGTCTTTTCAAAATTTCAGAATTCATCAAATAATAAACGATAGTTTGACAAACACTGCACACAACTAAAACACCATATCTTTGTTTTACTGTTCAAATGGATAACGAAAAAAGCAATAAGATATTTCATATATACCTTTCAATCTAGAATAGTAATGGTAACCTAACGTACTATTTTCATTTCAAGTGTATTGACTTAAAGTGATAACAAAAAACAAGTCAATAGGGTTCATGATTATGTCTATCTTTCATTTAGAATGTTCTGATTAGATGAAACTTGATTACATGATATTGCATAAGTTAGATATTTCATCGGAATTCTAAGGCGAAGGAAATAATCCCACGAAAATAAACCCCGAGGGAAATAACCATAGGGAAATAACTCCTTAGAAGCTCCGCACGTGACCGGAAGTTGACGTTATCTGCAACGTCAACCAACAATGGCAACGCTGTTGCTTATTCTTTTGCAACCCGACGTTGTTGGGAAATATCTTCATGAGCTATTTTACCAGAGATTTAGATAGCTTGTTAATGTAACAAGTTATGAATTTCTTTTTGTTTTGTTAAGTATGCTAAAATAATTATATTCCTTTGTGTCGGGATTCTAGATGAATCCCTCCACAGAGGGCCATAATTGTAAAATATTATTATCTTTTAACGCATTTAGTTTATTTTAAATCTTCCCGTGTTATTTGCTGAAAAAAGGGTTGTCTTTAAATAGCATTTGCCTGTGATCAAACTGCATTCATATATGGAATGATGCATATTCATAAACTTTCACAGAATAACTACGTCTGTTTCTTGTTCTCCCCTCCCACATGTCTCTAGAATATTAACATATCACTGAAGTTTGACCTGGTGATTTTATCTTTATGACACGTCTGTTTCATATATGATTAATGGTAATACAATATGGGATTTGACCTTTCTGCACTCATCACTGTACTGAATGATATCCAGATTTGACCAAACCCCAAGTGTTAAACTAGGGGGAAATTTTAGTATTTGGATTTAGCTGACAAACTTATCAACAAGTCAGGCTTTGTGTACCAGTCTAGATATTCCACTAATACCAGGGTCGATTAGAATAGATCTTGCATGGAGATTCCGCAATGAAAAATTGTTATCGTGTATAAAGCACGTGTCATGACTTAAACAACAAAGAATCACGTGTAAATGACTATAATCTATCGTTCTAAATTCTAAACCAGGTATAGCATATCTAAGACAGAGTATTTCTGGTCATGATGTAAGTCTACATGTCCCAGTGTCAGTTTCATCAGATTGTTGTTTGTTTCACTGAAATGGACACGAATGACATTGGACTATTTATGTAATGAATGCAAATACATACACATGTTCAAAGTTTTCACATACATGTAACGTATATCAAATGTTTTTTTCTTTTCAATTCTTTATAACTTATACATTCATCTTTCTGAATTTTATTTTGTAGATGACTTGTAGATGACTTATAACTATAAGTCTCGTTTGTCAAACGGTAAACTATCTGTCATTTTACTATGAGCCTTTTCACATCTGGGTCGTGGTGGCCGAATGGTGTAGGTGTCAGACATTACAACACTACACATGCTATATCTCCACTTCTGGGACGGCAGATCGAAAGCTACATAGGACTGTTGCCATGTACTGGCTATAGCCTGGTGATTTTTGCCCGTTCCTCCGCAATCAAAACATGACAGGTTCTTACATTGCCATACTTTATTGATAGGTAGAATGAAACAAACATATCAACCTATATATTTTTACATTCACCCTTTTATCGTTTCCTAATAAGATGATATAATGTGTAATCGATGAGGAAGAAGTCACTTGATCTTCTGAAAAAACACATGGTCCTTTCATCGAATTTTCACAGTTTAGGGAACTTCTCTAATTAAAAGTTTTCCATAGAAAAACGTAAAGAAGTCACGAGAAAGGTTCTTTGCTTTTACCTTTGTAATGCCTTCCGCGTGGATTAGTCGCTGTTAAGGAATTGCCTTAGTTAAGTACACGTGAGGAAAACAATATGTTTTTATAAAATATTTTACTCTCATTGAACCAAAAACGGATCATAAGAATACCATAGTTCCTTGTTTTTGCCATTCTTTACCATATTTATAATTTATCATTTAGGCGGAAGGGTGATTCATGCCCCATAGAAATTTTCCATTGTAGGTTATTTGATTCATGTGTCCATAACTTCCATACATACCTGTCGAGTGATGGCTGATACCTACCTGGTAGTTTCTAGTCTATTGTAATGGGAGGAATGCCACTTACATACTTGTGGTTCGGACCGGTTTCATTTATGTTCGTTTTCTCTATAGAAATAAATGCATATCAGTAGGTTAGATAAACATCGACGCATTATCGTTTTTTTCCTCATTGCTTTTAGATCATCATTGTTTCCCTGGGATGTTTTTTATCCTGGATAGAGCATTAACTTTGAGAAACATGAATATGCCATTCCATTGGGTTTTTTTATCACAGAAAGGACACTACCTATGATTACCTATGATTCTCTGTTCGAAACTATTGTATAAAGATGATTATCTGATATATGTTTATGTATTTTTTATTAAATTTAGAATTACTGTTTCTTGTGTTCTTACTTTTTATTTATCTAAATAGCATGGTTCAGAAAACTGAAAATATTTGATATCGAAAAAAATATATTTCAGAAATAATGAAAAGATTTATGATGAAAATTGAATTATTTTCTTTTCTCTGCTACAATTTAAATTCGATTTGAAAACAAACTAAACTTTATTTTGTTAAATTGTATCTTATTTTGTTGATGTGTAATCGATTTATTAAAATAAATAAACAACGCGTTAAAACCATAATATTCTTACTTGATTAAGTGGATTGCTATTCCGGCAAGCATATGTGTTTACCTTTTTTTTATCGTGCCTTAAAATTTATGAGATTTTTTTCTAGTCAAGAAATTATCAAACAAATGTAGATTTCTGTGGTTTTACCGACAATCCCAAAACCTCATGTGCTTATGGGATCTGAACAAATCTCATGAGGCTATCAGATCCCTCTGAGCTCTACACGTGGTTGTGGGAAATGTACTAGAACCTCGCATCGCTAGGCGAGATATCTCGCTCGTCACCACTCCTTGAAAAGGACAGTATGTGTACCTGTGGTCTACATCGTGACCCCTGTATAGGTATTAACTTACTTAACCGTCAGGTAGAAAGTATTTATAACTTCAAACGTGTTCATTCATAAAAACGTTTGACGTCACTGAGATGATATGTCTGTCGCCCTACCGGTCTCCTTTCGAGTTTGGTAAACACATGGACCTTATCTTTTAGGGTATATGTACAATAACGAGAACAGTTCGTGGGGAACTGGGAAATTTTACCGTTAAAATTCAAAATTTATGGCCCATTCAAATGCATAGAAACCCCTATATGAAGTGAGATAATAAAACTTGTAAAAGTGCAATAAGTGTAGAAACTAGATTTCGAGACACTATATCCCAAACAGAGAGTAGTACTCATGGTCCTATATAGTTTAGGTTCGTTGTTAACCTAAATTACACGATGCAAGGTGAATCTGAATAATAAACTGAGTGAAATATACTTTATATTGACGAATATCCATCTAACCAGTATTATATTGGTGATCAAGGAGTGGTTACTTTCCTAATTAAATTTCGTTCGCCATAGAGTAATCGCAATTAATTAATTACCATAATGAGTATCTACATATTTGTATGTAAAATCATGTTTTTTCAACTTTAAATCCGTTCTGATTATTTTTGAGCAAATTTGTTTTGACCGTTTTGGTTATTTGTGATAATGACGTATGGTTCAAAATATATTGTAGTTTCTAAAAACAAATTTTGATATTTACTTGTAAACAACCTGATATGTATGTCTAATGTACATGTGAATATGTGTAATTTGTCACCAACCACACGCTCGTTTTTCACTTGATGACGTAACCTGTTCCTAGACTTTGTAAACATTCAGTTTATATATAAATGGACGTTTATTCTTACCTAACATATGTTCATGTATTATCTAAAAGTTGTGGCATTTGCACTAATTTTTTGTCTCATATATTAAAGTATGTTTTTGTCATGATGGATTTCTTTCATTTTTACTTAAACCAAAAAAGTCTCTTTTAAATGTCTCTTCGTAAGCATATGTCCTTACTTATCGTTTGCACACACTTCGTTTTCCTTTTTCTATTCACTAGCAAAAATTTAACAAGGTATCAAGCCTTTGTTTCGTCTGATAGATAATTACAACATTATTTCATTTTTGTTAGTGTATAAAAATAATCATGTCCGATTTTGATTCATGGTCTTGTATAAACTTAATTTGAAAATTACTCTGAAACTTCTCATTTTGTCCATTTTATCAATAAACATATTATAAAAGTTATTCTATCGATACCCCGTGATTTCAATGTAAATATTTTTTTTTTGCCTGTGGCATTTCATTAAGAGTACAAATGTATAACAGTACATTTACAATATAATTTCTGTTTTATATGCATGTTATGACTTGGCTGATAAGTGTTATTATAAAGGGATTTTGTCCCCCACGCGATCTGACCAACACGAACCGACATGTAAAAGTTGGATTTATGAGATCTTTTAATTTGTCACTACGCGCACCTGCTATGTTTACAAACACTTCATGTGAAGATAAACGTACCCGTCATAGGGTAGTTATTGACAGCACGGTACTTCCGCTTGTAACACTGGACAACTGACTGTACAGAAGATCCACGTGTTTCATTTGTAACTGACATCGTCAAATTTACATGTTTTTCCCACACTCTCATTTCCTCGGGTGAAACTGTAAATTTGTCATCCGGAACAAAATATTATTGTTTGCTTACGTGAAGATGCAAGGAAGTATATATGTGTTGTAATGTAAAATAGTTCCTCCAGTGTAACGCTAATTATAGTCACCTATTCCCCGCAAATGTTATTGAATATTTACCTTACTGTATTGTTGATAACTGAATTAAGAATTTATCGCACTTCCCTAATACATTTATCTTTTAGGAAAACATTTTAACACGTGCCTCCTATAATTATATTTACAGTTTTGGCCAATCAATTTTTCAGTGTTTAGTACATTTGTCCCATCTTTGATGACATTCTGTATGATACACATGATAATGAAAACATATCCTCATGTAAATTGCAATGTGAAATAAAAAAAAAATATGGTGGAAATATTTTACATTTTAAAATGGATAAATCATTTACATATTCTATATATATATATACGGTTTTACAACTTTAACTTGACTTATCGTCTTCTATGATCAACATAATAACATCCTTGTCAGATCCTGAATCCGGTACCTCAGACTTGTAAAATAAGAACTTTAGTGCCTTGATAATTAGTGAGTTTCACATTTATGCATTCTAGATACCTGTTTCATATAGCTAACGTATGGTATGCCTGGTTTGTATTTTCAGTCTGTACCACTACAGAATGTTAATTGCATGTATTGTAATATCTATTAGACCAGAACAAAGACCATTATTTGGAGGTTTATAAAGCCATGAATTTAGTGACGCATGTTCTCTTCACTGTTTAAATTCTCATTCATGATGGAATGTCAATATATTGGTAATTATGGCCCACTGTTGTATAGTGAATTTAAATGGAAATAATAGGAAAAAAGAGTCACATGGTTGATTAAAATGAAAATCAATTTATAGTACAGCACAATTTATCTTTGACGTCATACTAAACATACCAAAACACAGCGTATTCGTTTGTGTAAATGGACATCAAAAGGTATCGATATTAATCCCAATGCAAGGACACGTGTTCTACGTGGCGAAAATTGATTTTTAACAAAAAAAGTTTAAAAGTCATTACACATTGTAGTAAAATTTTAACGGCAACTTAACCTTAACAGGAAATTAATTTCTTTGAAAATATCAGTCTTCTTGATGATTCAATTCCTCTTTAATCTGTTAATCCATTGATCCATATATTTAAATGTACAAAAATGAACAAAAAGTGCATTAGGTTATTGATTCAATTGATAGGAAATATTTCACAAGTCACAAACTACTGGACCATAAAACTATTATGTTTTATATTTACAATGTTTAAATCCATAATGTACCCTTTTCCCGATGAAACTTGACTTCACTTTTTTGATGGTGCATGGGAGTAAACATTTTGCTCTGTATCAGAACAGAGAAGAAACCGAGGAAGTATATGTATTTATTTCTAGTTTTCATATATTCATTAATTCACTCATTCCTTCATGTTTCCACTAAATTTCCTATCTTTCGGCGTATCAAAATTTCTTTCGTGTTTTGAAACATAAACACTCTCCTTTCTGAAGGGCATGATACATATGACATGAGATAAGTAAATTCCAGATTGATTTGTTTCTTCCTGGTCTTATGGTTACTATCCGAATCGAAATGTTATTTATGGCATCTGAAACGTACTGGCCACATCATGCCCGAGATTGAGGACATAAAGTTGTGTACAAAGAAACATGGACGGCATTTCATGGTGACCTGGAAATCTAGATCGCCATTAAGTATTTTCTGTATCTTTTCACAGGAATTACCCTAATAAAATGAGTCCTTAAGTGCTTAAATGGCCTTATAGTGGGCGAGGACTTTGACCAGTAATAAACACCATTGTACATACTGACTGAATTTTGAGATAGCATGTTAGTTTACTTTAGTAGAGATAAGAGTAATCCTTTTATAAACAATGATAAGTGTTCCTACGTTGATAAAGGACAGTAAAGTTGTTTATATTATCGTAAACACTCTCGTGACATATATTGTTATACAGTTCAGTTCAAAACTAGTATGTGCTTACATTGCAATTAACAACTCAGAGCGAAACAATACCAAATACAAAACAAAATAGTGATTTATTATAAAAGGATATTCTAGTAAAAAGGGTTGATATACATATGACCACTTGACTTAAGAAATCTAATAAAATTGACAAAAACAGAGCAAACGGGGACTGCTATGTTATTGTAGAACAGTTTTGTATATCTGCTTAATATGATATTTATTCACATGTCTTAGTTGATTAATATACTATAATTTGTCCCGTGGCTTTGTTGTCAGTTTTCCATATAAGACTGTCGGATGTGATCTAGATTTGTAGAACGAGGTTTTCTGAGAAAGCAAAGTATGTTTACTGTTCAGGAACACCTGGTTCTTATTCAATGTTTATAAAAATACAAATTGTATAATTTTTACTAGTTTTACCTTTCTGTTATGAAATGTCACGTTGGGTAAATATAATAATCATGATTAAGTTTGTGTTCTTCGTTGGGAAAAATGTTAATATAAAGAGTCTAGTATACTACACCATGTTAACAGTCATACGAAGTGAAAGTAGAATAATCAAGCATACTTTGAACCAATAATGTTTACATAACAATGTTGTTTACAAAATACGAAACTGAAAATAGAAATTCCAAGTTATATTTGTTGTTAGTAATTTTACACAGCTGCTGGGGTTAATTTTGAAAACGAAAATAAAACTTTCCACTCGGTCACATTTTCAGCATATCAATAACAATCTGCCTTCCAGCGTTATTTTTAGCATTTTTCATATTTCATTATATTTATATCATATATCAATTCCTTGGATTCCTATCAGAATGTTTCGTATTGAGATGACGGATTTGATATTTCAATGCATGTTGTTAATTTGAAATTTCAATCCAATAGAAAAACAAATGAAGTTAACACGGGTGTAAGTAAGACTTCATATAACAACTGCTTCTGAGAGAACGGGTGTGTTAGGGATGCGGAGATTTATTCTTGTATGTGTTTATGTTTTCAGTACAATTAAATTTCTTCAACCACCATATTTCCTGCTTCCATATGCTACATCATTTTATAAATACCTCGACTAAAATATATTCGGTTCGCCAACGCTCTGCAGTGCAGATGCTATTTTAGGCACAATAATTGTACGTTGCAGTAGCGCAAAAATGATGAAAGGCATACCACGAAGGAACACCTATCTTTTCTTTGATATAATTTCAATTAAATCTGTAAACAAATGTGCTAAAACGATAGCATCCCAGACTAACGAAACTGTTACCCTACTTAGGGAAATCTTGTCGTAGACCAATTGGTGAGATAACATACAATTGATGGTGATGTTTTGTCGTCAAGTTCTCTTTTTTTTTTAATTTCAGATTACATAAAGTTTGAAACGTAAGTATCACAAAGATTATTGCTCTATACAAAGTACGACGTGAAACATGACATTTGCTGTATTCGTTGTTTATTTTTTTTAATTGTTTTTCTCTACTTACAACAATGATTTAGTATACACAATGTACGGCGTATACATTTTATATCTATATTTGATTAGAGTGTGTAAGGTCCCTCGAGATTATCAACACTGATATGTGTAATACTTATGAATCAATGGGAATTATTTACAAACCTTGACATGAACATCACGTTGAAGGTTATGACGCTATTTGGAAAATGATAACAAACACACAACATTCAGAAAACGTACGTGAATTAAGTCACGCGCAAACAATTGTTTACATTATAATTTCACGTGACCACGCGAACCTTGATTCACAGCTATAAATAGAACAGTATTTACAATACGTACTTATATCTTTCATATTTCTCAGGCAATTTTAAATTTCAGCATGATGTCTCGACCTTTTCCGCCCATATAAGCTGATGAAATGTCTAATTCTCGAGTCATGCTGAGTCGTATCATCCGAACCTTAAGATCACACAGTTATTGGTTTTAAGTCATCATGACCTGTCGACATGGCTTAGAATCAGTCACCAAGGCTTGTCCTGTCCATAGGTCAATGGCGTTAAAACATGAATATGTAAATTATAACACTGTTGGACATTGGCCCATGTCTATAGAATACATATGTACATTTATAAATATGATGAGATACTTATATGAAAATGAATCTAAACTTAAACTATCTAAAATGAGAAAAAGAAAACTGTGCTCTAGAGTTTTAAAGAACATTTGCATTTTAGAAGCATTGACATTTTAATATTTGATAATGAATACCTTGGAAACTGGCGGTAGCAAAATAAAATAAATGTTGTATAAGAGCTATGTTATGGACAGGTGATACATTGACAGTAATTAAAGAGATTGGCTTGTATTCCATGTGCTTCATCATTTTTAAACGATGATTATTTTAAATGGTAGCTCGGCGTTACTTTGACCTAGATCTGTATATAGGATGTGTGCCTCCGTAACCTAGATTGTTGCTATGACTTAGATTTGTAAAGCGGTTGTTGCTATGACCTAGATTTGTATGGCGGTTGTCGCTATAACCTAGATTTGTAAGGCAGATGGTGCTGTGGCCTAGGTAGAAGACGCTTTCTCTTATCAAGCGTCTGGTTCTATTGCCGTGCATCATTTTCTTAAATGGCGTGAGTAGCTTTAATATCACACCAGTACACGTCACTTCAAAACACACTTTTAAGTTTAGAAAAGTTTAGACATTTAAGATTAAGAGATAAATCCCATGGATTTGAATTTGAAAACTTAAGCAAAGGTAATATTTTGTTTGGTTTATCAATGTATATCATAAGGATGAAAACATTTTAGAAAATTAGAAATTAAAAATAAATATTGAAAAGAGGATGTTTTGAAAACAACATTAACGCATACTTGTTTATTTGTTTTCACGTAGCAATACAGGTATGAATGCAGGTGATGTGTAGGAC
The DNA here is from genome assembly GCF_041381155.1 of Argopecten irradians. Classification (NCBI taxonomy): domain Eukaryota; kingdom Metazoa; phylum Mollusca; class Bivalvia; order Pectinida; family Pectinidae; genus Argopecten; species Argopecten irradians. Next base: position 20,848,328 of record NC_091134.1, read on the forward strand.
GTAGATAACCCATTTACTACATACACACTAAATATAGAGCGTGAGATTCTCAATATGTGTGATGATCATGCGCGGACCTAGTGATCACACTAATGGGAAAATTACGTGTACGCAAATTGACGTCACAGGTCATGCCCTCTTAGTAGTGTCACATGCTCTTATTCTAAACTTACTATTACAGGTATATAGGTAAACTGTTATCACGAGTGTAGATTTAGTGATCTTAAAGCCAAAGTCACGCGTCTTCTTCTGTCTTTATCACAATGTTATACATATATGCAAATTAAATTATTTAACCGGGAATTTTTTAAAAGATGATTAGATAATTGAATTTTATACAGCAGGTTAGTCCTTGAAATACTTAATAAACATCTTAATATTAGTGTAGATAATTTTGTATCGAGAGCAACATTTTGATCGAGTTATAATCCCAAATTATGACCTGAGCATATCTTAGTTTAATCATTTGATTGTTATTTTGTAATTGAAATTCAATGTGGATGAAAGCTCATTACAACAAATTAAAATATTCTGCCGGTTTGTTTAATGGTTCCAGTGATTCCACATAATTCCATTATTATTGAGTAAAGAATTTGATCTAGCTAAATAAAAATACAATCCAACAAATACGACTACTAACCTTAGTGGCGGATATATAGATAAGTGCATATACGATTTACATATATTCGACAATAAGAGTATGAGTAAACATGTTTAAAGAGTAGACTAGAACCAGATGTTCTAGGAGAGTAACCGTCCTCTGCGTCAGAATGACGCAATGATATGGAGGAAAATCCAAACATTGTGAAATACCTACAGTAGTGTAACGGAGGAGAGACGTTTGTCTCTCGCGCACATGTGATGCATACGAACACGAGACATATACACGGCGTTCTCTTAACAATCGCACGTGTCTGTGACGTCATACACGACACAGATAGCACAGACACAAGCATAGCAGCACCATGTTACTGTGTGACAGTAATTGTTTCAGTATGTATGATGCAATAGATTATATCACAACATTTTACATAGCAAACCACCAAGGGTTATCGCCTCCTTGTCAGAATCAATGTATTCTAGAGGATTCTTCATCAATGTCTTAACTCCTTTATTGCAAAATATTTATAACAAAACAAATATTATATTCAAATATGTAATAAGCTTGTGCCGTCATCCAGGCACCACTGGGATTAAACTTAACTTCTCCGTATGCCATACCCGCATTGACATAGGAGGAGAGAGAAACATTAGAAAGTACACCTGAAGTAGAGGTTGATGCCAACCATGAACTGGAGTGCCATGACACCTGACGAAGAATCTTCATCAGAATCGCATCAGACGTTTTTACAATTCCAATGTTGTCGTCACACTCTAGGCCAAGTTGACGCATTATATGATTTGGAGAATAATTAAATGATTTGCAATATTGAAAGAGCTAAAGGGAAATCTTCATTATCAATTTCAGTATCGATCGAAAATATAACGTGCCATCATTGAAGTAAGATTTGGACTCTTTCATTGCTAAAAAATCAAACACAATTCTATATGCCACCACAATAGACTGCAATGGTTGGCTATTGTCAACATGACGTCTAAGAAACTGCTATCGTAATTAACTAACATGTGGATTGTTATATAGGACGGGAGAAATAGTGGCTTAAGTTAGATGCAATCTAATATTGCAATCAGGTAAAAAATCGGAAATGTTTTCTATATAAGGTAAGATAGGACACACTGGAAGTGGATATTGATCAACATGATCAAGGAGGAATAACATTTCACATTTTTATATTTTTATAAGACTCATTAAAGCTAGCTGGAGTACCTACATCAACCTGAGTAAGTGTTGGAAGAGTAGATGCGTGGGTTGCACATTGTAACCATAACACAATTAGAATTGAATCATTACCCGGGAGAACAGGGAATCTTGGAATAAACCTCTGAAAGCATAATATGTGCGATATTATTGATTGTTAAGTGGGTAAAGTTATACAACTTGTAGGCACACGCGTCCGTCCTTGACAACGTGTCTCTGCGGGGCGCTAATTGGTAGGAATCGTATGATATAATACTGTAACACAGTTCTGATACCGCCAAGGTCACACAAACACGTCTGGAACGAGATCCTAAATATCATTTTTATTTTTAATCATTGTGGAAATTCGGAATAAAATAGAAAGACGTGCTTCATCCACAAATAATGCCTCAAACAAGATTTATACCAATAAAGAAGTCTTTTCGTTTCAAATATAATATGTATGTCATCGGGTTGAACATTCAAAAGGAAAACTCTATGTTTAATGCATAAGCTTTAGTGTATTTACAGTACCATATATGACTTGTGTCAATACTTAAAATAATTGTTAAAGGGTATTTTGGGATAAATGGAAAGAAAACAAACTCCGACACTGACTGTTCGCTTTGAATGATCTCTCATCCCAAATTATTTTTTAGATAAATAAAAGTGGTACAGGACACACTTTGCTAGCACACTCGATTTAAAAATATATAAGATGATCTCTACAGGTAAACAGATAGTTAATCATGTCTTCTCCGCGTTATCACCGACTATCGCGCCCTGTTACCGCGTCACGTGGCTGGTGTCACAGAAAGACACGTGGATAGATTCGCACCTGTAATAGTGACGTCATGTCATCTTATATCTAATATCACATCAACATTAATAATCCCATTATTGGTCAAAAAATGATTGGTCGTTTCTAGAACAGAATTTTTTAGTTTTTTAAATTTCAAATTTAATTTTTGTTCACTTGAATTAAAATTTGAAAAATATACCGAAATCAGAAGTGATTTTGCGTACAACTGACAAAATTTCAAAATTATTATTGTTTTTTGTTTGTATCAAAATAGTTCTATTTGTTCGAGCACATCATACGTACAATGGTCATCGTTACGGACCACCAGTGTGATATTTGATACTACATAGTAATCGAACACCGTCTAGACTGCCATGTGCTGTTACCTGAGGTCGTGTTACAAAAATATTATCTATTCCGAGTTTTACGGATAATTTGTTTTTACTATACAGTACAAATACAAAATATTGTATAACCCGTATAAAAATATGAAATACGATATTGATTATAACTGTGTTTATAGAGTTGTTTTTGTTTTGACGAAGTTGTTTGTTATATAGTCAAGGTTAGTTTGTCATCACTGATTGTACTACAAATGCTTATATGGATTTTGAACATCACTTTTCTTTTCTCTCTTTTTTTTCTTTTCGGTTTTGCAAAATAACTTCAAATTAGCGGAATGATATGGTTTACAAATAATCATAAGATATGAGATTAAATGTACACGGTTTTGTTACGAAACTTTAAATAAAGCCGGAATAGTAGCGTTTCATGTGGTCAAACTTTTTCCATAAATGTACGATCAAATGTTGGTTCGTAGCAATTGGATTCAATGGCTGGGGCAATAAGGTAAGAAAGATACCATCATCAGCACTCACATTCAACACGACAACCCCACTTCTTATATCGCTTACTCTTATCTACAGTACAAATTAATCTAGAAATATGCATGTCCTCTTCATGGTGCGAATTTTCACAGTCTAGAACATGGAATGTGCTTATTATTGTCTCGTAAACTTCTTCATAGTCATAAGACTTGACACGGGATGCACAGAAAAAACTCGTGTGTAGGTCGTTGCCCGCCATTGCCGTCGCACATGAAGTTATAAATGGGGGTTCCCGTACATTTGTGTGTGATGAAGTGGTGTATCGGGTTCAGTTATAATTGTCAAACCTACGAGTCTACTCCTTCATAGACTGAGCTTGGTGTTCGCTTCATGTGTTTGTCTACGACTTACATGTCTTGTTTGGTCTTGGAAACAGTAGTTGTTTTCAACTGTAGGTGTCAGGTTTCCTTTATGAAGAATGGTTTCTATTATCTATGTTATTATCAACATCGGGGTCGCTTCGCAAAATGTTCTATCTACAGAATCGTAGGTCAATACTCTTTCGTCCACTTAAGCAGCAAATGAAGTTTACAGGAAACTTGTTTCGATGAAAACTGATATCTGATAAATGTTATATACCGATAGTTGAAATAAACAATTTCTCTGAGATAAGTTTTTACATATTTTCATATACTGAAGAAATCTCATTTCACCTAACATTGACTGAGGTATTCGCAATTTGGCCGACCTGAGATTTTTTTTATCTCACTTTAGAATAAAAACAAACTGCTTGCTTTTCTCAAAAAACGGATGACGTTGTATTAATGATGTTATTTGTTGGATTGTGGGAGTGATCGTGTTGATAGAAAAATAGCAAAATGATAATTGACATCCGTTTGGATCACACAGTGGAATCTAGACCCAAGGACTATGATTTTCATGGCAAGTGAGTGAACATTATAACTTCAAACCCTAGTTAGTAAAACCTATTTCATTTAAATATTAGCTGATCCCAAGGTAATGAAATAGTCTAAAGTGTTAGAATTATTTGGAATATAACTCCAAGCACATGTAATGTTTTAAGAAGTTGCGTCATTTGTATTGGCTAATCCAAAATTTAGTCTAAGAAACTTTATGGTTCTTGAGTTCTACACAAAGTGAACCAAATAAGAAATACTTTAGCACCAATTCACTCAATATCTACCATACCGTCAAGGATTAACATTTATGTACTACAATAATGAAACAACATTTTCTAAATAAAGACCTTGATTTGAATAAACACTTTTTCAATGGACCTTTCGAAAAATATCTACAAACACAATGGATGAATTTGTTTATAGTTGAATTGAATTAATGAACGCTCTGAGGCTATACAAAACTCTGTAAGACCTCCACACGCATGCCCGAGATCACCAAGTTCGCGACCTCATTAATTAACATATAGGAGCTTCAACCCAAACTCTGTTGGTCCCATCTCCGGGACGCTCCACGGTCTAGGTCAGAAGTCGTCGACCGTTCTGGCCCCTTCATAAACATCTCATCAGTTTATTGCCATTTAAATGGTGATTTATGTCTGGTGGTGTTTTTTGTTGGTATGCATTACTGTTAGATCTTCTGGAGTCGAAACAATAACAATTGTTATTATTTCTTTCTTGTCAATGCCTTCTTTCGATTCTAGTCGTTTTTACCCAACATGAACAGCTGTTTGACTGCTTTTCCATGCGCGCCTCTCCGGGAGCGAAACATTAAGACAATAAAGTTGTTGAAAAGTACAATGGTGTTTAGCTATTTACAGATTACAAATTAGTCTACCAGATTAATTTATCTAACATATCAGGTATGAATAATTATAAGTGCCTACGTAAGTCCCATCGCACGAAAGAAGCCATATGTAATAATTGAATACTTTTAAACACATTAAGATTGCAGAGTATTTTTCTGAAGATTAGCGAAAAAATCGGGATTTACATGCTCTTATTTGTGGATATTTCACGTACCAGTCATTCAGCCTTTATTCTGTCCTCTCTTTTAAGCAGACAGAAAGTCTGAATACATTCAGCTTGATAAATTATGCAGAAGATATTTTTTAATTTTACATTCTACAAGTCCCTCTACCTCGCCCAGGTTTGCTTGAGGTCTAGAACAATGAGCAGACACACCATTGAGATGATGTAAGCCTGCAGATATGGTATATCAGATGCTGAAGTCTGAAAATGCTAAATGTTTAATCTTTAGGTATGAAATGACTATAATTAAATAAGAAATTGATTAAACCATTTTACTCTTCAGCTGGGACGTCGGAATTGTATCTACTGCCTCATTGAATGATTGTGAGGGCGACTAAATGAGATATTTTATCTCTTCCTAACTGACTTTATTCTTCCTGAGGTATCCAATAAGACATGGCCTCACTTTTGGTCTGGAGTTGAGCACTCGCCCCTGCGAGACTGTGTGCCTTGTCCTCTGCCGAGACTCACAGTGGTCTATAAAAAGTTCGGGATAAATAAAGGCAGACAACATGTTTGCCCGTTGGGCGTATAATGTGACAGGGTAGAGTGTATTGTTCGGTAACCTTAGCGGTATTATTCAGAGAGACAACACTATAAAAAGTCAAGAGTTCCACTATCACAAAGAGACACAACACTGACATACGTCAGCCACCATAACCTACAGACGTCCACAAACACCATACATAAAGGAGGAGTTGTCTTTAGATTTCCTGGCTGTTAATTGGACGTAAAACCTAAATAAGTCTTATTAAAATAACAATATCTTAATAGAGAAATTTCAACGTTTTAAGAGATAAATATGTAAACCATACCATTCTTCGAAGAACCTGAAAACGTGAACGCATTTTCGATGAACACAAGATAAGAAAACTGCCATCGTTATGGCCAGTCATCAGTGATATGTTCTTTTATCATTAACATGTCCATTAGTTGTTAGATAATCGACAAAGTACCTTTAATAACAATTACGTGCGTGAAAAAACCCATTTAAACGTGCAGCATCTTGATGTTGATGCGAATGGTAAAGCCACGTTCTCCGCGTGGGTAATGTGGTTTTCAACAAGTAATGGTTGGTCAATGAAAAAGAAAATAGATTGTGAAAAATCTGTTTATGATGTCTTTATAGGAACTACAATATAATTATATTTATTTTTTTATTTTTGATAATTTCATCCGAAGGGAAAATATTTCAATGAATACAACTTTTCACCATTCGGCTACAAGGGTACATATCTTATATTCGCGAACATGTTTGTCCCGAGAACTCGCGAATATGTTATCGATATGATACGAAGGGTAGTCACCATCAACCCCCAACATCAATAATTATAATGTCAAGGAACCTTATAAACATTATGACAACCGAGATAAAAAGAGAATTTTCGGGGAAATAGAAGAGATTGGTTTGAAATTATAGCATCTATTATGCTTCGGAATCAACTCATATCACCATAATATAACGTGTAGTCCATTTCAATGTACAATTATTTCTTAATTTATTTAACTAAACGATGAGTAAATAAAGGTTCTCGAACCTCAATATTTATTCATTATTTTACTGTTCTTATTTCACATGACGCAATTATTTCCTCAACACGATTTAAGCTTACATTTTCACCTTTCATTAATCAGTTTATCCCTTAAGCTACATCCACGTATTTGTTTAACATGTCAGAACTGGTTCATTTACCTGCCTATGCCCATGTCCTACATGATGCAATTGGTTCATTAACCTTATTCAAACTGAATCTGTAATCTTTATATTTGACAGATCCCCCCTTAAGCTGATAATATTTTCTTAGTTTTTATGTCACCTTAGATCATGAACCTTAGTGTAACCACATTACCTGAGCACAATTCATAAATCTCCTGATTCAATTACTGAAATAGGATTTACCGGTTAATGATCGAAAAAGGAACATTCATTTGATTTTCTATATACATCATTAGTGAAGCATTTGAGTTATTCATTAAGGACACTAGTTTAAACAAATAAATCATTGATTTGTCTAATATTTTACACCAGTAACAATACGCATTTGTCAAAGTTTTTACGAAATAAATTTTAAAGCAGCTAGAGAAATTAGGTTTTGTTGAGAAATTGATCACCTTCCACAGTGATTTTTATTGAATTTTATGGAAATTCCAGAATATTCATGATTTGATCACTAACATATTCATCTTATTTCCTGTATTACTTCCCTTTGCGACTTCCGGTAAGTGAGTTTCCTGTACACGTGTTGATGATAATGTCGTGCTACACTTACGTAACGTGGAACGTGACATTAGTTATTCCAATGACACGTTTGGTATATCTGATATCTTTGTAGTAGGAAACAAACAACTGTGAAACAGCCTTTTAATGTTTGTATGCTCAGCAAAATTGATTACATAATAAGCGTAGTTTTGATGCTATTTTTCTCTTTAAATCAAAACATTCCTTTAATGATAAACACATAGCTTGAGTTCTTACAGTGCTTGCAAAGACTTAGTGGGAAGTAACGTATTTGATTAAAATGGCAGGATAAGAACCGATGAATAGAATATCAAAACCTTGATCGCTGGAAATAGTGTATAGCAAACAAAAAATGTGCACGGTCATATGTGGAGCCTGATATTACTTAGATGTTATTTAAAACTTCCATTAGAAACAAAAATATCACACCCTTTTGGATAAACCAACATAAAATGAAGAAATTAAACCAGTCCGATTCCAATTCGAAGGAATAGACAGTAGTTTTTAACAGAATGTAAATTGAAATTGGAAACAAAGACGAACTAATGCTAAGGCATCGTATAACATTGCATATAGAAAAGATAGAACCAGGTATTCAGTAAGATTGCGCGTCCTATATATCATTGGCTACACCCGTCATCTAAATCTTATTACCATAAGCAAACATTCAAATGAGAATCGAGTTGCAACAACAGAAAAAAATGTATAAAGGTAATAGCAAAACCAAAAGATTTCCGAAGCGTTGCTTCACATACGATGAGACCGTATATCGTTATAAAACCTTCGCGGTATTTTATTCGTCCGTCATCTAAAAAAGGTTGTGTTATTGTGTTTCGTGAAACCGTCTAATAAACAACTCGTATGATTATAATTCAAGAAAATGTTTTTTTAACGATTTGCAGTGGTTTCAGTTTACGTAAAAGATCATAAAATTCCAAGAAATTATTTCTCCTTGATTTTCACAGATTTGTAAGAGCTATATCCTTCCTGTTTAGTCGCCATTCTTCGGAAATTTGAAAGTTGATTTCCTCCTAGACGAGACCAATTGACCTTGTTTGTTTTCTAGCCCCGGAAGTTTAATTTGTTTACAGCTTTAAAATAAGTAATATGGTATAAAAATAAGCACTTCACATCCGTGCTCGATTGTGCACTTACCGATATCCCCACGAAACAAAAAAAAAAGTTTTTTACTGATATTGGGATAAAACAGGAAGTTAGCTTAAATAACCATACATCAAATACAATACAGAGGAAATGAAATTGAATACCAAGAAACTTAAACAATAGAAAAATAACCCTTTTTTCTCAGAATCTATTAAGTTATAATTAGGTTATCATTTCCATACATTGTTACCACTTGTTATGGACACAACCACATTCAAAGTAATGAGTTCTATTCAGGTACAGAAACTATAATACAGAAATGTATTTGTCAGGTTCTAGGACATGTCCCAGCTAGGGCACAGAATCGTTCTTTGTGCTCTCTAAAACTAAAGTGTGGTGATAAAAGACGCATCCAAACTAAGTGACTTTGGAAAAGACGGCAATAAAGGATACAATATGATTGAGTCATAGAATGCATGTACTTTAACATTGCTAATTTCACCATCAAAATCAAAGAACTTTCTCTCATATTACATACAATTGTATTTGCCATAGTGCAGATAAAATACCTATAACATGAAAGGCGGTAACACAACAGAAAAAAATACTCCATCTTATTAAACTCAGAAAAGCCACCTGTTGTGCACGATATCTACATATGCAGGACATTATGTTGTCTGCTCGAACGCATTCCTATTAATTGATCGACATGTGCGTGCTGCAAATGGTCGGGCATTACGCGATGCCTGTTATCCGATTGCACTGTGCATCAGGCGTGCAGACTTGGTTGTAACACGCAGTGCAGTATGAGGTCACTCGTCAGACTGTGTCAGTGTGTCGAGCTAGAGGCCATTAGACATTCCCTTTCATCTCTACAACTTACACCACTGGCTACACTTAACAGTTGTACAATAACCGGCTTCGTGTGATATTCCCAATCAAGGGTCTTACAGCACGTGTAATGTGTATTTATATCGGCTCTTATAACTGATATTCTCCGCCATTGTGTCTGTTTGTCCTGATCAAAGTATTTTTATCAGTGTGAGTGCCAGCATCATATTTACAAGATGTTATAGATACATCGTCCGTACAGCCACAGCATGTTATATGTGCGTCAATAGATAGCTATATGCTTATTAATTGAACATCACCCCTCAGTAAAGAATGTTAACACAGATTCCATCGTAGTCGGTTCAAAGCCCGTGTTTAGATGGGGTGAAGAGTAAAGTCTCGAGTAGAGGTTGTAATGATTCACTTTAAAGATGCTCCACCGCTGACAAATGGTATTTTTTCACTATCAAAAACAAGAGCAGACGATTTAGTATTTTTCTTCAGTTACAAAAGTTACTTTACACCATTACCACCATTGAAAAGTTTAAGCTTCTAATTTTACTTTAAGTTAAAAATATGAAAAATAATTAATAGCATCCCGAAAAAATTCCGTGTCACTATATCCTATATGGAATAACGTACTGATTGCGCATGCACCAAAGGCAAAATAAATTATTTTATATTATTTTTTGTGTTAATTAGACATATATATACACGAGTAAACCACCAATTATTGTTCAAATGATGAATATCATTTAAGCTATGTCGGCGATGGAGCATCTTCAAACTTACCAATCTTTTGAAATGCAATTTTCAAATTGATGTCGTTATATTTTTCATTTTTTTAATATTTAATGTTTCTTCAACATGACTGAAGTTTTTAGATTAAAATTGTTAAACTTTGTGTTAAACGTTGTCTTTTATCAGAGTTCCAACAACATGATAGCTTTTCCTCCTAGATGTCAACACTAAGAGGTCCATAGCACAACGACCGGAGTCCTCAGAGGAAGCAACAGCTGATAAGTACTATCCACTAAAACATGTTTTTATGCACTTCTATGTATTTCTCTTCTAAAGGTGTCGATGTTATATGGAGTGTTTTGTATCAGAAAACATTGCCAATAGAACCAGTGTCACCAAAGGATGTTTATGCATATTGTTAACACCAATTTATGAAAGTTCTTTATTTTCTTTTATGATATACGTAGTTAATATTCATCATCATTTCCTGACCAATTAACGAATGACTTATGTCGGTGCATGACTTGTGCTGCCAGTCCTAATTGTGTGGATGAAAAAGACGCAATAAAGTTCATTTGATTTTAACAAAACATCCATTTTTATTTATTTTATTGGAATAACTATCCCGTTTATTATAGGAACGCATGCCTGGTGGGTATCTTGAATATAGTGATAAAACGTGTTTGTATTGTCTGGGGGATTAATGCTCGTTAAATTGATTTTATCTTGTCTTTTAAATAAGCTATAAATCCTGCTATTTAGATAAGGCTTTGTTCCTGATCATGATTAAGTTTAAGAGGACATTTGAATTAATTCTGAACAAAGTTGCATTATTATTTATGTATTACCCCAGTGGCTACATGGTCTGTTAACAATAGAACATGATAGTCCATTGTTATCACAGGTATTTGTATGTGTGACGACACAAACATTATGCAAATTGTTGTATTGTTTACAAATAAGGCAAGGACGCTGTATAATAATGTTTGGCGCCAATATCTTTAACATAGACACCAATACCGGCATTATAACCCCAGTTGGGAGGAGGAAGATACAGATAATTCTTGATAAGGTCATTTAAAATGACTACGAGTAGCTGAATCCAGGCGATGCGTGTAAAAGGTCTGAATAGAAACAATAGTCCTAGATACGAGCATGGTGCATATCTGATGAGATTGTGTATAATGGCATTCCTAAACCAGCGGAAGAATTTGTGAATGACAGTTAAAGTGCAACACTACAATAGCGCTTTAGCGTCTAGTTTAAAATGAATTTATTTCTGTCGTACAAGAGAGTATTGTTATCCATAACGCCGTGGAATAAGTTTGTTATAATTTGACAGAGACAAATGTTTTCGTAATGTTCTCATTGCCTTATAAAAAGCAATATCCACACCATATATTCAGGCAATTATCACACTTCAGTAATACCATTGTTGTTGTTGACTTATTCATATTGTTCTTATAGCGCTGATTTATGCACATTTCTTATGAATAAACCAGCCAACATTTATATCTAATATCAAAACAAACATGAAAGTCTGGAACTGGAAATCTTAGAAGTAACGAAAACATGACGTTACCCGCTATAATAATCTCTTGAAAATCCAGGTTAAGTGATAATGGGGAACAAAATTGCAAACGGAAAGACTATTTATATGAAATTGCCAAATGTTTTAATATGCAATGAAATCAAACCTTTACAAAATGTCGTTCTTTGCACGAGTTATATATATACAGAGATCATATGTTTAGTTATATTTCCCTGAATGCTTTTGAATTATATGATCATATGATAATTAGTATTGGATGCTCTATATCTAGAAGTCAGTAGCCAACTACAGTTTATATATGCTAATGTATCGAGTATGAGGCAGCTCATTATCATTTGTGAACTGGTAATGAAACATATAGGTTATTTATAGTGTTTGTCTAAATGGGATTCAATTATTTTCACTGGAGGTATGGAAAGTAATATGTGACTTGAAGTTTTTTTATTATGATAATTTGCTTTGATTTATATTAATCGTTTTATCAACGCAGTCATATATATGTCCTTGGTCCTCTGAGGGGTCATTTCTGCAATATCAATTTCATGTACATCAATACGTTACAGTAGCAACCAGTCGATGATACAATTCTGAGAGTATAAATAATACTCAACACCTTGACTGACATAATGAAAAATATGAACACAACACGATCAATTTAGAATATCCGGATGATAATGATTTCGGTATAGAACTACATGTGTCTAAATTTCATCCTGTTGTGGTCGAGAATAGTATCAATCGATTGTTGTAATGACATGATTACTGGTTATATATAGAAACACTATATTTAGCTTTTCCCAGAACATAATTAGGAGCTTGTATGTTAATAAATACAGGAAACTTTTGTAATGAGAAGGTTGAAACAGGCAACAGGTGAAAATTTACGGCATTGATCAATAAAAAACTTGATGGATTATAGGTCAATTTTGATAATGTAAAGCAGGTTGGTTTTGTGGTGTCTGCTGTTCCACAGTCCCTGACAATGCTTATTGTTTATATATATTGCCGTAACACGATTGTAAGGTGTACAGTGCTTGGTCATTTGCTTCTCCGTAAAGCTTTATTTCGATTTCCCGATAGGGAAAGTCTGACTAAATTTTCTTCATAGACATTTTTTTTAATCTTAAACTATCTTCTGCTTTACTGTGACATATTTTAGTTAAATAAATTAAATCCCTGCTGTCTAAATGATGAACACCGTCCACAATGTGCTTGGTTTTATTTCGGTTGTCATGATGAACTCTGGAAAGAGTATCTTGAAATACAAATTTCAACCTCTATCATCATGTTTGCAGGAGCTGATGAATTGCAGCTGGTGACACAGGTAATCTTTAACAATAGGATGACAATACGAAAAAAAAGTTTGGAAAGCGGAAATCTCACATTTTCTGAAAGTCTTTCTTTGCCCATTGAAATAGTATTTATAATTTGTACATATTAAATTTTAAATCAATAATAATTTAAAAAAAAACCTAGAAATCAATTGATATTGACTTTATTTTCATTAATTCCTATATTTGGAAATGACAATTTATTTGAGTGACCATGTTAGAATCTTACCTATCGATATGGGAACTTGAGCTTTAAAATTCGGTGAACAGGGCATGTGACCGATTAAACTTCCTAATGAGTTCACTTTATTATGTAAAGTGTGGTGCACCAGTACTTTTATCTATTCACACGACCGGGGTCTGCTCAGTCCAGTTCCTGCCTAATACTGGTATCCGAGGTGTTGTGGGAACTAGCACATACAATTGAAGAAAGGTTAATTTACCGTACTGATATCTTTGTACTGTGTATCGAATTCGCTTTGTTTTTTTCTGTGGGAACATCTATTCAAGTTGCGGTTAGATCACAGGAAATGGAAGGTTAATTTGAAAAATGTTAGGGGATGTTCCTGAGGAGGGTACCTCACAGGTCTGCCTTGTTTTAATACGGGGTATGCGATAGAAGTAAAAGAAATGTTAAAAATGTGTTTTGACCTACGTGGAAAACACGTGTCTTTTTCATGTTTTTTTAAAGTCAGCGCTTCCTTAGCGCTTCAATGTAAAAAATAATTGAAGACATGACATAGATACAAAATGAAAGTTTTCTCATATTTTATTTGTTGATTTTGAAAATTGTGAAAAAGAGTATTAATTGTCATGTACTTGTCTTATATATAATTTGACTCGTACGGGTATTAAACAAAGCTTCCTCACTTTTACCAAAACTAATGAATAACAAACTGAGGAAATCGCCCAATATGAAAAAAAAACCCAGAAAATAAACACGATTTTCATTTTACTTGTTTTGGCCCATCGGTTGTTAGAAAACCATATTAAGTACCTTATTTACCTATAGAAGTGAAATGAAGCCCGCATTTCTTAATTTACCACGTGACTATCGAAAAGACGTCCCTGTTGAGGGCCTCTGAGACAGACACAGACAACCGGCCACCCAGTAGAGACATAAAAACCAAAATTACTCGCACGTCACCAGTTCTGACTGACCGATTACTAGGAATTCAGACTTCCACATGCAGTCTGGCATTTTTTTAAGTACATGTCGCATTTATAACATGGAAAAAATAAGTAGTTCAGCATTTTTTTTTTAAACTCTCTTCCAAGTAACCTTAAATGAAGACATGCGTTACTACAGAGGTTCAATACACGCAAGAGAAGAAGCAGAAAGGAGGTCAAGTGAAAGAAACGAGAAGATGGCACATAAAAAGAAACATGATTTTATTTCTTAATTAATTACAGCCATTTCAAGTCCACCTAAACATATGGAACATCTGTTTATCTCCGACAAAGAGAAACATTTTAATTAAGATTCGGGTTTCTGTAATGGAATTTTTATATAAAGACCAGTTTTAAATCACTATATCAGCAGATTTTTCTCTCTAGCGGCATATGGGCCTACAAGGTATGTCAATATCAAGACGGAACATAACATACATAGTGAATGGTTAAAACGTACGTAAGGGAGTTCAGGGGATAGGTTTGTGACCCGCAATGGTGAGCGTCTTTTAGAAAGCATTAGCTGAATATTGCGTTACATTATTTTGCATTCACTTACAGACAGTCTATAGCTGTTTATTTTTGCAGGACTGGATACCAATAAGATAACGCAATCTTGACGAGGTCGGGAATTTTGAATCATAAAATAATAAGACAAGAAACAAAATTAACCCTTGTGGTCCATATCGCGTACTTCGAAAATAAATATACTATGAAATTCAATCTTATAATCGCGAAATCATGTTTTTATTTGATCTACAAGAATAATCGACTATAATGTACATGAACAACCTCACAATGTGCTAATGCAGTGTTTATGTAGTGTAAAACATGTAGATACAATTCTATAGTTTGGCTATGTATTAATATAGAAAGGGAATTAGGACTCAGTATTCTTATTAGAGTCTATACCAGACAGGCTTTAATGCATCGTATTCAAATATGAACTCTATTTAAATTTATTGTAATGGATTGCTATGATTAATTGATTACTTAATTCAAATTCCAAGGCACGATATAATGATAATGGAGTTTAAATTAACACATTATGCACGTGTTATTACATGTGCAGTTATTAAAATTACACCTGGCTTTATTATACGTTTATCCATACCAGTGAGTAACCTTGAAGTGCTTCAAGCGACACGTAGGCATTGTCGAGGAAATCTTAATCTTAATACACAAATGAAGCGAAGGACGCAAACTTATTCTTCTTTTTCTCTAAGAGAGTGGCATGATAAAGCGTTGTTGGTGATCCTGAATGTCAAAAATGTAAACTAAAGCCTATTTTTTAACAAGGAATGACAAGTAACACTTTCATAAAAATTATACTGGCATGGTTGCAAAACAGATGTTAGATGTTGATAGGTTAAGATAAAAATAACATGAGGTGTTATGGCGGACACCGAATACATAGCAAAAGTTTGTCTCGAAGAATGAAGAAGAAGAACAGGATGATGGTGATGTTGATGGTGATGTTGATGATGATGTTGATGGTGATGGTGATGGTGATGGTGATGATGTTAATGATGATGGTGATGTTGATGGTGGTGGTGATGATGATGATGTTAATGATGATGGTGATGTTGATGGTGATGATGATGGTGGTGATGATGATGATGTTAATGATGATGGTGATGTTGATGGTGGTGGTGATGATGATGATGATGATAATGATGATGATGTTGATGATGATGATGATGATGATATGTTGTTGATGATGATGGTATGTGATGAGATGATGATGATGTGGTGTGATGATGATGATGATGATGATGATGATGATGATGATGATGGTGATGTTAATGATTATGTTGATGGTGATGGTGGTGATGATGATGATGATGATGATGATGATGATGATGATGATGATGATGATGGTGATGTTGATGATGATGATGATGTTGATGATGTTGTTGATGATGATGATGGTAATGTTGAAGAAGATGATGATGTGGTGTTGATGATATAACAAAAACTTAAGTCTGCAATAAGTAATCTCGACGGTAAGCCGGAAGTTATAATAATAATTTGTCGTTTAGATTGATGTGCACGTTGATTAAAAATTAGGTGACTGTGTCAGCACGTGTCATGCAATGTGGATGTTTTGTTTCTAATTAACCCACATAAAGAACAATGACTCTCCATTTGTTTACATACATCTACTCACAGGATAAAATATTTCATTATTACATATTAAAGTATTTCATCGATCGCCGTATTACCCGAACATTGCTTAATGAATACATTGTTATTGCTACATTTTAAACATTTAAACAAAAATATATAGTTTTGCCGAAAATAGTCTGTAACAACCTATGTCACGATCACGTATTTTAAGTGTTTTTGTAGCCGTTATTGTGTTGAAAAATTCTATTTTTAACGACACCTTCTTCACGATTACATTGAAATTGTAAAAATCTAGAATGTCTGACAAAATAGCAAGCATATTGATGTTTAAAGTTATGAGGAGGGAATAATCGAGATTTACAAAAAATCAAAAGACAAGAGTTAGATTATAGATTTTATTTCATATGCTCAACATTTAATTTGATAGGGTAAATAAAAAACAAAGATAAACATGTTAAAACTCAAAATGAATATTTTAATGAGAGAAAAAATATGCAAATACTTAAGACTTTGAACAACTTTGAAAAAGTAAAAAAAATACAAAACCGTATAAAAAGTGGAAATGCATGTACGTATATGTGAGTATATGTTAACACAATTGTTAGGCTGTATAAATAATGCTCGGGTTGTTTGTATATCTTCAGGAAACTTTAAAGGCACCTTAATCAATATAATTGAAACGAAATAAAACACCAAACTACATTTAAAAAAAATAATGGAAAAAAATACGAAATTAACGTGAGAGCAAAACGTTAATCCAACTAATCAATTTCTTCATAACAACAAACATCTGATGTGAATAAAACATATATGTTCAAAATAATTCAAGGAAAAAAACCCTAAGATAAGAACCAGACGTTCTGAAGGAGTAAGGTTTCTCTATTCAATCATGCATGTCTAATCTCAATACTATTGCACAGAGGACACAATCCATAGTATGTGTTTGCGAACTCCTGAAAACGAGCAAATTAGATTTCCTAACTGATGGCCTGTTTGATTTAATGATCACATGACAAAATACCAAAAGGGATAAGATAAAAGCAAATATTTATCAGAAATTATCTCTTGTGGATTGTAAGATCCATTGAAATAACCAACTTGACATTAGGTATGATAATATATGTCTATCATAACATTGATCTCGGGAGTGTCTTTACACAAATACATACGCATTGGTAATTCTTAAATGTCATTCGAACCGAGAAAAAGGGTGAACGACTCACGCTCTAATGAAATGCTCCCCTCCCGGAAAGTTGATTTCATCTGCAAATTGATTATCAATTAACTATGATTTTTTTATAACACGATATTCTGAGTAAATAACCGCGAAGCTGTTTATGATGAGAATACACTCAGATTTTTGGGATATAACATAAAAAAATAAATTCAAATTAATTCTTATAATTCAATTTAATGAAGATAATTTCAATAAATACAAATTAATTTTGGGACTCTTTCTTCTATGAAATTATTGCGCCGTTATCACAGCCAATCAGAAGTGACGTTACATACAGCGACGCTTTTTTCCCCTTTTAGGGCTGATAAAGTAAATTTTAAAGCCAATGGAATTGCTCGTTACAAATAAAATTGAATTATCTTTAAATAAATGAGTGTTTGGTATTGACTTAAATATAGAAACGGTGGTCGTGTGAAAGGTACGACCAGATATCAAAGGTGAGCCGATATTTTTTTTTCTATTTCGCTTCAATGTTTGACGTAATTAACACTATTCAATTATATCCCTTTATTAAATTATTTTTTTTATTGTATTCCATTTCACACTTGACCGTTCAAAGAACACCTGTGCACGTTTCTCTTTGTGACTTGGTTAATATCATCGTCATATGTGAGATGTCGATTCCGTGAAATGTCAATTATCTAAATTGTAGACAAAGTCGGTGGAATAACAACATGTTTGTGTTGGCATTAAATGTTACAATTTTGATTATCTATAAGCTAAACATGTTCATGTAAACATCAGACTTGGTTCAAACGTTTAATAAAAACGATTGATCCCCACTCCTCTTCATTTAAAATCAACATGTTTTATGAAAAATTATGTCATAAAAAACAGCCAGGCGTTTCTCTAACGTTGAATCTTCTGTGTAAATAACTGACTGTCATCTTAAAATGTTTCTTTCTCAGCATGATTTCAACATCAAATCATCACGGTCTATTATACAGAAATATGGTAGATCCGAAACTGTGCTGTTCTTCTGTCCCTTCCGCTGGACCTCCATGAACATGATTATAAAGGCTATCTTGACGAGGGTCCGAACGACAACAAAAAGAAAGGAGGTCATTTTAAGAGACAGATTATTCGGTGTACCGTATACATACTAAGTCACTTCTTGCAGTTATTCCGTATAGTAATTATAGTTTTAGACAATGTAGTTTTTATCAATGTAATATGTTGTCTAGGAATCGAAGATTACTTTTAGCGTTACATTTTTGAGCTGCGTGGCTTAACGACACATATTAATATATATACACTTACCGCATCCTTGTGAGGATCCCCCTATTTACGGATGTGATACTGGCCAACATGTTCATTATCATCATTACTACGGGTCCGGTCACGGATATTTAATTTGAAATCCGTAATTAAGAACGTAAAGCAAACACATTTTTATCATATTAATATATTTGTGCTTTGAGTCAAATATCGTTTTGATATATTAGTAGACAGAAGATGTTTTTACTGCAACTCCGAGCTTGGATTTTTAACGTCAACACATTGCATTCTGTTAGTTCGAAAACATGCAAGTCAAAACCAGAACAATATAACATTTATATATAACGGATGTAGTCTAGGCTAGAATCATAGCACCGTGTAATGAGTTATTAGTGCACGGTCAATATATACCCAATGTAACCGAATTCTACAAGATTTACCTCATAACAAGTGAGTGCTCAAAGCTTGTCTGCGGCATAAATCGTCAGTCCTGTAACATTTAATCAGATATCGTGATGATTTGACGGATAGAATATAAATTATATAAACATTAATGTATTAAAACAGTATCACCTTACATCATAGAATGGTAGTAAAGGGTTTTATTTTCGTTACATGAACAGATGTGATACAGAAATTGCACCGTAACATATCGCGATTAGAGATAAAGGTTTTTTTAATGTTCATATCATGGATTTAAAGCTGAATTAAATGGTAGAGTTGTGTAATGTGCGAAACACAGAAAACCACAGGTACTACGATGACACATAGAACAAAGACAAACACCTGTATTATGTACGTATAAAACTTCAGGAGATAGCTATTATTTGCTTGTTAGAGTGGATTGCGATATACGATAGATTCAATTTCGACATGCGACACATGGTTAAGTCCTGATAACAGGTCGATGGTTTTTCTTTGGCTTTCTCCCGCCTCCCAAGCCTGACACGTCATTCAATAAATATGACGGTAAATACGACGCTTAACGAAATAAAGCCGAAATCAATCCTTATATACAATGAACCAGAGAAGATATATATATTTCTACAAGGAAATTTGCATATTGGAACAGAAAATATCGAATCGATAATATAACATGTATCCTTTATCAGAGCATGTGATTCGCAGAAATATGAGAAATACGTTGGTTAATAATCCTATCACTTTATACAACTCAAACATTTCTCGTACTTATAGTTGTCAATGGTACTAGAAAGACTCAAAAGATTTGCAGTAGGCATCAGGAATAAACCTGCTGTTAAATCTTGCCATTTGAGTTTCCTAAACAACAAAGATTAGTAACATTATTTATATTAGCTGATGAGTACCGTAACGATATAATGTTAATACAATTTTCGATAGAACAAATTCAGCTTTTCAGTTTAAAGGGAGTGATTTTATTACGTGACCAATATATCACAGGGCCTGTTGCTCTATTTATTGTCTCTAGTGCCCTAAAATGTTATTCTTTTTCAGTTGTGTATTGTGTATTCGATATTAGTGTAATCACAGACACAGAGATATACAGTGTAGTATAAGGAAAGATCAGGTAACTTATAAGACTTCCTGGTTTTTGTTTATGGCTTTTTTTTGTTAGTGAGGGGAACCCCCTAAGTATCCCAAAATTGATAAAGCTTTCCACAAAAGGCTTCCCCGTGACTGTATTTGTTTGGTTTCATCGCCCGCCACGTATTATGTATTGTGTTTTGATGGCTTTTTATTCGCTATTACAAAAAGACACCGACTATACATAACAACATTACAGTGCAAAAAGGATCACCGACTGAAAACGATTATAGTAAATATAAAGCATACTGGATTAAGGCAATGCGTTTCACATGGGATATAATATTCTACATCGAAATAATGTATTATGATTCAATATAATACTCAATACACGAAAGCAACGCATTTGCTTGCTATATTTAAACAAATAAATCACGATTTTAATTTGATACAAAAGTTGCTCTCACCTAAACACTAAACATTATTATAGTACAAACGTAAAAAAATGTGCCTTACATGATTTATTCTAATAAACTGAATGCTTAAAAACAACGCAGACGATTACTCAAAAATAAATTGAGGATGAATATTTTCACAAAGAGATCTTTTGTATAAATTTAATGGAAAATGTAAATATTTAAACATAAAACAACTGGCATGAATAAATCATCAAGCAACTATTGTTGAATACCGGAAATAAACACTAACGATAAATTTGTTTACACGATATTTTCGACTGCAATTTGATTAAGAGAAGGTCTGCATAGACCTAACATGCTTTTCAATTGTCTATTATTGATTTATTACAATTTTAAAATGAGAAGGAACTTCATTGGGAAGTGTTATTATAAATGCTAGGAAAAAATGATGGCGACTAACTTGTTAATTAAACGTCAGGTTATGTTCGTAGCAACCGTCTCTATGTAAGCCAAAACTCACAACACAATAGATGAAGAAAAGCAAATCATACGAAAGCACGGATTTATCACAAAGCTGGTTTGTCTAGAACAAAAATCAGTTAATACGAAAGTGCGGCTAGAATTACAGTATAGAACGTGCTGCCTTATTATTCTTTGTTCAAAAGCAAAATCTTTTTTGAGAAAATCACGGATGCGTGTTTTCGATTGCTTTGATCTTCATATCAGCTACAAAATAAAACACTGTACAAAGCAGTATGCAAGTGAGACAAGATGGAGTTAGTCGTTACACCCTGATAAAACCATGACTCAAATAAACAACTTGATTTAGCTCAGTACATGAGATTTATATCCACGTGTTATTTCAAAAATAATAATGTCATTCTCTTCATGGTTTTGCCTACGTCCGTCATCGAAAAGGTATGAAGCAAAGTAATTCGGTATACTTATCAAGCACAATAAAAGCAACTTATAATTTACAAATGTAAGATTATATCACTTCTGAAGTATACGTTTTACATCGACATTATTAAAACAGAATGAAATCAGAAACCATTGAAAACCGGAAATGCAACATGAACTCGTTCAAAAAGAATCGAGCGGAAACTGTAGTGATAGAAGTCCTT